>NC_136501.1:77650231-77698319 GCF_053919585.1 Euprymna scolopes
TAAATAAAAAAATGTCACATTTCAATATTTTTTTAATAATTAAATTCTCAGTGTTGTCGAAATTAAAAATTAAGTGATTTTTTTAATTAGACTTATTTCGAAGCTTGTTACCTTGAAAAATAAATTTTAAACCGTTTTTTTTTTATAAATAAATTGAAAAAAAAAAATGCAATTAAAAAAATTTAATTGATAATTGAAACTTTAAAAACATTAAACATTGAAAAATTACTTATCTCACAAATTAACGTCCAATAAAGTAGATTCAGTCTTCATACAGGAATTCGGTTATAATAAATATATCTTTCCCAAACTTAAAAATTAAATCTTTTTTTTTGGGGGGGGGGGGGTGCTTTAAAATCGCCGGGGAATGCCGCCTAAAATTTTAAAGAAGTAAATTTTAGGAGTTTAGTGCCTTTCAAAGACGGTTATCATAATTTATTATCATCCTTTAATTTCCTTTTTTCCTCCCCCACACCTTTCCATGTGGTTCAGTAGTTAACCAGTGCTCCTGTTGCTGTCAGTCAGCTATCATTACCTAAGTTTTAATTTCTAGTTAAAAGAATTTTTCATGAATAGAATCAGCATTTTTAAAAATTATTTTTTTAGTTGTATATATTGTATTTACTCTTTGAAGTTAAGGAAGGTTAAAAAAATTGGTGACGCAGGCAAAAAAAAAGACACTGCGATTTCGACCCTCACTAATAAAACTGCTCTGAGTGACTAGTTAGTAATTTTTTGTTCCTTTTCTTTTTTATTTTGCTCCTCCAATTCATTTGGATGCTTCATAGTTAAATGTTTTAACATGTTGGTTGTGGTCATGTCAGATGGTTTTGTTCCTCGCGATATTTTAATTTGACAGACTTTGCAAATGGCTTTCAACTCATGATCTTCATCAACTTCAAGAAGTTTCCATGCAAGACTTTTTTTGGACTTTGAGGCCATATTAGAAAATTCAGTTTATCTGTAAACAAATAAATTACTATTAAATTTTGTTTTAAAGCTAGTCTCTTATTTGGATAATTAATTGAAAATAATCCGCTAAAAAAGACAAAAAGAAAAAAATATAAAGGGATGAAGCGGTAAATTGTACCAACCAGTAGTTAACAAAAAAAAAAAAAAACTTATAGAATTTAATTTTTGAAACCAATGTATAAAAGTTTACATAATGAAATGCAAATATGCATTTCTTTTGAATTTTTTTTTTTTTTGATTGACTGTGTTCAATTCACACATGGTTGATGCGGTTCAATATTGCTAAACTATAAGTCTTAAGTAAAATTCTATTTATAAATACTTTTTAAAATGAAATTATTTAATTAATCGTAAATATTATTTAGACATAAAAATTAATTGATTACGACACCTTTTAAAAAATATATATTAATTTCTTTTTCATTCAGCAAAAAACTGCGTCAAACACTTTTTTTTTTAATTTTCAATTTAAAATTCTAGAAAAAAGATTATATTATTCTGCTTTTAATATAATCAAATTCAGGGTTTTATCTTTCTGGAGAAAAAAATTTAAAAAATGGATTTTATTTCAATGAAATTTAAAAAAAAAACAACTTGACTGAATTGAATTAATTACCCTTAAATTAACGAAGGGGTTATTTAATAACTTTAGGTTTGGAAGAGATAGGTATGGGGTCGGTTTTTTTTAAACTTCAAAAGAAGCCGACTACTGTCCAAATTTTGCGAAATAATATGTGATCAATTTCATTTTAGAGATATTTCTTTCAAAAGCCTTCTTTTAAAAAAAGAAAAAAAAGTATATTGTTCTATTAAACCTTTTACTGTTTAAATAATTTGACTTTGCTCGTTTTAAGAAAATATAAGTTGAAAAAGCATTTTCATTCACTATTAGAAGATTTGTCAGTAAAAAAAACAGTCGCCAAAAAGATAAGCGTTTTTTTTTTTTTTTACTCGCAATGTAGAGCCCTGCATACTTCTTTTCAAGTTAACTCTTTTGTAGTTTTGATCACAATAGATCTGAACCTTGTAAGGGAGGGGGCACTAAGCATTGCCCTGTTAATAATGAATTTCTTTGGTTTCTTTTTATAACATGCTACATTTCTCTCTTGCAGTTAGAAATATCAGGAATTTTTTTTCAACATCAGACTAAAAGAATCGTAATGAAGGAATCGGAAAATTAAGGTATTTTTTAACGATGCGATTCCGATTCCGATGCCTCCCAAAATACACGATTCTTACGATTAACGATTCCGATTCCGATTAATCGTCCCACCACAAATATATATATATATGTATATATAATTATAAAACTCAAATGACCTTGTAACAAGTGATGTTACCCACTTTCCGGTGTAAGACATCCAGTTGCGCATGCGCGCATAAACATTAACCCATAACAACGTGAACAAATAAACACAAATCGCTTCTTTTGCAAATTTTGACCCGCGCACTGAAATATTAACATTATTATTTTGAAATTATTATTTAACATGTGAAGAGTTGGGGTGTTTTGCAACTATTCTTTATTACGACTATACTGTCGCTATTTTCTTACAACTAAACAACTTTAACTCATGGACAAATATAAGAACAATTGTAGTAAAGCCAAGACTACTACTACTCTCTCTCCGTCCCTTTTCCTTCCTACCTTCCTTCCTTTTTTTATTTTTTGTTTACAATACAAAATAGTTGTGTGAGAACAGTGAATTTTTTGACACATTTACTAATCTGTTTCAATATTAGTTTTATTTTATTTTATTTATTTAGGTTTCTTTTTTTTTTTGCTTTAGGTTTTATTAATTATTTATTTTAGATTTTATGTTTCTATAACTTGGTTGAAGGATTCCAATATGGGTTTTTCATTCTTATATTTCTCATCGGTAGGTTCATTTGCGTTTTTGCTGCTAAATGACTTTCGTCGGCGTTCGATTCGTAGAAAAATCATTACGACAAAAACATACAGGAAGGCAGATACATAAAAGACAAGGCCATCAAGCCAAATATAGTAATATGGAACAAGCTCGAAAGGACTGCACTCATTATCGATGTCACAGTTCCAAACGACTTTGGTCTTAATAGAGCAGAATGGGAAAAGATAAAATATCAGGACCTTAAAAATGATCTAAAAGCAACATGGTCTCTGAAAGAAATAAACATCATACCAGTTGTGACAGGAGCAACTGGCCTAATAAAAAAGAACATTCAAAAATACTTAGAAGCAATCCCTGGAAAACCAAACTGTAATGAAATACAGATAGAAGCCATAAAGGGAACAGTGTCTATTGTTAAAAGAGTCCTCGGATATAAATTTAAACTGTAATAGAATCAAGTGTTAGCTCCAGGAAGGAGCCCCTTGATCTCTTCAAACTAACAAAAGTAAAATAAAGAAGCCATTAAAAGACAAAACAGGCATTTGTTTGTGGATATAAAATATTTAATTATTAAATGATATATATATTAATATGTGTGTTTTCTTAATGTTGTAAAAAATATTCTTGAATCATAACTAATTCATATGGTTAACTTGTTTTTTGTTTTGTTTCTTTTTAGGCAAGGAATCCACTTGAATTAGAAATCCAATCACTTCTTCGAAAGCAACCTCATGTCGAACGAAAGGACACCGAATTGACACCAGTTGAAAAACAAGTGCTCAAATCTATTGACATCAAAGAAGTGCGGTTCACTTTTATGTACTTTCTCAATTTTTGGGATAAAATTTTAATTTTATTCCATGTTTTTATTACTTTCTATCCTTTTGCTACATGATCTTTATTGTTTTTGTTTTTTTAGCATGTTTTTCTATTTTCTATCCAAACCCTTCAAACACTAAAATAAAAGATGTGCAGATCTAAAATTTAAAAATTGATTTAAAATAAAGTTTTCCTTTACAGAACGTGATTATATGGTGGAAATGACCTGAGAAATTTTTTTTATACAGTTTTTGATCCCAAAGTTATTCATGAGAAAGGGAACATTTCACAATATTTTAAGATAAGCTAAGAGACAGAAATGCTAAGTCATCATACAGGCCGATATATAGCTAGGGGCTGATTATGTGACAAATGTAGGAAGAAAATTGGTTACGTAGTGTCAACCTTATATGAAAACATGGAGAAAGTGAATTTTAATGAAGCTCAAAATATGATTTTAAATGTTCAGTTAACATTGAATAAGAATTAAAAAAAAAAAAATAATTCATTATATAATAAAATATATGTTGATATATAAACTTGTCAAATAATTTTATTTTCATTAAAAAAGTTTGAATATTTTTATTTAGATTTCATACGTTTCCGTTGATGTCATCTTCTTTACGGGTATCTTGTCAAATTCGGAAATCTGCACATAATTTTGAATTGAACCTTTTATTTAATTCACAGGGGCAGCTTGCTTTCATTCCATCAGCCATGACTGGGTAGATATCTATATATATAAAAAACATCTATCTATATATATATAAAAATGTGTGTTTGTGTGTCCGCTAAAAACTTTCGATAGACAGAACAAAAATTGACAAACTTGGTATCATATTGAAGCTCCATTCTTTGCCTGAAAAATATCAAAAAATTGGCCAAAAACGTTAATTTTTTTCACCCTGAAATCGACAATTTTCTACAGGGGGAGTCAACAAAAACCGTCCTCTCATGACGACGACCGGTTCTACGCATGTGTCAGATGACATCATGACCTAATTTAGTTTAAATAGTTGAAGAACTGACTAAATTTCATGTACGTCGTGTTAGCTCAGTTGGTTAGAGCGTTGGGTCATTATCTAAACGTTTTGGGTTCGAATCGTGGTGTGAGATGTCTTCTTCTCTTTTTTTTTTTTTTTTTTTTTTTTTTTTTTAAGTTTAAATATTGAAGCAGGATTATTTAACCCATTTTTCATGTAACGTTCATTTTTCTGGGGTTTTTTTTTTTTTACTTCGCTTATTCTTAGGTTTTCATTAACACCCCCACCCCCGACCACACACCCAAAAACACCCGGGTACTCACCGATTTTTTAAATTTTAACATCAAAACAGGCTTATTTAAGCCAGTTTTCACATGTTTTCTTTTTTTTTTCTTTTTTTTTAGTTTTAACGTTTGTTTTTCTGTTTTCTTTATTGTTTTTTCGATTTTTACATTTAACATCATTCGTTTGCCTTACGTTAGTTTTTTTTGTGGTTTTTTTTTTTTCGATGATTTGATGCGAAGTTTCTCCTTATATCAGACAGTTGATATTCACTTTGGACAATCCCTTTTTTTATGGAGAGCTTTTTTATGGAGAGCTTGGGGAAACAAAACCAGCCAAAGTTGGGTAAACAAACCCAAAAAACTGCCCCATAGTTCGCTACTTCTATTTGACCTCATTAAGTCATTAAGTGTGGGCGCCTGTCATTTCTGTTTCTACTTAAATAAATTCAAACGTGTTTCAGTTACTCTTTCTTGCTGGCCAAGCGGTTAACATGTCACATTTTTTCACACTTTATTTTCCAATTTCGCCTCAAGGCTTCAGGTTCAATCCTACCTACCTACCAAAACTTTTTTTAACCCCCCCCCCCCTCCAACACAAACACCCGGGTAACAATTTTTTTAATAAGTTTTAATATTGTTTCTTTTTATATAATATTTAAACAGAATTATTACTTCGGTTATTCTTTTGTTTTGATTTACCCTCCCTCTCCCCACCCAAACACACACACCTCTAAACACCCGGGCAACGGTCTATAATATGAATATAATATAATATGTGTGTTTGTATGTCTGCCAAAAACTTTCAACACATGCGACAGATCCTGACGAAATTGCTATCGTTACAAACTCCGTCTCATGGACAACAAATATCGAAAAATTGGCCAAAAACATTAATTCCTTCATTTTGCATCAACAGTTTTGCAAGTCATCATCTCCTTTGGATTGACTACCCTTAATTTAAACGCTCACAACTTCCGGTTTCGCAATGGACACATTAGATAAGATGTTTTTTTTCACTTTTTTTTCCTCCTTCGCGTTATGGTCTGCCTACTACCATTTCATTTTTTTTTTTTTTTTTTTTTTATCGCCTCTCTCCACTTGGGTTGCCTGTTGTTGTTTAAATTCCCCCTTCACCCCCCCCTCCAGGGGTTCCTTACTACACCACCTCTCCACACCAGGGCAATAACAGGTCCCCCTGCTAGTCTTAAATGAAAAAAATAATTTAAATAATCCTCATCTCAAAAATTCAGAAGATAGTTTTAATTTTAAAATTTAAAAAAATGTTTTAGAATTGCATTCTGCATTAATTTTGTTGATAATAAAATGTTTGTGTGAGATTTTTTTGAATGTTTTATAGTTTTTTAGAACGAAAAGTTTTAAATCATTTCTTTGATTTTCTTTTGTCTTTTTTTTTTTTTTTTTCAGGCAAAAAGAAGGAGAAATGAATTGATGAAGTACAAAGCGTTATTGAATTATCAAGAATTAAAAGCAAAATGGAAAGGAAAAATTAAAAGTAAAAAGTAAGTCAACAAAAACGTTTTTGCTTGGAGTAATGAAAATGCAATTGCAAACTGACACATGACCAACAAATAACTTTTAAAAAAATAATAAAAATTATAGCAATGATGGGTATAAAAAACGACCTTTACCATAATTGTTTAACATGTGAATGCTTAAATGTTGGTATAAACTCTCGTAAATGAAGCATGTGCATCTATCAACTTTCTTGTTCTGTTTGGAAGTTTGTTAATAAACAGACATTTGTTGGTCTTGCTTTTTTCAAATGAAATTCCATTTAATTTTAGACACAAAGACACAAAAAAGAAAGTTCTTTGCAGTTGTAATAGAATGGCAAGTTCTTGCTGTAAATGTCTTTCAAGGAGGAATCAGAGATTGAAGTTCAATCAAGTGTTTTCCATGGAAAAAACAATAGAGCAGAGCAAAACTAGCAATGCCTCTCCTGTGAGAAAGGGGATGTAAAGATCATTTACCATTTATAAACTTTGTTAAAAACGAAATGTGATGGATATTGTATCAGTAGTGATAGAATGATCAAGCAAGTTTTTTTTTTTTTCACTAATTTTCAATTGAATACAACTTTTCCATTATATGAAGTGAAAGGAGTTCATGAAAACAAGCTCTTCATTTCAATTGAAGTAAAACAAAAAAAATGCTGATGAATCATTTTTATTCATTTCCTATTTTCCACTTTTGAAACTTTATTGAATCAATCTGATCTGAAAATGTATTTTTGATAATTCGATTTATTAAAACAATTAATTTGTAAATTCAGTTTCAGTACGGCTATCATCTTCAACCCAAGGAATACAACGTCTAAAAATTACAATTTGCTCATATTCTTTCCAACTTTTGTCATCAAAACCAATACTTTTGGTTGTTTTTCAAATACAAAGAATTCGACCTTTTGAGTTATATTGATCACTGAAATAGAATTTCAGTAATATTTGTCACTTTCCCCCAAAGTGTGATGACCCCCAATTATTTTAATCATTCCATAATTTTGCTCAATTAGTATTGCAATGCAACTCTAAAATCAAATCATTGTATCAGAATATGTCGTTTTGTTTCTTTTTATAGTTATCGACGACGTTTGAAGAAGGAAAGATTAGAGAAAGAAAAGACTAACATTCACAAATTGGCTGACAGAGATCCTGAAAAATTTGCAGAAAGAATGAAAAAGGTTGAAAGGTCACGAGTTAAGGTGAGCATTTCAAGATTTTTTATTCATTTTTTTTTTTTTTTGATTCATAGAAATGATCCAATTCATTACAATAAGAAAAATCAATTAAATATCCTGAGACATATGCATTAAAAAACTGGAAACCAATTCTCAAGAATTTGTTTCATTTTTTAATTGTGAAATTTCATGAACATGAATACATATTACAACTTGTTTTACTAAAGAATCTAATGAAAATCTACAAAAATATAGTTATGGTTATCATCGTCTAATCTATCACACCTTGGTTCATCCTGATTGGATAATCAGCTACCTCTCCTTCACATCCAAATCAGGTAATTTTCTACAGAACAAGGTTCTCATCAATGATTTTCTCAGGCCCTGGGGAGCCCATCCTTCATCCCTGGTTCAATAATTTAACCTAAACAATATGTTAGATATCTCCAAATAATCACCTTCATAGTTTATTGTTTCATAATTCGGCTTTGTTTTTCACATTGGCGACCATGCCATCTTTTTTCCAACTGGCAGGGTTACCTACTGTTTTCCCAGCCCTGCCATTAAAATAAAAAGGCTCTAATTCCATCTTTTGCTGGCCCCTTTTTGAGGCAATTTTCAACTATAGCTTTAATTTAGCTCTCCGTCACCACTCCTTCTGGGGTAATCTCGTTCCACCGTGGCTGGTTAGATTACAGTAGC
The DNA here is from genome assembly GCF_053919585.1 of Euprymna scolopes. Classification (NCBI taxonomy): domain Eukaryota; kingdom Metazoa; phylum Mollusca; class Cephalopoda; order Sepiida; family Sepiolidae; genus Euprymna; species Euprymna scolopes. The sequence goes on from NC_136501.1 coordinate 77,658,561, forward strand.
TAAGAGCACAATCTAAGTAGCAGACATTTGTGAACTCTTTTTTTTGTTTTTTTTTGCTCTAAGTTTCTTTTTTTTTTCTTTTTTAATAAAATTGTTTATTTGTTTCTATCCACCAAGTTCGTTTTTTGTGCTTTTATTCATCTTTGTGTTGGTAATGTTTTTATATGTCGAAGTGACCTTCATCGGAAATGATGATAATAACTTTGACAGAAGCAATATTCCAAATTAATGAAAAACCAGACAACATAGTCACACAAAATACAAGTAGCAAACCATCATGGGCTTAACCTTTTGTAAATTCAAGAAAAACAACTTAATAAGTAGAAACGGTCATGGAGAACTCAGAGATATACACAGATGGATCCAAAACAATAAATGGAACAGGCACAGCCTATACAAATGGGCTAAGACATTGCCAAATACAACTGCCCAGTGGTACCTCAATATATACACCTGAAGTGGTAGTCAAATTCATAAACAACAAAAACAAAAATGCATTTTATATACAAACTCCCTATCCTATAATATTATAGTCCATGAAGAGGGAAAAACCAAACACCCCTTCATCACAGAAAAAACTTTGGAATACAGTGAAATAACCAAAAAAGTTGAAATAATTGTAATAGCCTGGATTGGTATGTTGGTGTTCCTGGAAATGAAAACGCAGACAAATCACCAAATCAAAAAAAATAAATCCAAATTTCACATACAGATCTGAAAAGAAAAATTAAGGAATACCTGTAAAACAAGTGGCAAGAAGAATGGAACGCATGCACAAAGAACAAATTACATGAAAACCAAAACAGAAAACCAAAAGCCTTTTGACAAAGAAAGTAGTTTGTACTGAACCTAATATGAAGCAAACACACAAAACTCGTTACTACCTAATCAAAGCTCAAAGAAGCACCAAAATGCACACTCAACAAATAACAAACATCTACTGATAGTGTAACGCCTCCCGTGCAGCTCAGCTCAGGTGCACAGGCTCGTGATTGAAATGCACCTGTAGCCGATACATGTGGCACTATGTTACCCGTGGTTTCGTCTAGTGGTCGAATTCGTCTTCAGTCATCGTCGGTCTCTCTCCCGGTTCTGCTTTCAAATCAGCTTCCGACCATCATCTGGGCTATCGGAGAAATAAATTGCATTCACAACGGCGTTCCAATCAAAGAAAAGAAAGTCAAAACTTAATTTGTTAACACAGAATTGATTATTGTCTTTGACTTTACAATATAATAGTTACACACTGCCTAGTCATGCAACTTGGGGGCTGGCAATTTTGTTTCTTTTACCAAGTTCTCCGTTCTTCATCCCGTGCAGCTCAGCTCAGGTGCACAGGCTCGTGATTGAAATGCACCTGTAGCCGATACATGTGGCACTATGTTACCCGTGGTTTCGTCTAGTGGTCGAATTCGTCTTCAGTCGTCGTCGGTCTCTCTCCCGGTTCTGCTTTCAAATCAGCTTCCGACCGTCATCTGGGCTATCGGAGAAATAAATTGCATTCACAACGGCGTTCCAATCAAAGAAAAGAAAGTCAAAACTTAATTTGTTAACACAGAATTGATTATTGTCTTTGACTTTACAATATAATAGTTACACACTGCCTAGTCATGCAACTTGGGGGCTGGCAATTTTGTTTCTTTTACCAAGTTCTCCGTTCTTCATCTACCGTCCATCCACGGGAAGAGATCAGCGAAAACAGACCCCAATTAGCTAAGTGTCTTGTTTTTATCAAAACAGTAATTCCTCCGTCCACCTTTTTGGAGTTATTCTTTCTTCCTTTCCTTTCTCTCTCTCTCTTCTTTTATCGTATCAATTTGTATTCCCTTTCCTTTTTCCTCTTTTGAATTCCCTCTCTCTCTCTGTTTCCCTAATTTCTACTCCTTCTCTCGGCTTTTATCTATACCAATTTTTAACCCTCATTGTACTGAGGTGTTACTTATCAATAATTTAGTCACCTCCAGATCGACCGTGTCACTCCACAGGGTTTTAAAAAAAAACAACCTCTTCGTTGTTAACAGATTTTTACCAGCCATTATCTCGAAACAAATTCTCGTTTGTCTTTCTCTTAAAGACCCCACCCCGGCCCTGATGTGATAAGCGACAACTATTTATCTCCATGAGTCAACCATTTTTGGCTGGCGAGTCTGTATTGCCCTTTCTGACCCTAACTTCCTATAGGTGTCGGCCAGTAAGACCGCACCCCCCCCCCACGTACCTTTCGATAGAATCTTGTTTCTTTAATAATTTGAATTGTTGTTCTAACCTAAACCAGAAAACGACCCTGTATTGCTTTTTCTGCCCTCGAGAATCTCATTATCATTTTTATTTATTTATTTATTTCCCATCGAAATATTCACTATTTCTTCTCTCATTGAAATATTTACTCTTTTCTGTGGACAGGAATCTCATAAACATCTGTTTTTCCTCACCCATCTTCTCTTCCTCTATTGGAAAAGCAAGATCATCTGGTGTCGCCAGGGATCTCGTCATAATAGTGTAGAAGGTACAAACACATCCAGAAGAAATATTTTGGAACAGCATTGGAGAGGTGTTTCAAAAAGTGGAATCCTCAACAAATTGTAAAGAAATATTTTGGAACAGCATTGGAGAGGTGTTTCAAAAAGTGGAATCCTCAACAAATTGTAAAGAAATATTTTGGAACAGCATTGGAGAGGTGTTTCAAAAAGTGGAATCCTCAACAAATTGTAAAGAAATATTTTGGAACAGCATTGGAGAGGTGTTTCAAAAAGTGGAATCCTCAACAAATTGTAAAGAAATATTTTGGAACAGCATTGGAGAGGTGTTTCAAAAAGTGGAATCCTCAACAAATTGTAAAGAAATATTTTGGAACAGCATTGGAGAGGTGTTTCAAAAAGTGGAATCCTCAACAAATTGTAAAGAAATATTTTGGAACAGCATTGGAGAGGTGTTTCAAAAAGTGGAATCCTCAACAAATTGTAAAGAAATATTTTGGAACAGCATTGGAGAGGTGTTTCAAAAAGTGGAATCCTCAACAAATTGTAAAGAAATATTTTGGAACAGCATTGGAGAGGTGTTTCAAAAAGTGGAATCCTCAACAAATTGTAAAGAAATATTTTGGAACAGCATTGGAGAGGTGTTTCAAAAAGTGGAATCCTCAACAAATTGTAAAGAAACAAAATTATTCAAACTCCTCTCAATTATACAAACAGCATTTTTGAAAAAATAAACTTTTCAAGAAAATGACATTCAAAACAAACCTTTTCTTGACATGAAATGACCCTGAGAAGTTGAAATGCTGTTAAACAGATTATCTACCTTTGTTTTCTAGACAGAAAAACTAAAGTTCATATTTTTTTTAATGCTAGTATGATAAATTGTAATGTTGCTTTTTTACACATACTTTAATGTGTCCTGATGAGCTTGTAGCACTTGTGCTCTCTTGACATGCATACTCTCTGTTGAGACACTTGTAGTCTGTCTAAACTGTACGAACGAACTTGCTAAACCAAGATGGCCGACTCCTATTTATATCACCACAAGCAAGGGAGGTAACCATGTAACTGAAGCAAGGGAGGTAACCAATGTCTACATTAACATTGCTGCTGTCCTCAAGTGAATAATTTATTTCTGATTTAACAAGTCCCTTAGAAGCTCAGACGAAGCTCCTGCCTTGATCAAACAATCAGAGACCTGATCACAACCCTTGATCCATTCTATCTGTATCTCTCCTCTACTCTTCATTTCCTTCAGCCTTGCTACATCTATTCTCAATCGTCGATCGCTTACCAGATTGTTGGAATTCAATGTCTCCACAAGTGATGCATTATCTGTCTTGCAGAGAACGTCTGGCAATTTAGATAACTGAAATACCTCTTGTATCATAACCGCAGTCAAAACACCAGCATCAGCTCCCTCATTCAGAGCAAGAGTCTCTGAGGCCAATGGGCTTTTTGTCACTCTGTCCAATTTCTTTGACGCCCAACACATGGGGGCCATTTTGTCAGTACTTCCTCCAATAAAGACAACAAAACCACCCTGTGAAGATCCATCTTCCAGACTGGCATAAGAGGCATCAGTATAACACAAAATGTGTAAATCTGAGGGCTTTCCCAATTTTGGAAATGTTATAGAACCCTTCTTGGATTTCAATTTTGATAAGGCTTTATTCGCCTCAAATAAGGCTTTTACTTTGGGATGCTTTCCAGTGTTGCTCATTTTACACACATCAAAAGCTATATCAGGGCGTGTTTGAGTTGAAACCCACATCATCTGACCTGCAAGTCTCTTCAACTCATGCTTTTCTTCTTCATTCAGTTCATCATTTTTCCTCAGTATCCTCCCTTTGCTTATTTCTATTGGAGATATGGAAGATACATATAGATCTTGTTCTACAGTGATCCCATTTTCCTGTTGATTAACATTCAGTCCAACATATTTGAATGTTCCACTTTCATGAGATCCCACCTTAAATTTTTCTTTCAATGTTGCAATCACATCCCTTTCAAACTCTGTGTTTCCACAAAAAACAAAATCATCCACGTGCATAGCAAGAATTCCAGTCAAATTTCCTTTAATATCATGCCACAAAAACAATGCATTATCATAAGCACTTGCTACTCCTTTTAATTCAATCAAAGCCTGAGTAACTCTCTTGTACCATGCCCGTGGAGCATCATTCAATCCATAGATGCATCTTTTTAATTTCCACACTTGAGATTTAGGACAAACATCAGATGGTGGCCTCAGGTACACATCTCTCTCTAAAATACCACCTTGCAAAAAGGCTGAGGTAAAATCTATGGTCTGCAGCATCCAATTCTTTATTGATGCGGTTAGCATGACCATTCGCATAGCTTCACGGCTACATGTTGGGGAGTCCGTTTTCAGATTACTATTTTCTTCATAGCCTCGTGCTACAAGGCGAGCTTTCATTGTTTTCTGATTATCCTTGAATTTTTCAGTAATCACCCATCTTGTGGATATTGTTTTTTGACCTGTGTATGGCACACATTCAAATACTTCATAGGTGTTCATGTTTTTTATTTCTTTATGCTTGGCATCCATTACAGCTTTCGACTGCTCTTGTTCAGCGGTGAGCAGGACTACATTTTCCTGTTCAGTATATTGGGGCACTTCTCTCCAATGATCAATATGATTCCAGTTGATACAAACTTGATCCTCGTTTTCATCCTCAGGTTCTATATTGATCCAATGACTATATTTGCCAGTTGATTTAGGCTGTACTGACATAACCTTTCCTTTCTTCCACTCCCCACTTCCATTTATTTTATAAGTTATGGTCTTATTTCGGCCAGGTTTTTCAGTCTTATCTCTTAAACTGGTAGAACTATCAACAACTTCTTCTCTGTCTATATCTTCACTTTCTACCACTTGATTCTGCAACTCCTCCTCCTCCTCAACTGTAAGGTATTCATTCTTCCCTTCTGTAGTGTTTCCCAGCATTTCAGCTTTTTTTGTTCTTTTTTCGTTGTTTTTATTCACTTTCATCAATTGGCACGGATGCATCCTATAAAATGCTCCGCCATGTCTGATTAAGACAAACTGGCCTTCTCTGCCTAACACTTTTGCTGGACCACGCCATCCTTTAAAACCCTGCCTCCGATAATAGATTTGGTCTCTGGTAGCATAATCTTCATCAGCATAAGTTCTGACATTAGACCTGAGAGCTCTCCTAATTCTCTCACTGGACTCAGCTTCCAAAAAGTTTCTCCTTGCACTATGGAGAGCATTTAAATTTTTTCTCACCATGTCACTTGTAGTAGAGGACTCCATAGCAGGTAACTGGTCTGTCAGAATTGAGGGTGTATTTACATTGAAACCGAATACAAGTTCATTTGGACTGTGTCCAGAGTAATTGAGGAGGGCATTTTTTGCACAAATAGCCCATGCCAAGGCAATTTCAGGTTCACACTTCTCATCGTCAATTGTTTTTTTCATTGCCTCAGCAACTATCAAATTATGACGTTCTACAGTACCGTTGCTGAATGGACTTTCTGCGGCAGTAGTACAGGTCTCTATGTTGAGTTTTTCATTCATCTGTCTATAGTGTTCGTTGTTGAATTCACCCCCATTATCACTCAGAAAACGAACAGGAGATCCGAAATAGGTAATCCACATCATAAAGATGTTTTTGATGATCTCCTCCTTCTTCTTTGTTTTGATCAATGTTGCCGCTGAATACCTGGTAGCGGCATCAATGAGATGTAGTATCCACACCTCATTGTGGATGAACTCTTTCAAATCCATGCAAACTGTGTGATTAAATCTATTGCCAAGAGGCAATCCCACAACCGGTCGCAGTGGAGCTTTTTTAAATCTAAGGCAAATTTGACAGTTTTCACAAACCTCCTCAATCGCCTTTATAAATTCCTTGTCATTGAATTTGCCACTTTTTTTAACCAAGGAAACAAGTTTTTCCTTCGAGGCATGAGCAAACTGTCGATGAAGTTTTTCTGCTTTTTTTTTTTTTTCTGTGAAAGAACACTGACCAAAATTCTGAACATGTAATACAATGTTCTTAGTACCACTATGATCCAACAACTTATTTGTTAAGGGGAGACAATAGTGCCCTGAAGTTGTGGTCTTTAGTTCAATACATTTATCAAAAATCCAGCACATATCTTTCCGGAAATCTAGCACTATTCCTGCTGTCTTCATTGATTTGTGACTTAATAGAAGAGGCAAGTCGTTTTTCACAATATCTGCTTCGATATAAACTCTTATACCTCCGAGTGTAACCGGAAATTTAGCAACTTTAATTGCTGTGACAGCCACTCCATCACCAAAACAAAAACTCCGGTCTGAGTTCGTATACTTCACTAGTTGCAGGTCACTTTCATTTAAAGTATCTAAATAAACATCAAGCCACACTTCGCCAGCAAGTGTGCGAGTACAAGCAGAATCCAAGACTGCCATTCGAAATGTTTCCTTTACAAGATTTGAGATTTTTTCATTTGTACTGTTCAAATAAATATTTTCTTGAATGAACAACGTAATGTGTATTTGTTCTGTCGCTTCCCTAAACCTGGGCGTATTTCTAGGACACTCTCTAATTAGATGGTTCGGAGACTGACATTTGTAACACAACAACACGTTTCCACTTCGGTCACATGGATTAGATTGTCCTCGACGAAAACGCCTTTTGTTGTTACCCGGTTTAGAATAATTATAGTTGACGATTTCGGGCTCTGATTTCACTGCTGGTACATTTTCATCACGATAAATGTCACCAAATACTTTCTTTATCGATTCCTTCATGTTTTGATACGTCAAAACAGAACACGTTGTCCGCGCTAATTTTTTGTTCTCTTCCGATATGTTAACCGCGTTCAAAACAAGAAAAGCTTGCACTCCTTCCGGTAGAATAATGTAGAATTTTTTTAATCTTTGGTACAAAAACTCATAACGAACAAGAAAGTCATTTATACTGGTACCTGACGATCTTTTATAAGTGTAAAATTCCTTAAAAGTCATGTAAGCGCGCGTGTGTTCATCCTTTAAATATATGTCATCCAGTTTCTTTATTAAGATCTTCAAGCCATCTCGTCCGCCGATGTCACTTGTTGGCAATTCACGGACACATTCTCTAATATTCGGTGGTAGCGTCAAAAACACTGCTGGCCCTTTTTTTTCCTCAGAAAGATCCGTGAACAACGACCACATTTCAACGTCTTGTTTCCAGTTCTCGTAAACATCCTCCCCCTCCAACAATGGAGGTTGTTTGTTCGAAGTTGCCATATCCGATATCCGATCTGTCTAGTGCTACAGACAAGCTGTACAAAAAAAAAAATTTTTTTTTTTTTTTTTTTTTTTTTTTTTCGTTTTGTCGCACACAGAGGGATATCTCTGCTACCATTTGTTGAGACACTTGTAGTCTGTCTAAACTGTACGAACGAACTTGCTAAACCAAGATGGCCGACTCCTATTTATATCACCACAAGCAAGGGAGGTAACCATGTAACTGAAGCAAGGGAGGTAACCAATGTCTACATTAACACTCTCGACTAAACTGACAAGCAACAAAATTCCATCTTGCTGCTTAACTCTCCACATGATGACCTGATCCCAATTAGTAGTCTCTCATGTCCAACTGGCAATACGCCTTGTTTGGGGTGAAAAACAGTAAAAATTGATGAATTCATCAATTTTTGCCATTTGTCGTCTGTGTAATGATTTTTTTTTTTTGTTTTGTTTTGTTTTTTTTAGGAAAGAGCTTCATTGAAACATCGTGGTGGAAGCAAATTTCAAAAAAAGCAAATGATGTATGCAAAATACGACCCAAGCGTAAGTGAAACCAATTTTTTTTGTTTCTTTTTTGGAGAGAGAGATAATCCTCTTTAATTTTCTGCGCTAACACCATTGGGAGGCAAGGTATGATTGTAGCATGGAGCAGGTTTTCTTCAATCCTCACAGATGTTTTTCAAGGTGATGTCTAGTTGTATAGATGGTCATCATGGTGAACACTTGAAACTCACATCTTATCAAATTTCCAGAAACAGGAACATTCTCGTTTTTCTGCCATGTACTTCCTCTCACAACGTTATATCATGCCATTAATTCTAATTAATTTTAACTTTACATAGACATTTCCTATGATCACTTTACTTACATCCAACTCTTCATTAAGTAACATTGAGTCAGTACTAGATGAGTGACCATATCAGATAGTATATGTGGGAGAACATTGACACCTTTCTGCAAAAAAAAAAAACTATCATTAAAATCATCTCACCTGACCAGAATGTGGATGTGATTAAGGATCGCATTCACTAAAAACTTCTTTCTTCAGGGGAAGCTGGCTCCTCATGAATGTCACACGAGACATGCTTGATTAAAGTGACCAGAATGATAACTTTTCAGAATTATGTGATCAGCCGACTAATTCACATGCGATCATAATAATGAATGAGTTCTTCCATTTTTTTTTTTTAGTTACAAAAAAACAGTTTCTGTTTAAATCTGCTTTTTATGGATCAAGTAAAGAATAGATACCCCGTAGCAGACGATGCCGCCTGGCGGTGACAAGCGCACATTTCAACTAACACCGGTGATTCGACCTTGACATTGGCACAAACACATGGCGTCGCGTGTTTGTAAAGACGTCAAATAGCAAACATGCTCGAATATTCGCCACCAATTTCTTTTTTTTTTTTTAAATATATTTACAAAACTTTTGAAGATTTAAAAGAAAAAATATATATTTACAAAACATTTTTTAAAGTAAGTAACAAAACGAACGTATTTAATAAATAAAAGATATTTAAATAAATGGGTGTCTTTCTGTTTCGGATTTTTTCGGTCAAGATTGATTTTTATGTACCGTGTTTTTTTTGGGGGGGGTGGTTCTGTGTGCGTTTTTAAGACAATTCAATATTTATTTAATTATTCTTTAAAACATTAACTTCAGCGACAATTAATATATTTTTAAATATAAAATTTTGACGAATATTCACGAGCAAGATTTTTTTTTTTTAATAAAAGATATTTAAATAAATGGGTGTCTTTCTGAGTGCGTTTTTTTTTTAATAAAAATAAAAATTATAAAAATATTTCTATCTAGAATTCATCTTTATAAAAATAAATGTTATAAAAAGATATGTGAATAAAATAATATATAATCTCCATTGTTTATACTTGTAATTTTATTAGGCATAAAAATTGCCTCAGCCTAAAAGGATTTCTCCTTCACTGACCACCGACATACATCGCACTTTAAATAAATATTGAATTGTATTAAAAAAGTACACAGAAAAAAAATGGCCAAAACCGTATAGAATGAACCTTTTTTTTTTATAAGTTTTATTCAAACAGTCTTTATTTGAACTTAATGGATTGGGTTTTTATATTTTTGTATTTATTAACTGTTTTATTCTTTTTATCAAACAAAAATAGAACTTTTATAATCAAATATATATTATGGACTGTTTTTCAAACATCGAAATTTTAAAATTAAAGTTTTATTTAAAGAAAAAAAAAGACGAGGTGTTCTTTTCTTTTCGAGATATTTTTTTTCACCATTTATCACTTTTAAATTTTATTCAACAATGAAATGATAAAAAAACACTTTTTGTTAAATATATTTTTTAAAAATTATTATAAAATATCTATAAAGTCTATTTTTTATGTCTGTAAAAGTTTGTTGAAAGTTCAAATAAAGTTTATAATTGAATTGAAAACAAAACACTTCGTCTTTTTTTTTTTTTTAATAAAACTAACTTTAATTTTAAAATTTCGATGTTTGAAAAACAGTCCATAATATATATGTCATTATAAAAGTCCTATTTTTGTTTGATAAAAAGAATAAAACAGTTATTAAAAAGTTCTCTAAATATATTAAAAACGCATCCAGAAAGACACCCATTTATTTAAATATCTTTTATTTTTTTAAAAATCTTGCTCGCGAATATTAGTCAAAATTTAATATTTAAAAATATTATTTTAAAAATATATTAATTGTCGCTGAAGTTAATGTTTTAAAGAATAATTAAACTCTGGAATTCCATTCCAGGCCACTGCTTAGTAGTTCCCCAACTGTACTGACATGCAGAAGTTCAAGTGTAACATGAACCGACATCTTGCTGTCCAAATCCCAACATAGTACCCCAGTAATTGTTGCCCCTCATAGTAGCCCCCTACACCAAAGTGGCAATGTGCCGTGTTTGGGGTGAAAATGTAATAAAAAAAATAATAAATTGTCTTGAAAACGCACACAGACCCCCCCCCCCCCCCACAAAAAAAAAAACACGGCACATAAATATCAATCTGGGTCGAAAAATTCCGAAACAGAAAGACACCCATTTATTTAAATATCTTTTATTTAAATACGTTCGTTTTGTTACTTACTTTAAAAAAATGTTTTGTAAATATATTTTTTTTCTTTTAAATTTTCAAAAGTTTTGTAAATATATTTAAAAAAAAAAAAAATTGTTGCCGAATATTCGAGCATGTTTGCTATTTGACGTCTTTACAAACACCCGACGCCATATGCTTGTGCCAATGTCAAGGTCGAATCATCGGTGTTAGTTGAAATGTGCGCTTGTCACCGCCAGGCGGCGTCTGCTACAGGGTATCTATTCTTTACTTTATCCCTTTTTATATATCTATAATATAAAGCTGAATATCTGTGTGTGTGTGTGTGGTCACGAATAGGCTCCTATATGGTTGACTTTTTTAAAAAACTTATTACATATAATGATAGAAGATGTATCGAGACACAAGAATTGGTATGTTTGATCTGGCAGAACAGTGGTTCATTAAAATTGTGGGGCCTGCATTCGCACCTGGTCCACAAAGTATGAAAATAAAAAATTTAAAAATTAAAAAAAAGCGTTTACAAGCGTTTTTGATATAGATGTACATAGTAATACTTTGATAAGTATACTTTAACTTAAATAGGGATGGTATAAAAAATATTGTGGGGTCTGCGTTCGCGCCTAGCCTCCATAGAATGGAAATAGGCACAAACTTTAATAAAGGCTTTTCATATCTATCTGCGTAAGTATACTTTGATAATTATGTTTCAGTTTGAAGAAATATGATATAATAAAATTATGGGGTGTTCGTTCGCACCTGACCTCCATAGAATGGAAATATGTCACAAAGTTTAACAAGGTTTTTTAATCTAGATCCACAGAATATTGTGATAAGTGTTTCAGTGTGAACAGGTATGGTATAATAAATTATGGGGTTTATCTATTTTATTTTTACTTTCATCATATTTTGCTTTGGTTTTGATACCCCCAAATTCAACCCAAATTTACAACACTTCTTTTTCATAACCTGTCATACTTTCATAAATCAGAGTCCATTTTCTGTAGGCTGTTTTTGAACCCAGTCAACGACGGGTACTTTTGCTAGTCTTTATATATTTTACAAGCAAAAGTACCCGTCGTTGACTGGGTTCAAAAACAGCCTACATAAAATTCTGCCAAATTTTATGACCTTGTTATTTGGATGGATTTTTCTTTTCTTTTTTTTTTTCATCTTAATATTTTCATTTTATCATCTTTATCTTTTCTTCTCTTTTCCTGTTTTTATCTCTTTGCCTCTAACAAACAAGCAATTCTGGTTGAAGAAGGTAAAAGACTTTGGTTCAATCAAAACTTTGTTTCCTTCTCGCACATCCATACCTCAGGTCTTTTTTTTTTTTTTTTTTTTTGCTTACACTATGTTTTTCTTGGTTCAACCATTTTTTTTTTAATGTTTTCAAATTTTATTATACAAACAAACTTTGAACATTTTTTTTACCAAAAAGCTTTTATTAACAGAACAAAATTAATGAAGTTAAAAATGAAGTATCAGTCATTATCTTTAGTATTGTAGATTTGTTAAACTACTTCTTAACCCTCAAAATAAAAAATGGGATTTAATTTTTTAGCCGATTATGTGGTAACACCATGAAAAATTTGGTGTGAAAGAAGAAAAGCAATTTTTAAATTTTAAGTGAGAAATCAGTTTTGTGCATGAATTTAGTAGAAAATGATCCCTCATTTCCTGGTCACTTTAATGTTTTAGGACAGTTAACTTTTTTTTTCTTTTTTTTTTTTTCTTTTTTTTTTTTTTTTTTTTTTTTTGCAATGCGTGCTAAATTTTGTGCATTAAAGGAAGGGAGTCTTTTTTTTTACCTGTGGTTACATGGTGTTTTGTTTGAAGAATTAAGAGTTTTTTAGGGAGTGTTGTCACTCAAACTGAGATAGTTAAGGAAGGATTTTTTAGGGGCTTTGGTTTGCCATTCAAACTTAGGGTTAGTAGTAGTGTTATGGAAAGGGTTTTTGTGGGGTTAGGGTTCAAACAAAAACTTAGTAATAGAGGAAGTAATTCTTTTTACTAACTTTTTAGCATGACCCCTCCTTTAGAAAAAGTTTTTTTAGTTATCTACCCTAAAATACTAGAATGACTTGGAAATTTAGAATCATTTTAAGTTAAATTTCATGCACACGAGGAGTGAAGCCAGTTAAGAAATTGGTAAGTAAGATAGTTGTGGCCTCCAGGTTTGGAATTCATCTCAAGTTCAGATTTTGTTGCCATTGGCAACCCCCATCTCTGTTTCTAATCGATTTCTTCTTTTTTCAGACACAAGATAGAATTCAAGAAATGGTGAATAAAAACAAGGAATTGACCAAAAAACCTGTAGAGCTTTCTGATGATTGCTGTGACGAGAGTGACAAGAGTGAAGATGAAACTGAAGCATTGCAAAGAGCTGCAGGAAATGCAATAAATTCCAGCAATTCGTGGATGAGCCAAAAGAGTCGAGTGACCAAAAAATCTTTTCATATACAACTGACACCTCAAACGATGAAAGATGAGCCTAAGGAATCTAAATCTCTCGCAGATGTTGACAATGTTGAATTGATTACAGAAGAAGTAATGCCAACAAGTCTGCGGGTGCCAATGCCAGGAAGAAAGCCAGTAGAATTACCAAAAGTACCAGAAGATGAAACGCATATCAATGCGAATCAACTATTGAATGTTAGTACTAATATTTCGACGAGCATTCCAATGCTGTTAGTGAATGAAGAAGAGGAATCTGATGACGATGGCAACAATGAAAAAATCGCTTTAAGTCAAGCTTTTGCTGATGATGATGTTGTACACGCTTTTTCAGAAGAGAAGAAAGATGTTGCTGATGAAGAAAAGCCGAAAGATTTGGATCTCACTCTTCCTGGCTGGGGGTCATGGTGTGGAAATGGCTTGAAAGTTCCAACAAAAAAAAGGAAAAGGTAATTTTTTTTTTTTTTAAAGTACTGCAACCAAATCTTATCAAAGTTTGAAAATTTGCATTTATTAAACAGATGAACACTATTAACAACACTCAACCAAAGTATATTTTATTAAATAAATAAAATTATTATTATATATTAATATAATTATCATTAATATAAATATCATTATATATTAATAAAATTATCATTATATATTAATAAAAATTATCATTATATATTAATAAAAATTATTATATACTAGACTACCCATGACCCATTCGGTCAGTATGTTATATTAGCTATGGAATTAATGAGAGTGACACTTATGACGTAAAGTAGTTTTTTGTGACATAACAGAAACATTTCTATGAAAGTATATTAAAATCAAAAAAATAATATAGATTTCTATGAGTCATTCTGTTTATAATTGTTTATTTTTGAAAAAAAAAACTTACATTATAAGTGGTTTGCCATACTTATAGGTAAATGTGCACTAAACAGATACCATTAATACTTAGTTAAATTCAAATTTTGATATATCTTTTTTAAATGAAATTGTTAGTTGAAAGTACAAAATAGTTAAAAACACTCTCCCCATGTTAAGAATGGCTTTTTAAAAAGAAAATAAAAATAAAATGTAAATTTTTTCATTTATTTTATACAAACATTCATGACCCATTGGGTCAAATATTTAATTTTTATGTTAATAATAAGGTCAATAAACTAATTACGACAATGTGGAAATGAACGATGTAAAAAAAAGCAGAAAATATTAATAATTGTTTATTTGGATAATTCAAACGCAAAAAAAAAAACAATTGGGACGCTGAAAACGTACACAGTAAAATAATATGTTTTATTGTCACATTGATTATTTATTTGTAACGCAAATTAAAAAAAACATTTTTGGGGTTATTTATTTATGTTGGTAGTGTAGAAGAAAATGTATGAATGTTTTTTATTAAAAAATGGAGAATAAATTTTAAAAAAAGGAAGGCAGTGGGTAAATTCGCTGTTGTAAAATACTCAACGTCAACGGGTTAAAGTAGATTTATTTGTAAGAAAATTGCGTTAAAATAACTTAAACGTAATACGGAAATGAACGATGTACAAAAAAAAGCAGAAAGTATTAACACTTGTTTATTTGGATAATTTAAATGCGAAAAAATGAAGAATAGATTTTAAAAAAAAAAAAAAAAAAAAAGGAAGGCGGTGGGGAAATCGTTGTTGTAAATTGTTCTTAGGTTGTCAACGCGTCAAAGTTGATTTATTTGTAAGAAAATTGCGACAGTATATTTGTAATACAGAATAGTTGCAAAACATCCCTACCCTTCCCATGGTAAATAATAATTTCTAAATAATAACGTTAATATTTTTTTTTATTAAGTTTTCACCCCAAACAAGGCACATTGCCACTTTGATGTAGGGAGCTACTATCAGGGACATAAGCATCAGGGGTACTATGTAGGGAGTTGGGCGGCAAGATGTTGGTTCACGTTACACTTGAACTTCTGCATGTCAGTACAGTTGGGGAAGCAGGGACCCGGAAGGGAGTTCCAAAGTCTAGCAGTTCTGGGGAAGAAACTGCTGGAGTAGTAGACTCTCTTACATCTAGGGATCTCAACTGTGAAGGGGTGGGATTTAGCTGATTATCGGGTTTGTCAGGGGTATTTGCGTCGAAGAAGGGTACAAGTGCTTGCAGTTTGTCAGAGTATTCACCGTTAAAGTACTTGTAGAACAGGCAGAGGGATGTCACATTTCGTCGATGGGACAGAGGCTGAAGCTTAGATGACAGTTCAGGACCTATCAGATTGGCGACTCTCTTTTGAACCTTGTCTAGGAGCTAGAGACTAGTGGCAGATGCACCAGCCCAAATATGACAGCAATACTCCATACATGGACGAATGGTGGCCTTATAGAGGTACAGGGTACCTTCGGGTGTTAGTAGCTTTCTAGCACAGTAGAGAGAACCTACCTTCCTCGCAACGGTCCTGGCAATACTCTTAATGTAATTGTTCCAACTCCTGTTTCCTGTGAGCGTCGGGCCGAGGAGTTTAAAAGATGTACTTTCAGATAAAGAGTCATTGGCCATTGCTATTGGTGATAGAGAAGGTTTCTTGTAATTATTGAAGGAAACAAGTTTAGTCTTAGCAGCATTGAATGTGACCATCCATTTTTTCCCCATTCCACTACAGATCGGAGGTCATCCTCTAGTGTTTCTGCCATTTCTTTAGATATGTGTTTATTTGTTTTCCTGTTGTGTCTGTTATAGAGCGTGGTGTCATCAGCATATATACCCATCTCACAGACAATTTTGTCAGAAAGGTCATTTATGAATATTAGGAATAATAGAGGTCCAAGGATAGACCCCTGAGGCACTCCTGCATTTATATCATATTGTTTAGATGTACGACCGTCGAGGACAACCTGGATTTTTCTCTTATCTAAGAAGGATTTAATTATGTTAAGTATTCTTCCAGTAATACCGTATGATCTGATTTTCCTGAGAAGACCTTCATGCCATACCCTGTCAAAAGCCTTAGATATATCTAGAGCTACCGCTCTACCCTCATCCGCTTTGTCCAGTGACTGGTATATATGTTCTGAGATTACAGTTAGAATGTCTGCTGTGGAACAGGCTTGCCTAAATCCATATTGTTGGTCAGTCAGAAGTTTAGCATCTGTAAGATGATGGACTAGAGCATGGTTAATTATAGTCTCAAATATTTTGGCAAAAAGTGGAGGAGACTAATGGGGCGATAATTTACTGGGTCAGTTCTTTCGCCAGAATTCTTGAATACTGGTACTACAGAAGCAGTTTTCCAGCAGGCAGGAAAGCAAGATTCATTAAGGCATTTGTTGTAAAGTTTGGAGAGAACTGGAGCTACTTCAGCAGAGCACTTTTTTAATAGCACAGCCGGGATGAGATCAGGTTCACATGCTTTTGCAGTGTCAAGATTTCTAATGATAGCATGCACCTGAGCAGGGTTGATTTTCAGATCGTCTAGTGTGGCGTCTGTCTGTAAAGGAAAGTCAAGGAAGGGGTGGTTAGCAGGGTCCAGTGTGGAGGTGGAGGCAAACCGACTGGCAAGCATGTTAGCCTTGTCGGTTGCTGAGCAAACAACCTCATGATTGTTGAATAGTGGGGGAACTGTTGATTGCCCATTATTTACTACACTGTTGTAGATATCCAGAAATCACAGGTTCCTAATTTCTGTGATTCAATGCATTTTTTTGGTGGTTTCAGTAAATTCTCTCTTAGCTGTCGCTATTTCTTTCTTACAGTTACTTCTGTCTGTTTGAACTTATGACTTTTGTCTGTTTGAACTTATGACTTTTGTCTGTTTGAACTTATGACTTTTGTCGGTTAAATAGCAGTACGCATGCTGCCTTTGCTTTATGGCAGCTGCACAAGTAGAAGTCAACCATCGGGGGAATGTGTGGCTTGCTATAAAGTTTGCGCATGGGAACATGTGCTTCAATTGCCGTTTCAAACTATTCCATGGTCTCATTTGCGCACTGTTCAGCAGGAAGTGAAAAGATATTTCGCCATGGGGAGTCCCTGATGAGATCCCTGATGGCTTCCCAGTCAGCCTTTTTATAATATTTCAGTGCGCAATTTGTGTTTGTTTGTTTACGCTGTTATGGGTTTATGTTTATGTACGCATGCGCAACCGGAAGTCGTAAACCGGATGTGGGGTTACAACACCCGTTACAAGGTCATTTGAGTTTTATAATTATATAAACTAATAAAATTATTATATATTAATAAAATTATTTTATTAATGAAATTATCATTAATAAAATTATCATTATATATTAATAAAATCCACTTTGATTAAATTGAAACCATAATTCAGAAACTCCTGGAAGAAGCCAGTAGACAATGGGTTTATGAAGTGTCCTTTGGTGACAAATGAATATATTCAAACAAAATATATATTAAGATATTGCGAAACTAGATAAAATTCTTTGTATTTGGAAAAATAATCAAGTCAATACATCAATTTCAAGTTGCGGAAATTCATCAAAAGTTTCCACAATCTTCAATCTGGAAATCTTATAAAATTCACATTTTTTTAAAAAAAATTATCTTAAAAATCATTTTAGAGCGTGTTGAATGGGTTTGTGCATTTTTTTTTGTTTTGTTTTTGTTTTTTGTTTGTATAATTTATCATTCTATAAAATACATTGTTTAACATTATTTTTGAATTTTTCTTAATCTTTTGGGAATTTGGAAAACAAAGTTTTGTTACAATTTAATCCCAAACTGTTTGCATAAATTTGGCTTAAAAAATCATATTTAACGCTAAATATCTCCAAAACTGCTGTAGTCTACATTACAAAGCCATTTAAAAAGATCATTTTATATTATCTTTCAAATCATATGTGGACCAGGTTTGTAAGTTATCAACAGTGAACATGAATTTATGTTTCCTTTAAAATCCTAGAAGTGCTTTATGATCGAATGAATTGTAAAGCTTTTGATTAGTGCACATGATTCAATAGTTTTGTTATCTAAAGTAAAAGTGAACAAAATAACTTTTTCATAATTTAATCTTAACGTGCATGAGGAGGAAGGTTATATCTGACATAAATTACTATTTCTGAGTTTTTATAATTAATCTAAAATTGAGATTTATTCACTGCTATTACTGTTCTTGCATGCGTTGATACAACAAATGTAAGGACTTGGGAGTGTGACCATTCGTGAGATCAACTTTGTGAATTTATCACTAATGGATGACTGATTAAATATTCATCATAATACAATGTTAACATTAACTCCAGAAAATAATTGGATGAACGTACAAATGCAATGGAAACTATATCAGTCAAATAGCTGTGCAATATTCAGTTATTTTCTCTCGATATAAAATCAATGTTTGTGTGTTCTTTATAGAAAGAATCTACATAAACTCTAAAAGTAAAATTTACTCAGGTAGACAATAGAAAAATTATCAAGTAATTAAAGCTTCAAATATTTTGATAAAATTTATATCACATATGAAATCTTTCAAGAAAGACAATCAAAATGCTCTTGAATCTCTTATTCTTACATGCCATCACCTCTATCACCTCTAAGTGAGCCATAGGGGCAGAACCCGTTAATGTTTCAAATGTCTGATTTAAATGAAACTTAAACCATATGTATGAGGCACTAATTCAGAGAGTTTTTCCAGTATTTCAGCTTCTTCTGATTATATTAAGAGGCAAAACCGGGAGGTGGGGTGTAAATAATATGGCATTATGTACATAGTAAAAAGTATGTAGTAATAATTCTCTTTTAATTCTGAACATCATCAGGTGTTTCTGTTTTATATAACCAAGCAGGAAAGTTTGCCAGAATATATCACAAACATCTGTTCGAAGTGAAACTAAAAAATTTAATGTTTACAATTTTACAAATAGTCTATAGATGTCTTGAATATTTGTTAGTGTGGTGACCTTAATGCCTATGAGGTAAACCGAATAATGACGCTGATAAAACATAAATGCCACCTTTGAGCGCAGAAGAATAATATCCGGCAGTTATAGCAAAAATACACGGATGAATACATTTGTTTACACAACTGGAGGCGTCGGATTACAAAAATTTGTGTGACATGATAAAAGAGGCATAGAACATATTTACTGATTTGATCGTTTGTTGGGGAAAAGCGACTGGCTAGAGAATTCAAGAGAATTTCCAAACGTCCATCTACACCTCACTCCTAGCAGCCCAAACGATAAACGTGATTATATTTTTATATACGTGTTCATCATTAGCAATAATACTTTGCCTCTGACATTAATTATGAAATTAATTCCACATGGTTTTCACAACTCGACGGTTCATTTACTATCAAACGTCCAATTTACAAGTTGCACCTATTCTTCATAGATCTTTTTCTACTGTTCACAGATAATCTCAATTCACTTTACATCACTCACTGGATTCTCAGTAATTTTCTTTCCCTGGCAATACATACTTATTTCAATTAGATTTAAGGACTTTTAAATCTGAACCTTTCAATAGGAACTGCTATTTTCACCTTCTCTTTTTATCTGTCTCATGTTTGTCTTTCACATTTATTTCATGTCCTTTAAGAAAACCTTTGAGAAATCAATATTTAAATTCAACCATTTATTATTACCCAACTGAGCACATGAAAATTGATGTTAAACCGAATGATGATGAAACCTTTTATCTTTTATCCCTTGCTCACGATAGCACAATATCAACAATGACAACCATGTGTTAAGAAACAAATTAAATATAAAATATTCTAGTCTTCTACCCACATAGGTCTTGGTATGCAATAAAACTGACCAATCAAGTTGTTAATCTCATTTCAGGTTTACTATGAAAACTGGTGGTAAAAAACGCAAAGATGACCGTTTAGGACATGTGATTATAAATGAGAAAAAAGACAAAGCAGTTTCTGCCTACCAGGTAAACGTTGCCATCTTTGATTTTTTTGTGAATCCTCTCGTCACCAGCATATATGGTGTTTTGCCAAATGGTTTTTAACAATAGTGCATTAACACTTGTCATCTTTTTCTTTACTTTAATCTTCAAAACATCTGCACATTGTACCCAGATTGACAAATATGGAATTAAAATCTATAACTTTTTTAAAATTCTGATTGTAAACAAGGTTTTCATTATTTAATCATGAAAACTTTTTTGAAGGCAAAAAATCACAAAAACTTTTTTGGGGAAAAAAAAATACCAAAAGTATTATTTGAATATGTATGAAAAAAATAAATGTAACAAAAAATAAAAATATTAGTGTGGAAAATATAATAAAAATGAATTAAATCAAAATGAAAATAAAATAAAAACAAGCACGAAATAAAAGTATGAATCAAATTTAATTAAAGAAATTTTAAAAAATTTTAAAATAAAATACACGCTCGATTACAAAAAAAGTGTATGAGATATATGCAAAGAAAGTGAGCAGCCATTAAATTAAAACCTGTTTATGCAGGGTCCACGTTCCCATGAAGTGCCAAAAAGACACTGTAGATGACATCGACTGGCGCCTCACCAACTAGTTCTGAAGGGTCAGGGAGTATGGAAAATTGAGGTAGGAGAGTACTAACCAGATCTCCACTGGAAATGTGCAGTTCAAATCTGGTACCTTGGGGAGGCATTTTGTCACCCAAACCAATGACCGATGCCAACGAAAAATCAATGGCAAACGGCTGTTGCGATAACGTGCAATCATCTGCTAGAGTGGTCAAGAGGTGGAGAACATTGGAAATCTGGGGAGACTTGTTGTCACCCAGTCTCCAGCAAATACCACAGGTTACTGCTACTGAGCGATCACTGATGATGGCCTGTGAGACAACTCCTAGTGAGTGAAATAATAATAATGTCCCCTCCCAAATTCACCACCACTCTGCATTTAATATCATAGATGTTTACTATATTTTCTTAGTTTTTAGGATATTTTAGGATTCCTAACCATAATATGTGAAAATACGCTACACATTTTGATGAAAAACATGGGAAAAAATGGACATAGAAGAACAGAAAACTAAAACTTTAAATATAAATTCTGTATTAAAAGTAATAGTTATTTAAATATTTCAATATATGATCTTGTGGGGAAAATCCAGCTCCCCAATAAGGGGTACTCTGGATAGAAACAAAAATAAAAATTGTCCCAGTCATGAAGGATTTCCCCTACACTGGCTGAGGAAAGAAAAGCTGAATTGTAGCATCAGAACAGATCTTGCGATCTTATCCTGAACGCCAAGAATTGTTTGTCTTTTATGTTTCTTTGTTTGTTCCCTAAATTCATAATTCAGTTTTATCAGTATTCGATTGTATATTTCTTTAAAATTACGTAATTTTACATAGATAATATTTATTTTATATTGAATAAAGTTCAGTTTCGTTATTAATCGAATTGGGTTCTTTTCTTTTCTTTTTTAACATGTTTTAATACTCTTTTTTAAAATGGCGTCATATAGTATCGACATTGACAGTTTGACAAATCTTACAAGGGGTGTGCAATAAGTAATGCCCCTGGCCCACTTCCCATAGCAGTAGAGCAACAAAACTTGGCACAGTTATTAGTCTTTCTCTACATAGGAACCACCCAGAGTTATGCATTTCTCCCATCGTTTGATGCAGCTCTGGAAACCGTTTTTGTAGCACACCCAAAGTTGGTCCTCAAACCACAACGTGACTTCAGAAAACAAGACTGCATCATCTGGGAAACGCTTTCCTTTCAAAAACAACCTCATGGCTTGGAAGAGGTGAAAGTCAGGGTGCAAGGTCAGGAGAGTAGGGAGGATTTCATAAGCACACACCCGTGCTTCTGATCTGGCGACATGCGAGTTGTAGACAGGAGCGTTGTCCTGCAGAAGGAGGGTACCTTTGCTGATCTTGCCACGCCTCTTGATTTTGATAGCTTCCCTTAATTTCCTCAAAAGTGAAGCATAATAGGCTCCTGTAATTGTGGTACCCTTTGCCAGGAAATCTGTCATCACTACTCTATCCTGGTCTCAGAAGACTGTGAGCATGACCTTACCAGCGGAGGGCTGCATCCTTGCCTTCTTTGGAGGTGATGAGTCCAAGTGCTTCCACTACATTGACTGGACTTTGGTCTCTGGATCATAGTGATGGATCCAGGTTTCATCCTGTGTAATCAGTTTTTTGAAAAACTTTGACTCATCTTCTTGGTACATCTCCAAATTCATCCTCGAGCACTCGACGTGTTCTCGCTTCTGGAATGGTGTGAGCAACCTGGGAATCCATCTGGCAGACACCTTATGCATATGCAAATGGTCATGAATGATAGTTTCCACAAACCCTGTACTAATCTTGACATATTGGGCTATTTGGCGAATAGTAATGCGCTGTTCTTCCAAAATGACAACCTCAACTTGACGGACAGATGCCTCATCAATGGCAGAATGGGGGATGGGGGGGGGTGACCAGGTCTTGGAGCTATTTCCACAGACTTCGGCCAAGCTGGAATTCACAATGCCAGCGTTTTACAAGATCATATGATGGGGCATTATCACCATAAGTTTCTTTCATTTCATCAAAAGTCTCCTGTAGTGGGCATCCTTTCAAATACAATAACCGGATCACAGGTTCCATTTCACACTTGACTCAGTTCAAACACCTGTAAAACAGAAACCACAGTTAGTTGAGAGCTGTAATTTGCCACATAACCCATAGAGATATAAATCATTGCACATGCAAAATTTCAGCTAGATCAGACAACTGGAAGTGGGTCAAGGGCATTACTTATTGCACACCCCTCGTACCTACATTGCCTGCAGGCATTTTTCAGTTAACAAGCCTTCTATATCTCGGTGGCCGTAGTTCAGCCCAATTGAGTTGAGTCTGCTTCTTCTCTGATTCCAAAACCATGGCAACACTAGTAGGACTCCTGAGCAAGATCAAATACTTGTGGAGCCAAGAAATCCGCCAAATCCTCTCTGATGGTGATCACTGATATGCTTGCAACACCCATACAGAAAGGATTATATCATAAATTTATTTTCCCCTCCATGACAAACTATTAAATATGTTGTTGCAACAAGGTGGATCAAAGAATTTCTAATTCAGGCGCCAGTAAATATGTGGCAGAATCAAAACCCTCCACTTTTTACCAATTGATCATGTCTCACAGCCACGAAGGAGGATCAACTATACATGACCTTTACAGATTTTACTTTTCAATGATTTGTTTCATGTTAATAAAAAACTCATCTTGTGAAGTTTGTTAATCTTTAAGGGTATTCAGAATTTTAGCCTATTGTTCTAAGCTAGGTAACTCTATTTTACTATAAAAATGTGAAAAAACTCATTTTTTTTCTTACAATTACTCGAATGTTTTGTTTAGAAAAAATTATATTGCATTTTACATATTTTTTGTTATTAATATTATTAGTAATACACACGGACGAAAAAACGCTTTGGATAATCACAGATTCCAAGGTAGTTCTACTAAAATAGCCATATTTTTTAAACCAAAGCACTTCAAGTCTTCAAATTTCTACTGTTTTGTTCGGAAATGAATATACTTTCAAATGAATTAATAAATATGAATGTACATTATATATTTTAAGAGTTTTAAGCAAATAAAGTGATAAAAATGTGAACGTCATAAAATGGCGTTTTCGGTAAGGTTTTGTAATGTCCGAATGGCAACCCTCCCCATATTCTCCTTGCATAGAAACCCTCTTAAAACTACACATAATCATCTTAAAAAAAATTTTTAAAAAAAGCATGCATATTTTCCCATAGAAAAAAAAAACAGTTAACTGCCCTAAAATGCTAGAATGATCTGTAATAGGAAATTATTTTACATTCAATTCTAAAATAATTTGTTTATCTTTCATTAAAGTTTTTCATGGCATTTTATACATAATTTCCTAAAAAGGTAGAATCACATTTTGGAGGGGTGGTCAGAAGGAGTTGAGTGGGGTTAAACAGAAGGTGTTAATCTACAATAATACCAAAGAAATATTGCAATATATTCATTTTTAAATGGTCTTATGTTTAGATTTAAGTTTTTTGTACATAAAGCACATTACAATTCAACTTTGAGTTCTCCAACTTCTTTTCTGTTTATGGATACATGGCATTTTTAAGGAATTGCTGCATATTTATGCACATTTACTGCAGATTATTTGGAAACCATAAACTTTGTGAGATTTTCAGTTGCATATTCTGATTCCTTGTACAAAAATACACTTATATGGTAAATTTCATTGCTTAATCTTCTGTTTTAACAAAGATATGACATTTTTACTGAAAAAGTAGTGTAAAAAATGTGACAAAACACATATGGTCTTAAAGAGGGAAAAATATCCAAACGTGTGAGGCACAAAAATAGCCATAACTTCCTTAATTTTAATCAGATTTAAAAAATTTAAAAAGATTCTTTCTTAGCATATCAAGCTCTTTCTATGCATACCAATATTGAAATATTTCAAGCTATTTCAATTTTTTCATGTGTATTGCTAATATTATAAAACTTTTTTAGTTGAAAAAAAATTGTAATTTTTAGTAAAACAGAGTTACCTCCCTTATAATAATAGCTTATAACCTTTAATTCAAAATATCGATCCCATTTTTTTCTTACTCTAATGAGTATTGTGGGTGTTGGTGTGTCAGTGTTTATAAGCAAATCTTTGAATATTAATTAAAAAAGAAGCGTTAAATAACATTTTACATGAACATAATGATTTTTTTCTTTTAAAACACAAGTCATGTGAATTTATTTCTTGAATCATTGTGGTTGTGAAATCAATATTTGATTCGGATTCAGCAGTTTGGAAGAGGGGGGTAATTATGGAAGTTAGGACATCAAGCAATGTCAGGTAGCCCTGCTAGTTTTAAATGATATCGGTTACAGACACAAAGTCTTTATCAGAGTAAGAATATTAATATTTGGTTAAAATACATAAATATGGTTATTTTTCATTAAAAATATTTTCTCTTCCAATTTCTACCTTCTCCTTTAGTCCATACTAACTCAAACAAAAGATTTTAAAATCTTTAACTTTTTTTTTAAATTATCAATTCATGAATAGAAAGCTAATTAATGCTTTGTCTTTTTTCAGGTAAAGGAAATTCCTTTCCCATACATGGAAGCTAAAAGTTTTGCTCAGAGCATCCGAGCGCCAATCGGCAAAGAATGGAATGCCCAATCAGCTGTAAATAAATTCATTCAACCTAAAGTTTGTACGAAATCAGGGACAATTATCAAACCAATTGATAGAAGTATCTTGCTCAAAAAAGATAAAGAATATTAATAAATTTAATTTTTAGGAAATGTTTTTTTTTTTTTTTTTTTTCTTCTGGTTGCCATAAAAACGTTTTTTAAATTATTCAATTCTAGTTAGAATCTCAATAATTTACATGTTCATTGATCAAATCGCATGAAATTTACATTCAATGATTTGTACACAAATATTGCGGTTAAAAATTGATCTTACAAACTTTGTACATCACAACATTAAATAAATTGTATCATGTTTCAACCTTACAGCAGAATATTAACACAAAAATGTAAGAATATTTACAAAATTCCAAATTAAAGCACATTAATTTTCCAATGTATGAATACTCAGCAACAAAAAAAAGCAACAGTTGATAAACTGCATGGAAGCCGACAGCAATTCATATTCAGTAGATATAAAATAGGCATTGAGTTTCAAAAGTTTCATAACCTTTGCTTCTTCATTCTGTGGTGAAGTTTCTGACAAAGGGAGGAAAATTTCTGTTTCCTCGATCAGCTGTTGTTTTGAATGAGTAATGTGTGGAGATTTTCAGTTGAAAAAATGTTTTGATTAAAGAAAATTCAGGAAAAACAAAAGATTTTATTAGTATTTTGTAAGAATTGAATTGTTTTTTTATCAATAAGATTATAGTCACCCAGTTACTTGGGTATATACACTGATTACACACGTCCAGATACATATATATACACATAAATGCGCTTGTATAGGTACAAATCTATATGCACGGATATGAACGTGTACAAATATATAAACACACAATTTCTAATTAAATCATTAATATTTCACCAACCAACGAAATGTCCTTTGTGTTGAGCTTATTGGTAAATGTCTGTATACAGATATGCACACACATACAAACATAACTAAATATGCATATATGTAGAGAAGAGAATGCATCATTTTATATATATATATATATATATATAATAAATGTGAAATCTGGATAAATTTAAATATCATATTTGAACATTTTTATAACAATTGACCTGGCAGTATATATATATATATATATATATATACTGCCAGGTCAATTGTTATAAAAATGCTCAAATACGATATTTAAATTTATCCAGATTTCACATTTATTATTCCAGAGTCAATTCTCTATTGATTATTATATTGTACCCAATGCATGATGATTTCAGAAGTAGAGAAAACAAAGATATTACTTAGGTACCATTTGCTAGAATTGAAACTAAAGCATCTAGCTCTTCAGCCTTATTCATTACTGTCCGATTTAAGTTCATACGCATATAAGACCTTTAAAAAAACATTGTTAAAGATATAAATGCGCAGAAATAACAGTCAACTTCTGTCAAGTTCCGATTTTGATCCCTTAGCAGCTATTTTTATGAGCTAAAAACCAAATCGAATTTGTTCCACAGGTCCCAATCCCCTATATATCAAGTTTCAAGTCTGTAGATCAAAAATTGATAGAGATCGTTCCACAAAGTGTCGCTTACAATAAGTTTCCAGATTTTTTTTGTATGGGTATTTTTATTAATAGTACACAACACATGAAACTCTAATCCCCTTCAAAGTAATCTTGTTGCAATAGACTTTCCAATACTGCTTCAACAACTTCTTTTGTGTGAGCATGTCATTGGCCCTCGTTACAGCCTCTTTCATCTCCTCACTTGTCTCATAATGACGGACTTTAAGGTTTTCCTTGAGCTTAGGAATAACCAAAAGTCACAGGAAGCAAGGTCTGGACTATAGGGAGGATGAAGAACTGTTTTGGTGCAAATCTTCTACATCTTCAGTTCTTTGTGAATAATTGTATGTACAGTTCCAACACTGACATCAAACTGTGCACTTATTGTTTCTATAGACACATGACGGTCTGTATCCATGAAATTCTTTATTTAGCCAATCATCTCCGGTGTTCAGACTTCCTTACTCTTCCCACACTTCTCATCATTCCTCACAGACTCCCTGCCTTCCTTGAATCTCTTATGTCACTCAAAAACTGATGCCCGATTCATGAAAGATGGCCCAGAAGCAATCTGAAGCATTCCATACGTTTGTATGGCATTTCTCCAAGTTTAAAACAGAATTTTATTGCATATCGTTCTTCTAAAATATCCTTACATTCAGACTGCATTTTTGAAATTCACCAGTTGTGACAATTAGGCTTTAGTAGGGTGTATTCCAATTCCTGCTGTAGTTATTCATTTGCGCCTGAAATCATAAAAATTGGGTCAGTCATCTCATAATATTTATAATAGGTATCCCAAACCAAAATTTTATTTTTATCATAAAAAAAAGTAATGTGAGCATGTAGATTGTTGTAAACCAAATTTATTTTGGTATTTTTGTAAACCATTTACAAAAATACCAAAATTTATTTTGGTATTTTTGTAAACCATTTACAAAAATACCAAATTTATTTTGGTATTTTTGTAAACCATTTACAAAAATACCAAATTTATTTTGGTATTTTTGTAAACCATTTACAAAAATACCAAATTTATTTTGGTATTTTTGTAAACCATTTACAAAAATACCAAAATTTATTTTGGTATTTTTGTAAACCATTTACAAAAATACCAAATTTATTTTGGTATTTTTGTAAACCATTTACAAAAATACCAAATTTATTTTGGTATTTTTGTAAACCATTTACAAAAATACCAAATTTATTTTGGTATTTTTGTAAACCATTTACAAAAATACCAAATTTATTTTGGTATTTTTGTAAACCATTTACAAAAATACCAAATTTATTTTGGTATTTTTGTAAACCATTTACAAAAATACCAAATTTATTTTGGTATTTTTGTAAACCATTTACAAAAATACCAAATTTATTTTGGTAGGTCAATTAGCCATCAAGTTATGATCATTCAAAGTTTGTCGGAAAGTTGAAATTTGCTATCGTGGCCGAGAAGCCAAATTTCATAGTCTATAACTAAAAATGTAAGCTACTAACAAGTGAAAAATCCTTATAAATGTAATGTCATCTTGTAGTAGATGAAAATTAATACAAATTTAGGCAATAAATATTAGATGAAACCAACTTAAACACTAGGCAAAATCCCTCTATCAATGCGAAAACAGTGAAAATACGACACGGAAAGGCAACTTTAACTGTTCATATCAATTTCATTTTAATAGCTAATGTATTGAATCTTCTTAGTATGATTCAAAACACATTAGAGATCAAGATAATTCTTTATTTTAATTATAAATTGATAAAACCACTCAATTGTGGACCATGTAAAAGCAGTCAAACAGGCAATTTTGTAAAAAGGGCAAAAAAGGTAAAAAAAAAATGAGTCAAAAGTATACGTTACTGAAATTGCTGTAAAAATGTAACCATTGAAGTTAGAAGCTTGAAACTTTGCAACTTTACTAATTTTGGGGTGAGGAATTCAAAAAAATGGTTGCCTTGTTTCTAATAACAAAACTTTTTGCCACAGAAATACTTTTACTTTGGGAAATTTAAACTCGCCAAAAAAGCACCGACGACAATAATATTTAGAAATTTTTTATACAAAAAAAAGGCACAAATCATTTTTTTTAAACATTGAAAAACTTTCAACTTAAAAAACAAGTAAGAAAGATATTTTAGGTCTTACTACAATTCCTTTCTTATCGATCTTCTCTCAGAATTCTTTCATAGGCTTCTGCTATGGTAGATAT
This sequence comes from Euprymna scolopes, assembly GCF_053919585.1. Lineage (NCBI taxonomy): Eukaryota > Metazoa > Mollusca > Cephalopoda > Sepiida > Sepiolidae > Euprymna > Euprymna scolopes. The sequence continues at coordinate 77,687,672 of NC_136501.1, forward strand.
CTCAGGAACCCTCCAAATCCTACCATCACTTGACACTGGCATTACCTCAAAATCCCATCTGTAGACAAATGCTGACTCTACTTGTGCAATGTCATCTGATAAAGGCCATCGAAAATAATCTTTTCTACTTTTTGTTTGCATTAAAAATTTTACTACAGCGCTGGATGCAGATATAATATCAATGACTTGGCCAATGTAAAAGTTGGTGTCATAGTAGACAGCTACCCATTGTCCTTGATGTTCATAACTGAAGATATCCTGAGATGGATCTTCATCACAACTGCAGGAGTTATCTGAATGTTCAGCAGATTCACTTAGGGAAGACATTTTTTGTTGTTTTGGTGGAGGTGGAGATGAATCAATTGGATTTCTTTTCAAGTAGTCAGAGAGAGCAGCTTCCAGTTGAACTTTATTTCCACTGGTGTTGATTTTGACACCTAAAACAACCTTGAGGTATCTCAATTGGTCTTTGAGTGCTTCCAAACCACTTTCTGAAATTTATTTTATCTGTTTATCAGACTTCACTGGACCACCATGCTTAATAACAGAGTTAATAATTCTCTCTTTCTCAGCAGCAGCTTGACGTTCTTTTTCCTTCTTTAATCTTTCATTTTGTGCAATTTTTTCTTGGACACAAAGTTTCACAAGGGCTTCTTGTTGTGCATGTTTTTGTCGCAAATGTTTTGCATATTTTCTGGAGATGCTCAGAATGGATTGCCTCTTTGTTGATGGTATTACTTCCAACCAAGCTGTTGTCCGATTGCGCTTAAGCATATTTGAAGATGATCGATTATGTAGTGATGCATGTCGTTTTGTTTGCATGCTAAAATCTAAATCTCCAAAGGCATGCTCACCTGACAGATTTGTTACAGGGCAGCTCTTCAAGGCATCTCTCGTCTCCTGATCTACATCTTTTCCAAAAGCACCTCCTTCTAAAAAGTCATGCAACTGGTGCTTAGTGACAATGAGGAACTGAGTATCTTGCACAAACATTCTAAAACAAGTTCAGGGGCCGTGAGACTAATACAGAGAGACACATTGCCTTCCTCAAAGAATTCCCCATTAAATACACCTTTACAGTCAGATTTTAATAACAACTGGGGATTGTTGATCCAGCATTCTAAACTTAGAGCCATTTTCTTGATATAGTGATGGAAGTCAACATACTGAACAGTGCTGTTAACAAGTTTCCAGAAAGGTTTGGTCAAATTAATGTTCAGCAAACCAACTGCAGCAAGTAGGGAATGTAGTCTCTCATCAGAAATATCAACCAAAACACTCTGTAATTTCATATTGCAAGATGTTGCAAACACAGATAAAAATAATTTTATGTGCTCTTTATGGTGATATATTGCCAGGGCATTTTCAAATAGAGAATTAAACCTATTTGCCCGATAACTTGTGATTTGAGATTGGTACCCTTCTTTGCTGCAGAATGCCAGCCATTCTGTCCTGCAACCACTTTTATTGTTTATGAGTGTATGTACGGGTGACGACAAAAAAAAATTATGCGTTCTGTCATAATTTCTGTTAATGCTGACATAAAAAGTTTTTATGTAATTATTTTCAAATTTTAGGACAAAATAATTTAATATATTTGCTAATATATAGCCTTGAAACTGAGTTTTTATATTTAGTCAGTTTTTTTCTACAAAGCGTAAATGTTGACATGTTTTACGAATCCAAAACAAAGAAACAAAAAATAATAAATAAATAATGCTTATTTTAAGTAATTTATTTTAAATAATTTTTTTTTAATCCTCTTTTTTTTTTTTCATAATTAAAAAAACTTATGTTTCTGAACAATAACAAAAACATATACTTTATCGTCATAAGTCACTAGCCGAACGTTTTGTTTATGGAATTTAATTAAAATAATTTAACAATGCTAAAGTTTATCCAACCGAAAAGAATAAAAGTTTCCGTCAGTTTTGTACACGGTTTTATTAATTAATTTAATTTAAATAATTTAACAATGCTGAAGTTTATCCAACCGTAACCGAAGGAGAAAGCGATGAAAGAACATATGAAAGTTTGAAAAAAAGCTATAGAAAATAAACTGGCATTATTTTTTAAATTGTAAATTTTCATTTTTTTTAATGACGTTCTAAAAATATTAATTAAAAAAATATCTTTCTATAACTTTTAAATAATAAAGAAAAAACAAACTCACCTAAGAACTTTGATAAGTCCATAGTGAAACGAGTTGTTTGTTTATGTTTTTCCGTTCAGTCAGTCAGTACGTTGTGCTGCTGCTGTGTGGCTACTGGCTAGCTGACAGTTGATAATTGATCTTGCTGCCATTAAGTTGAAAATCTTTGTAGGTACCCTAACTTTTATTAGTGTGCACTCCTTGATTTATGGGGCCATAAACATGACACCAACAGATTATTAAAGAGGAGATATTCCTCTACAAAACAATGCCTTTTTCGGAATTCTTACTATAAAATTTCTTTCATGTTTCTTTCACTGAAGTTTTCAAGTTGGATTTTTTTTTAGAAAAACCACTTATAACCTTTTAATAACCTCACCATGTTATTAAGTGACCTTTTTTCTTTAAAATGATACCATTTTTATATACCTAGAGACTCACAATATGAAGCGCAACAAATTTGAAAAACGTCATTTTTTTTTGTAAAAAATAAAGCGACATTTACCAAAATTAGAGGCATAACTTGAAAAATCCTGAAAAAAACATTATTAAAGACACAAGAAAAAGAATTATATATCTATAAAGACAAAAGATTAAATTTTATTTAAATCAAAACCATATCAAAATAACCCAAAAAACAAACGAGATATCGCAAGTTGAAGTTAAGGGAAATTTTACTTTATTTACTAGTTTTCGCACCTAAACTAGGCCAGTTTGGGATACCTATTTATAACAATAAGATACTGAATTTTCAAGAGTCTATGACAATTTTAAATGCCTTTACGAAAAAGTCTGGACACTTATTGAAGACATCTCGTATAAAAGCATTCCTTCCTTTAAATATATTTCATTAATATTCTAGACATTTTCTGTTTACATATTTGAGTTTACATCCTTTCTACTTTCTTAATGAGTTCTTTTTTTTTCTGCTTTAATGAGTACAGATTGTAAAATATAAAGTTTTAGTTTATTAGTGTTCAAGAAAAAGGTGCTGTTTCCTAAAGTTTTTGAAATTGGAATCGAAGGCAAAAATGTTGATTTGCATTGAATCTAACTATGCACCTTTCTGATACACACACACCATACATGTACAAATATACATGTAACTATATATATATATATACACATACTAGCTGTACCCTGCCACGCGTTGCAGTGGCTCAATTTGGTGTAATGGAAAAATTTAATAAAAGAGAAAATGCATGTTTCTTATATTAGTACAGCAATCCACTGCAAAAAGTGAAAAAGAAGGCGAAACTGAAAAAAATGGTGCTCTTGCAGAATTTGATCTGGATCCTCGAGAGTTTCTGTCAATCATTCATGTTTTGGACTTGACCAACAATCAGTGGATGAAGCCGAACGTAGCAAAAATGTTGAAACGCTAAATGCTTTTTTTTTTTTTGTTGTTTTAAAAAATGTGATTTAGTAATTAATATTTGGTTGATGGTGGGGGGAGGGGGGGTTACTATACACAGATTCGAAAAAGTTGTCCAAAAACAAATAAATGAAAGCAAAGGTAAGGTAATTTACGTTTCTACCTAATTGGATAATTGTGTAGTGTTTTTATGTAATGTAAAATGTTTAATTGGCTCAAAAAACAGAAATGGTCGCGAATTCTGTTGAATACGTTAAGTTTGGGAAAGTAAGTTGAAAACTAAAAACTATACAAAACAGTGTCTGAAACTCACCGAATATATGTTACCATGACATAGGCTGGCATAATGGATAGGTTTCTGACAGTATTTTGTATAGTTTTTTTAGTTTTAACTCACTTTCTCTAACTTAAAGTAATCAACAGTGTCCACCACCATTTGTAACTTTCAAATACACCAATAAACACTGTTTTTCGAGCCGACTAAATGTATTAAATGAAAAGGGTTTATATTACTAAACACAGATACAAAGAAGTTGTCAAAAAATAAATATATAACAAATAAATGTTATCAAAGGCAAGAAAAGTAAGTGTTCTACCTAACTGGATAAGATTTTAGTGTTTTTATGTAATGTATAATCGGTTCAAAAACATTCAATGTTTATCGGTATATCTGAAAAATACAAATGGCGGCAGACTGTATTGAACATGTTAAGTTTGGGGAAATTTTGGGAAAATGAGTTTAAACTAAAAATACTGTTAGGAACTCACTCAATATATGTTACCATGATGTAGGCTGGCATATAATCGGTGGTTTTAAACTTTTGCTCGGTACAGGTGACGACTTTTAAAAATCCCTTTCAGTGATTACCTGGTTTGAGGATATTTGTACAACTAAACGGCAAATCTGCTCAAAAAAATCCGGTATTATTTTACTTTAAGGCCCGTTTCATGTTCATATATAACGAAATATTTTATTGTAGATTTCGGTGTGCTAAAAACGAATCTGCAAACCGTTTACGTAGCAAAAAAAAAGTTTTCATGACATTCATGAAATTACTTTTTCGAAAAGTGGGTGATCACTTTTCAATGTAAATTTAACTTAGAATGAGCACCCACTTTCTGGCCACCTGAGAGAGGGGCATTTTTCTGTTTCTTGGCTAAAAAGTTTTTTGTTTGATTTCTTTTGCATGGTAATAACCCCTGAACTCTGGGACTATTTTCCATTTAACAGCCGTAGCCTTCGTTTACGCTATGCGTAAGCATAAACGAAAGCTGTTTAGCCAATAAACATGGGAAAAAATCCCCCCTCTCTCAGGTGGCTAGAAAGTGGGTGCTCATTTTAAGTTAAATTTACATGGAAAAGTGATCGCCACTTTTTCGAAAAAGTAATTTCTTCATATCATAAAAACTATTTTTTTGTGACGGAAACGGTTTGCAGATTCGTTTTTAGCACACCAAAATCTACAAAAAAAATTTTGTTATTTACGAACGTGAGATGCACAGCCCTTAATGGAAAATTATATCAAAAATCCGGGGGAAAATAGTTTTCAATAAAAACAGCAAATGAATTCGATAGAAAAAAAATGGATGCTATTTTTTTTTTCTTTCTGTGTGTTTCTTGGCTAAAAGGTCTTTTTGTTTGATTTCTTTTGCATGGTATTAACCCCTGAACTCTGGGACTATTTTCCATTTCACAGACGTAGCCTTTGTTTATGCTATGCGTAAGCATAAACGAAAACTGTTAAATATGCATTCGCGTACCAAACTGCCTTGTCAAAAAAACCTTTAAGCCAATAAACACGAAAATAAATGCCCCTTCCTCAGGTGGCCAGAAAGTGGGTGCTCATTTTAAGTTAAATTTAGAGGGAAAAGTGATCACCCACTTTTCGGAAAAAAAAATTTCTTCAGATCATGAAAACTATTTTGATACTCCTTGGGCGTTGAGTTCCATGGCGACCCGCAGAATTATTTAATGGTCGTTCCCTTAGTACCCCCCTAGTCAAGGCTAACGCATGCGCACGTAACATTTTTTATTTATTTACTTACGTGGTGGAGTTTCTATACTGATAGGTTTTTTGAAATTTTTTCACTGGATTGATTGAACACTAACCAGATTATGAAAAAAAATTGAAAAAAAAAAAAAAAATCATTTCAACATTTGAAAGGGATACTCACTTTTTAGTTACCACGTTCTGGTAAATCGGTCACTTTTTATTTATTTATTATTTTTTTTTCTAAATATGGAAGTGTCTTCGGGAGATATAAAATGGTCGCATGTTGACGAAGCAATGTATCGGGAGGCGTACGGGATTAAAAATTATTGGTAAATTTTTAGATTAGGTCCACCTCCTCAATTTTCTTTTAAATGACGACTTGAAATGGTTTTTGACTATGCTGAATACGAAAATCGCATCGAAATTTTGCAGAAATAAGTAGTTATCAAGATATAAAAAGTTGTATTATGCATTGTAATCTTTGGCGGCCATCTTTTTTACGTGTGTGTATTTGTTTATGGCGCGTGTGCACGTAAAAAGATGGCCGCCGAAGAATACAATGCATAATACAACTATTTATTTCCGCAAAATTTCAATGCAATTTGCGTGTTCAGCATACTCGGAAACCTATAAATGTCGTCATTGAAAGGAAAATTGTGGAGGTGGACCTAATCTAAAAAAATACCAAATTATTAAACATTTCTCTAGCATGTTAGTGAAATTTATAATACTTTAAAAAAATTAAAAAGAAACAAAACAAAAGTTTTGAAAAAAAACTCACCTTTCACAAAAACAATTTAAAAAAAAAAAAAACCACAAACTGACTAAATAAGTAAAAAAAAAAAAAAATAATTAAAAATCTCGAAACTTTATTTTCATGAAAACAATGAAAAAAAGTCCTGTTCTCTATATTTTTTTTTCTTTGAGAAACAAATATATTTCTGACTTAGAAATGCGGTAGAGACTCATTATTTTTACTTTCTATGGTTTTGATATACCGCGTTTTTATTGCTTACAAAATGGGTGACTGATTTATCAGAACGTTGTAACTAAAAAGTGAGCACCACTTTCAAATGTCGAAATAATGATTTCTTTTTTACATTTTTTTTTTTTTTTAATAATCTGTTTAATTAGTGTCCAATCAATAATAATCCAGTGAAAAAAAATTCCAAAAACCTATAAGTATAGAAATTAAGCATGGGAGTAATGTTTGTACAACAACGTCGCCTTTCGCACTTTTACAAACATTTTTTTTTTAAAGTAACTAAACCATTTATTGATAATTTGTCACGTGTACAAACAGTTATTTATTTACGTAGGCTTAACTCCTTTCATGAATAAGAAAAGTTTTACTCTTTAAGAATAATAAAAGGAAAAAGTTACTGAACATTTATAAAAGGACTTCTTTTCATGAAGGCCAGAGGAATAGTTGGCCGAAAATTCGTGAAACAACAACAATAAATAAAAATGGTGCTAATGCAGAGAGCCGCGCTATTTTTTAAATCATATTTCCACGTTTAAATAACGTTTTACGATATGTTTTTTTTTTAATTATTTATTCAATTGTAAGGTTAAAGTACAGAATAGGTACAAAACATCCTTACCTCCCCATGTTAAGAATGACTTTTTAAATAATAACATTATTTCAGCACGGATCACTCTCTGCATGAGTAATCTTATATAGAAAAACAAAAAAAACTCAAAAGCAAGCAACAAACTTTTTTTGGCCTTATATAATAAAGAAAAGATGTGTAAATTAAAAAATTTGGAAGATAAACAAATGAAATATGTTTTTTTTTGTTTGTTTTTTTTTACTTATCGAGTTAACAGAAAATGAAACCTTTCGTCAATTCGTGGCTGTGAAATGAATCGAACCGGAAGTTCAGTTTTATCAACAGAACAGATTCGCAGAAACGATAAATAAATATATTTATTTTATTTAATATTTTAATTTTAATTAGGTAAATTTATTTTAATAACATAAAAACATACCTCGACTCTAAAAATGGGTTGTCTGAAAATTTCAAATAAATTGGTAACGTATAAACATGGTTTTATTTCTTTAGAACGAACCAACTTTACATTTTTATATATATAGATATATATACACACACACATACAGACATACACACACATTGTATTATGAATAAATCCATCCATACCATATTTTTTCTATATGCTGATATGTTACGTAATTAATGCACAACCTATCAATTATGATAAAAGATGGAGCAGATAATGTCGCCCGATTACATAACAAATATGTAAATAACAGATTTATCAGTTTATTAGTGGATTGGCTCAGAAAATTTTACATGTCAGTGTAAATCAAAAAGTGCATAATGTAATAATTTTTTACATGTTGAGCACTTAAATATTGCGAGAAAACATTTGAAATTGACTTCCTTTCAAAGGAATCTTTCTATGTTTGGTAAAAACTTGTGTGTGAGTTCATTCTCTATGAACTCCAAAACAGCTTGAAATTTCACACAAATGTATTTTATGTCTAGGGACATTCTTAGGTTTTATATTGGAATTCTCCGATAAGTATCGATAATCGAAAAACTCTGATTAAAGAAGGAAGTCTAATTTTAACCAAAGTTTACACCCTTATAAAACCTAACATCACAAGTGCATTTTAAAAGTTTTATCACCACACAAGCAGAAGGGTCCAGCATATAAAATCAACAGTAGGTTCTTTCATAAGATAGTGCCATGTTCAAAATGAAGGTTTCTGTTCAGAGCACAACTGAACCATGATACTTGACTTTTGCATTTTAAACTTTAATTCAAACCATTATATGAAAATAATTTTATAAAATCAATAATGCGTTCTCTACAGTGCAATGTAGATTACAATGCATTGTGGATTAAGTCGCTGTGTCCCCACAGCATGTGAAGCTTCCAGGAAGAAGCTTCACATGCCTATGGTAGGCCCCAACTAGAGCTTGCAATCAATTGATTTAAATTTTTAACCGAGTGAAAACAAAAAGTGCTAGGAAGAAACAAGGGAGATAATTCTGACTTATAATTGAAAAAAATCAAAGATTATTGAGAGAAAGGGTTTGCATTGCGGGAAAACAAAACAAAATTACAAAACATTCAGAACATTTTTAAGTTCAATACAAAAGAATTTACTCACCTTTTTAATATGAAAGAATTTCCTCACCTTTTTAATATGAGTGACGAGAGTTGATTTTAACTTCTTCTCATTCTTTTGAGCACTTTGAACAGGTAGATCCTCTAGTATATAATTTAGTTGAGAATTTTAGTTGTTTAGTTGAAAATTACAGTTAAAAATTACTTAGGATGTGGAAATGTATTTAAAAGGATATTATGTCGCATAAAGAGAGAGGGTGATACCATTGGGAGTATATTTGAAAGTCCCATCAGGCTGTAGGAAGTGCAATGATATGGGCTGACAAGATATAACTAGTTACTGATTTCCTGGTAATTGATTTAGAATGGAGATCACATTGCAAAATTTTTGTGTTAAGTTTTTTTGAAAGTATGAAAAAGGAGAAGCTTTCATTATGGCACAGGTATAACTTTGGTCGGGAGGATGATATTGGAAGTACCTGCAAGAGAAAAACATCCAGCAACTAAAGTATGAATAACCATTGTAAACTTCAATGTTTCCATAGTGATGCCATGTTTAGCATGTAACATTTGAGCAGATAAGTGAATTTAGTTGGATGCTGGATCATTCATTCATCAACGGAAGTACAAGTCCTCTTTTCCATTCTCTCTTTGTATGCATATGTTTTCCACTTCTGGTTTGGAAATCTCCAATCACTTAAAATTTTGCTAAAAACTGTAGATCTGAAAGTTGTCTTGGGTCAGACTTCATCATTGTCAACTACATCCATCTATTCTCAACACATTTGCCAGGTTTTAGGTAGACATAATGCCACGAAATTTGATTAAAAATTCCTCACAAAGATTTCTAGACAGTAGATTGCTAGCAAATGACCATGAATGAGAGACTGGAAAATCTTGCAAAAGTAATTATACATCATTTCATTATTGCAGTGCTAGATAACTTTGTATAAATTATACATCATTTAATATTACAGCTCACCATATAAGAAATTAATGAAGTTCCTTTGACAGACTTTTGTAAAGGTTGCAAATGCAATTCATCAGGTGACTTGAGAATTTTTTTCAAAAGATAAGTGTGAAACAAACACATCCTAACCCGACGTCTAAACATATAAACCAGCTGTATTACTCAGTAGTCTATGTACTTGCAATTTTTCTTCTTTTTTTTGTCGTTTTCGGTTTCGATTTTATTTAAGGTTTTTTTTTCAAATTGGACGAATACAGAGTTACCTCCCTTTTGTTTAAAAAGTTCTGCTTCCTCACTTTCACTCTAATGCGTTCGTCTGCAAGCGAGAAAAGGCGTATTTTACTCGTTGGCTTTTATATTATGAGATGGAAGTACATATATTTATATACGCATAAATATGCATTTATCTTTAGCAATGGACGATATAGATAGATATATCTATATATATATATATATATCTATATATATATATATATATATATATGCAATAAAATGTGTGTATTTTGCTAGCCTCAATGTAACTTTGATAATTACACATTGATTTATTATGATTTTACTATTTTATTAATTGAATATTCATTGCAATCAAAAATGCAATAAAAAAAAAACTAAAACGAAATCACATTTATTTCAGCATTTTGGGCACCTTCCACTTTTAGGTTTTTATTAAAAACTTTAATTATAAAAAAAACTGTATAGAGAAAAAAAAAGCAAAATAAAAATGAAAGTAAAAAGACTGCTGAATCACGCCAAATAGGTACAACTACTATATAAATAACCAGCTGTACTTTGGCACGTGTTGCTGTGGCTCGATTATATATATATATATATATAATATATATATATATATATATATATATATATATAATATATATATATATATATATATATATATATATATATATATATATATATATATATATATATTATATATATATATATATATATATATATAAATTATATATATATATATATATATATATATATATATAATATATATATAATATATATATATATAATATATATATATATATATATATATATATATATATATATAT
>NC_136501.1:77698419-78025919 GCF_053919585.1 Euprymna scolopes
ATTATTTCACTGTTCACATCAATTGTGAGAAAACTTGAATGCCTACTAGATCCTCTCCTCGAGTGTCTAAGGTCTTCATGTACACGGATTTGTAAAGATAACCTATCATGAGGATACGTTTTGCTACAAGTAAACCCTGACTAAATATTCAAAATCCTTAGTATTTGCGACCCAAATAAGATCTCATCATAGCTAATCTGCATTGACTTTTGCAAGGAATGATACACCTTCTCCAAGTGATGTTACCTCCAGTAACAGCACACAGCTGGATACGTCACCAGAGGCCATGTTTTTCAGTTGATGTCTAAGGGGATCAAAAAGATACTACATATCAAGAATGTAAAAACAAAAGAGAATTTCCTCATCGTTTAAAAAAGAAATAAGTGTAGTTATGTATAAGGAAAAATCGGGTTTGTATTGCTGTACACATAGATCCGAAAAAGTTGTCAAAAAACAAATATATAACAAATAAATGTTATGGAAGGCAAGATAAGTTACTTTTCTACCTAACTGGATAATTTTTTAGTGTTTTTATTTAATGTAACATGTTTATCAGCTCGAAAAACATACAATGTTTACTGATGTATTTGAAAATTGCAAATGGCGGGGCACTCTCTGGTAAACACGGTAAATTTGGGAAAATGAGTTAAACCTAAAAAAATGCACAGTCAAAAAATTAAAATGAGTTAAACCAAAAAAAAAAAACCACCGAATATATGTCAGTCTATGTCACGGTAACATATAATGAACGAGTTTCTAACAATAGTTTTGTTAGTTTTTTAGTTTTAACTCATTTTCCCAAACTTACATGTTTACCAGAGAGTGCCCCGCCATTTGCAATTTTCAAATACATCAGTAAACATCTAGCATCTAAGTTTTTTATAAATACATTACAAGAATGTAGAGGGATACTACTAATTTCACAGAGTCATAAGATTCTGCACAGGGGACTTCCCCCGAATTAAGTTCTCCCGGCTCATATTGTTCCTATGAGATGTATCCTAATATGACTCTCGTTCAAGTCATATCATTACACTCTGTTGCAGATATTGAGATTCTAAGAAAATAACTCCTGTCATAGAGTAAGAAGTAGAGATTAGATTTCTGGCAAAAATGCATTGAGAATGGCGATAACTATGTAGAAAAATAAATTCTAGAGCACAAACGGTTGCTCATTTTAATAGTACCACTTCCAGCTTTTTGAGTGAAAAGAAAATAGAATGACCCTTGTATTTTTTGTTTAAATGTTCAATCAAATGATAATAAACAGAACAATAGGTTAAAAATTTTATATTTTGTTTTTGTTTTCTCAATAGCTATTCTATACCCCCTCCCACACACATATAGTCTAAAGAAGCTTAAAATCCTAAATCTAAATTTAATTTAAATTCCTAAATCTACTAAGTTAAGCATATCGCAGACTTAGCATAAATCAACGTTACAAAAAGGAAAAAATAAGGATGTTTAATTTAAATTGTGAATATGGGGTTCATCAGCTGTTTATCATCTTATTGTTTTAGAGATTTGAAAACAGAACAGCTGTTAAATTTATGGCTCTCCATCTATAATATATATATACATATATATATGACTTAATTTTATGCACATAAAAATATTTAAATATATATATATATTATTTATATAGTAGTTGTACCTATTTGGCGTTATTCAGCAGTCTTTTTACTTTCATTTTTATTTTCCTTTTTTTCTCTATACAGTTTTTTTTTATAATTAAAGTTTTTAATAAGAACCTAAAAGTGGAAGGTGCCCAAAATGCTGAAGTAAATGCGATTTCGTTTTAGTTTTTTTTTATTGCATTTTTGATTGCAATGAATATTCAATTAATAAAATAGTAAAATCATAATAAATCAATGTGTAATTATCAAAGTTACATTGAGGCTAGAAATACACACATTTGAAATCTCATAATTTTATTGTATATATATATCGTCCATTGCTAAAGATAAATGTGTATATAAATATATGTACTTCCATCTCATAATGTAAAAGCTAACAATTTTTGTAGAAGGTTATTTGTATAGACTGAGTATGGGCAAAAAATTATTACCAATTCTTGCCTCTTTATCTGACAATAGTTTCACTCAGCAGATGTCAATGACCTTTTTTTTTTTTTTTTTTTTTTTTACATAGGCATCACCACATTATCAAGGCCAAGAGGCCACTCAAGGATAAGGGTTAAAGAGTGTACAGTAGAAATTGGACAATAGTAATGAAAATTTGGTAAATTTGATAACTTATATGGAACGGCTCATCAAGAACTTATTTACTTTAGACTTGAAGACAACCATATTGTAGTCAGCCGGAAAGCAGGAAAACGGAAGACAATTCCACAGGCGTGCAGTTCTAAGAAAGAAGCTTTGTTCATGGAATCTACGTTTAGGTTTAGGCACAGATAAAGAGTGGGGGAAATTATTGATAGTGTTTACAGCTAGATGAGTGTTTCTTGTGAAAGTTTGGCGAGGGGGGACCATAGATTGAAGCTCAGTCGAACACTTTCCATGAAAATAACGATACATCAGAGACAAACTCGCAACATCTCTTCTGTGAGAAAGAGGTTGCAAGGAGGAGAAAAGGACATCTCCTATGAGGCTACGAAGTCTATTTTGAACTCTATCAAGGCAGGACAAGTCCTTTCTAGCAGCTCCTGCCCAGATGTGGCAACAGTATTCCATCCTTGGACGTACCTGGCTCTTATATAGATAGAGAATAGCATCAGCAGTGAGATATTTACCGGATCGATAGAAAGATCCCACCATTTTTCCAGCGGCCTTGGCAACAGATTTGATGTACGTGTTCCATTTAAGATCAGGAGTAATGGTCAAGCCCAGAAGCTTGTCAAAACTTGAGGCCTCCTGAAGACAAGAGCCATTCATTTCAATTGATGCCAAATGTGGATTAGAATGTTGATGATGTAAAGAGAGAAGCTTGGTTTTAGATGCATTAAAAGTAACCAGCCACTCCTTTCCCCATTGTACTACGTGCTCAAGATCAGAGGAGAGAGAATTGGAGAGAACTTGGTCGTTTACTGTCTTAAATGTGCTACCATAAATGGTAGTGTCGTCAGCATAAATGTCTACAAATGATGTAAGGATGTGATTTGGAAGATCATTAATGTAGATTAGGAAAAGAGTTGGGCCCAGGATGGACCCCTGAGGGACACCGGCATTAATACTGTGAGCTTCTGATTTTTGCCCCTCAACTACTACTCTTATGAACCTATCAGAAAGAAATGATTTAATAATTGAGAAGACTTTTCCAGCTAGCGATCTTATGAAGTAAACCTTTATGCCATACCCTATCAAAGGCTTTAGATATGTCAAGAGCAATTGCCCTAGAAAGATTGCCACCGTTGAGAGATTTGCTAATTCTATGCGATATAACTGTAAGCACATCTGCTGTAGATCTAGCAGAACGGAAACCATATTGAGTGTCACTAAGAGGGTTATTTTTGTTGAGATGGTTGATTACTTCTGTATTTAACACAGATTCTAGCAACTTACTCATGACGCACAGGAGACTTATTGGCCTGTACTGAGAGGGGGATGAGCGATCACCTGAATTCTTAAATACAGGGCATACTGATGAGATTTTCCAGGGTGATGGGAAGCAATTCTCCTTAAGACAATGTTTAAACAGTTTTGTAAGTATGGGCGCTAGTTCAGGTTGAAGTTTTTTGAGTACTATAATTGGAATACCATCAGGGCCAGTTGCTTTACTGGAATCAAGGTTTTTGATTAGCTTGGCAACATCGCATAGATATACGTATATCACATAGCGTGTTTTCTGATACAGGAGGAAATATTGGGGGTTAGCGGCCTTGGTCGCAAAGCGTAGAATTAGCTGCAAAGTTCTTGACAAAGAGTTTGGCTTTGTCTGATGCTGACGAGATTACCTCAGGTCCATTGATAATAGTTGGGATGGAGCACACGCTTCTGTTCAGGATTCTGTTTGCTATTTGCCAAAACTGGTGGGAACCAAGCTGCTGCTCAGCTACTTTGGACTTAACAGATTGAGCATACAACTCTCTTGCGTTCCTTATTACTTTCTTACAATGGTTGCTGGCAGTCCTGAAAACGGCTTTAGTTTCCATACATCTATTACGTTGGAAACAGTGGAAAAAGTGATTTCTGTGCGCAATGGCAGCAGCACATTCTGGAGAGAACCATGGCTGGCTGTTAGGTTTTTGCTGAAACTTTTTAGAGGGTATGAAATGGTCAATACCTACAATTAACCATTCAGTCAGGTCTAATACTATAGAGGACACATCCTTTTTAAACATGGAATGCAGAGGTAGATCAGATATAAATGTACGGAAGCTATCCCAGTCAGCCTTAGTGTATCGATATACTGTACGATGGAGAGGTACATCTGGGGACTTATTACATTTCATTTTTATCTTAATTGATACAACAGAGTGGTCGGAAGATCCAAGAGGCGACAGAACAGAAACTGAACATAGTTCAGGGCAAGTTGTGAGAAAAAGGTCTAGTAGGCTCGCATACTGGCCGTCATTGTCGGGCACACGGGTGGGTTCCTGAACAATCTGAGTGAGGTCATAGGCAATGGAGAAATCATGACAGAACCTCCCCTCATCATCGGTCTTGTTTGAGTGGGTCAACCATTCGACGTTGTGAACATTGAAGTCTCCACATACGTGAATGTTAGCTGAAGGATAAGCAGATAGGACTTGGTCAATTTTCTCAGATATGCTTTGAAAGATAGTAACTCCGCTGTTGTGGGGGCGATAGAGAGTAAATATAAATGCAGTAGTGTGAGCTAAAGCAACCCGGAAGCACATATAAGGTAAGTTAGGATCTTCCCTGGAGATGTCCCTCCCACATGGAAAGTTATCTTTAATATAGGCACATATTCCATGCCCATGGCGATCTTGGGGGTCAGATTTAGAAGTTAAGTTAGAGTATCCTGTAATTGCAAACTCTTCTAGGGAAATAGCCTGTCCAATGCCAGTTTCACTTAAAAATAAAAGGTCTGGTTTAGTCTCCTGTAATTGGGTTTCAACCTCTGGAAGGTTAGAACATAGACCCCTGATGTTGGAGAAGGAGACATGGTAGTAGGGGTCTACGTTGGAAGTTGGAGACCCGGGTTTAATCGTGTATTTTTTCTTGAAACTTGTCATGATGAAATTTTGGAATTTGTGGACT
Source organism: Euprymna scolopes (assembly GCF_053919585.1). Taxonomy (NCBI): domain Eukaryota; kingdom Metazoa; phylum Mollusca; class Cephalopoda; order Sepiida; family Sepiolidae; genus Euprymna; species Euprymna scolopes. The sequence goes on from NC_136501.1 coordinate 77,703,603, forward strand.
AGGTCGTCAGATTTACTTAGAGCAGGACAGAGAGGGGAAACTAAGAGAGAAAAAGAAACGAAGAATTTTTTTTTTTTTTGTAGCTAATGATAAGGTAAAGCCGTAACAGTTACTCACTAGTATGGCATCGAGAGGCCCCACCAGAAGCTACTGCATGGTCCAGAATCCATTCACCAAATGGCAATACAGCAGCCCCAGTACTTTGCACCTGCTGATAGGACAACCTCCTTAGTGGTTAATCCAAGGTTCGGGTCCCTGACTATCAGGCGGATAACGTCAGCCCAGACAAAACGTTTACCTCCAGCACCCTTACTAGTGACATGGCTACAAGGATAGACATAGAAACAGAAAATTTCCACCATCTCTGCCAACTGTTCGCGCAAAATACTGCCAACCTAGAAAACAGCTTTTTCTTCTCCCTTTGTCAGAAAAATCACTCATTAAAAAATGAGGACTGAGGGACAAATAAGAAAAAGCGAGAGTAACAGGAGCTGCCGATAATGCATCCACAATGCATTTTCTACTCTCCATTAAAAAAAAAAATTATTAAGTATTCTACTTAATAAAAGTCCGACAGACGTGTTTAAGGGAAAGTATGGTGATACAAGAACCTTGATGATGCCTTTTCACTGCCATTTGGAATCTGATATGAGATGATTACTTCAACACCATAATATCAGAAACAGGAGAAACAACAATATCCATGGCTGGTAGTGTGCAAGCAACATAAATGAAGAAAATATTTTATTAAAAACAGATTGATATTCAGTGAATCATTTTTATATTTTTTTGAAAAGATTGTTGAGTCGTACAAAACTCAATGAAGTTGTAAAATTGCACTGGTGCAGCTAACCATGAAACAGCATAAAGTTTGGATATTTACCAGCATCTTTTTTATGCATGCAATAATATCTAAGCCTGACCATCAATATGAATGCTAGATATTAGATTTATGCCTGAAAAAATTCACACTTTTCAGCTTTTACATGAAATCCATTCTCATGAATTCAGATGTAGAATGTAGAAATCAAATACTAATAAAAGTTTGTCGTGTAGCACTTATAACAATAATATCGACGATGAATACGATAATTCTTTTCATTCTGATGATTGCATCTATTGTTTTCTGAAATGAAGCTGCGTCATCAACCTACAACTGCAGGAAAACATCCAAAGAATCAGTTTTTGCAAAACAAATTCAGTTTAATTTTTCAAAAAATCTTCTGGTAAACTTAACAGGTACTGGATGTTACATCTAAAGAATTATGAAATATTCAGTATCTATTTTTATCCATTTTTACTCTTCCATTCTATTGGCCAAATTGCTTCGTTATAGAATTCCTTTTTATTGTTGTCATATGATGAAGTGGAGATTTGAAATTTGATGCCAAAAAACTTGAATAGAATTTTATCGATTTTGTTTGGATACTCTTTTCTCTTCCAAAAGCAACTAAGAATTACCTGGTATACTTCAAGCTAAATGATGCTTTAGAGTCAATACCTAATTCCTAATGTATTGTGAGATAAGGGTAATTTCTGAATTCAATGGAGATTGAAGTCCTACAGTAAATATCAGATCCTCTATAAGAAACAGATGTTACAATTTTTCACATTTACAATTTACAAGCTCAACAATAATGGCATCACTTTTTATCAGCATTGTAACATAGAAAGACGATTGCTGAATGCTAAAAATGGCTGTAGCTGTTCCAGCAAAGCTTAAATCGTTTCTTAGCATTACAAGTTTTTTAAATCGTTTCTTAGCATTACAAGTTTTTTAAATCGTTTCTTAGCATTACAAGTTTTTTAAATCGTTTCTTAGCATTACAAGTTTTTTAAATCGTTTCTTAGCATTACAAGTTTTTTAAATCGTTTCTTAGCATTACAAGTTTTTTTAAATCGTTTCTTAGCATTACAAGTTTTTTAAATCGTTTCTTAGCATTACAAGTTTTTTTAAATCGTTTCTTAGCATTACAAGTTTTTTTAAATCGTTTCTTAGCATTACAAGTTTTTTAAATCGTTTCTTAGCATTACAAGTTTTTTAGTTTTAGATAATTATTTCATCAACTTGCATGAAAAGAGCTTAAAACCGTTTGAATTATACAAATACCATCAGTAGTTCAAAAGTTTTCACACAAGAATTTTAAGTTCCAAAATTTAGGCTTTTCCGTGGACATTTTTCTTTAGAAAACGTGGGCTAAATTACGGACATCAACATTTAAAATTCGGTAATTTCGCCACCATTTATTTTTTTTTCAAGCAATTCTCATGAAACTTGGTACTCTTATGTAAAATTGTGTGCTCTTTCTGATTATGCAGTCAAATCTGATGTATCTCTTTACCATAAGTCATGAATTATAAATTAAAATGTACAAATTTCAATTTTTTTTAAACTGGCGCATGTTATACAGAACATGTTATACATGAACAAAACTAAGTATTATACTGGTATTTAAATATAGCTTTATTGAGAGCAGGCATTTTCCTGCCTCCTCACCAAAGGAGAGCTTAACCTGGGGTGTAGCCAATGAATGTCTAAAGAGTATTCATGGCTGATATTTACTACTCCTCTCCAAAAAAAAAAAAAAAAAAAAAATCAAGTAGATATGAATTAATCTCAGAAATAAATCAAATAAAATTTTTCATATAGATTTTGGATTTCTGTAAAAGATGGAAATTCCCATGGTCGACTAGAACTTATGCAGTCCAATTTTCAATTTTGTAAATCCTCTCTATCTGGTCCCAAAATATACGCCCATTTTCTGAGATACAACCATAAATCGTACTCTACATGAATTCTTGATGTAGCTTTCAACAGTACCAGGAATTTTGATAAGCAACAACTATATATTCACCAGTTGATGGTAATTTTCGTCATTTCTATTCTATTGTTTTACTGAAAATTCAACTATGTAAACAAAGAAATAAAACGGTAATTTTTTTTTATCTTGTTTCCATCTTAAAATGATTACTTCTATAGGTTTTAGGGTATGCTGAAAACGAATATCGCATTTAAATTTTCTGCAAATAAGTAGTTTTCCGGATATTAAGCAATGTTATTTCTTATGTTATTGCTGGTGGTCATCTTGGTACATTCGAGCGCACAAACGTAACCCCGAGAAACTATGCACAAACGCACGTACCAAGATGGCCACCAGCAATAACATAAAAAATGACATTGCTACTTATTTGCAGAAAATTTAAATGCGATATTCGTTTTCGGCATACTCCAAAACCTATTCAGGTAGTCATTTTAAAGAAAAATATTAAGGTGGAAACAAGGTAAAAATTTACAAAATGCATCACAATGAAATTCTTTATCGAACCACCTAATTCTTCTTATTATTATTATTTAGATATCCTCAGTTAAAAAAAAAAAAAACGGGTTTGTTTTACAGATTCAAAAAAATGGTCTTGACAATGAGTTTAAAATAAACTAAAGTTTCACAATATATTTTATTTAATTGTTAGGTGAAAGTACTGAATAGTTAACAAAACACCCTTCCTTCCCCATGTTAAGAATGGGTTTCTAAATAATGTTATTATTTCAACATGGTAGCATAAGTGCACGAGTACCTTTTATTTGTTATATATTTGGGTTTCTTTTTTGTTTCTTTTACCACTAAAAACACACTTCTACCTTAGGTACAAGAAGTTATAGATACAATAACAGGAACGCATGTACTTCGTACATTTTGTTGTTTTTTAATGCTTTTAGTATGTTTTTATATTATTCTTTAGTCAGCTGAGCACATAGCGAGCCGTTTTCCCCCAGCAAATTTGAATTTCTATAAAAGATAACATTTTAAAGACATTTCCGCACAATTAATAATTATCAAATATTTACACATTATACATGAAAATAATTCTGAAACTATCATCTATATGAAAATGGATGATACATACCGATTTATCTATCAATTTTGAAATATTTTTCATCAACTTTGCTCGGTCGTAACTTTGCTTCCTGTGGTTGTAAAAATATAAATCAAAGTCCAGTAGAGATGAACTTCTATGCTTATATTGCCTGTAAAATTTCAGCCATATCCAATCAAATTTGACCCCACACATATGTATCCAAACGCAATGTATGAAATGTAAACATTGAAAAAACAGTTTCCCTTTTTGCTGCAGTCATTTTTTACCGTTTTTTTTTTTTTTTTTTTTCATTTTTAATTTGGAGCATAAAAACATCATTGGAATGCTTATTTTATTCTCTTTTCATTAATGTAATTCTTTTAAAAATTGACCCACAAATAAAAAAGATATGACTTGTTGGTAGTCATTATCATCCATAACATACTAAAATTTGAATCATTTGCAAAAGGTAGAAAAAGAATTATAACAATTATTTTTTTAAAATAGGAACGTCCAAAATTGAGAAAAACAATGGAAACAGCAAAAAAAGAAAAAAAAACACATGTACAATCAATATTTAGTAAATGAGCCCTTGCTCTCAATGACAGCTGCACATCTTCGACTACAAGAACGAATCAGTTCTTGACAATACTCAATACTAATTTTAGACCATTCTTCTTGAAGCTTTACCCACAAATCCTTCATGTTAATGGGATTTCTTTCCATAACTTTCACTCCTAAAGTCTTCCAAAGATTTTCTACTGGATTTAAGTCAGGACCTTACGGTGGTCAATCCATAATTTCAAAATCTTGCTTGCTAAGGTAACTCATTACCACTTTTGCCTTGTGACATGGGGCATTATCTTGCATAAAGGTAGCCCTATCGGAACCTGAATTCTGTATGATTGGCACATGATCTGGAACAATGTTTTTATAGATCTGCGTGTTTACACGAGTTTGTAACCAGACAAGAGGCATTGTACAAATACCATGACGCTTCTGCCTCCAAACTTGACAGTTTTCTTAGTACACTTTGCACTTAATCTTTCACCAATACGTCTCTTTACATTGTTTTTTTTCCAGCATTTCCAAATAAATTTAACTTGCTTTCATCACTAAAAAATACTTTTGCCCAATTTTCATGTTTAAATTACATAACTTTTTTTTGTTTGCAAACTGTAATCTCTTCTTATTGGTTCCATTAAACAGCCCTATTTCTTGTAGTTGTCTAGAAACAGTCTGTTTTGACACATTAACACATGAGGTACTATTCATAACCAAATTCCTGCGCAAGACTTAAAACGGTCCTTTAATGACATATGCTACATTATTTGATCTTCCCTTGCCAAAGTTTTGCAGGGTCTGCTGGTTTTAAAAGCACTATTTTGCTAGTATCATTGCAGGATTAAACAATCCTGCCTACAACACTCTTAGAATGTTTCACTTTCTCTGAAATCTCTCTAATGGTGCGTTTTTCCTTGTGTAGCTTCACAATAGCTTGTCTCATAGAGTAATCAAGTTTTTAGCGTTTCGCCATGGTGCCGGCTGATGCAACGTTTACAAATGACTAAGTAAGACTTATTCTTTAGCGGAAATCAAAACATTTGAATATAGCATACCGTTCACATTGTTTTTCTCAATTTTGTCCCTTACTTTTGGACGTTCCTATTTTGAAAATAAATAATTGTTATAATTCTTTTTCTATCCTTTGCAAATAATTCAAATTATAGTAAGTTATTATGGATGATAATGACTACCAGTTGTCAAAATTTCAGCTTTTCAGTTGTTATTTCTAACAAATATTGAGTTTTAAAATTTGGACGCTACTGTAGTTTTTAGCAAAGATTTATGTAAAAAGAGATTTGTTTATTTTTATTTTTTTTATTCATCATCTGCATGAAAACAGAAATGAAAAGAAGGAAAGGGAGAAAGAAAAGATGGACAACCGTTTAAAAGAGAAAGAGAGGACACGTTTGTTGCATGCATGAAAATAATCCTGTGAAGAGAAAGATAGATTATGCAGCCCGCGTGTAAAAGAAAAAAGTGCGTGTAAAAAAGAAATGACAGAAGTGGGAGATGATGGCAGGTAAAATGTGGCTGCAACTTCCGAGCTGCGATAAATGATAAATGTTGAAGAAGACAGCGAAATTCTGTTGCACCTTTAAATAGTATGAAATACAGAATCCGAAACAAGGTGAAATCACTAAGAAAAGAAAACAATTAGAAATGGAAAATATTCCTCGACCAGCGTCAATAATATGGAGACCAACAGTAAATGTTTGCTATGTATCAACATCTTAGCAGACGATAAATGAACAAATGAAGAAATTGAGTGTGACAGAAAGAATAAGAAATAAAAGATATTTTTCAACCCAAAGAAATATGAAATGACATTGTCCCAAATGAAAAAAAAGTTCTATATAAAAGAAAAGAAGTGCAAGTTATCTTTCTCTTCTCTCGATGACAAATTTTTCGACCTAAAATGTTGATTTTTGCTCTGTGAATTTGATTTCAAAATAATTCCCTTGAATAACTTATCTTCTCTTTTGTTTTTATTCCTTTTAATTAGATCTATAATTAGTTTTAATTAAATAAAATTTATAATTATTATTTAATGGTGTCTTCTGTTGTTTTTGTATGTATTTATTGTTAAACCTCTTTTTACTGATGTCTTGAGAATAGGATGTCCTATCCTCATGTTTCAATGTCATTTTTGCCATGAATCCCAGGGAAGCCTTATTATCTATTTTTTCAATCAACTTGTTGCATCAGTTTTGTTTTCTGCTGTTCACAGCAGAATCAATTTAGTCATAACAAATTTGGGGCTCGTTTGTTGCTAACAGTATACAAATGGAATTCTCTGTGGTCTTCATGACTGCTTGCAAATATATTCATAGAATCATTCATTTTTTCTTTTTTTTTGCGAGTATCAATGCTTGATACTGTCATTTGCAGTCATCATCCCGAGTTAAAACTTTTCTGTTAGTTCTTGTTGATTATTTTTGACGTTTGGAGAAATTACCTTTTTTTTTTTTTTTTTTTTTTTGTTATTCTCATCACCAATCTGTCATGCAAGTGGTAAGAGACAGATTTAAAGAAATAATTGGATGGAAACAATTCCATAGAAATCAATAATATAAAAACATTTATTGAACAATTTTACAAGTGAAGAAATTACTATGATGAGCTGAGATTGATTGTCTGTTGTTAAACTAACTTCAGTACCCGCCTCTATTTCAAATATACATTTCTGTTATTTGTCTGATCTATGCAGCGGCAGATAATTCTGCCACAATCTCTCACCAAGGGTACATCAAACATGCTTTACAAAATGCTTTTTTTTATCAAGGGAGATTTCAGGGGTATAAAGAGTTATCTCCCTTTAAACAGATTAACAAAATAATACAATGTTTTTTTTTCTTAGGAAACAGGCCAGTCATTTTAATGAATTCATTTGTGAAATAAAAATCCAATTTAAAAACAACCATTTACTTACAAAATAATTTACTGATTAAATTATATTGATTAGCATGAGTTTCCATTTCTTAGAAATCAGCCATTTCTTAGAAGTCAGCCATTTTAATTTTCTTATTTTATGAAATTCTGTTTTTCAAGTTATATCTTGTGTTAAATCAGTCATAAGTTGCCAAAATATAAAATAAAAAACATACTTTGAACACATACTGCTTCATAAAAAAATATCAATTAAAATGATATGAAATATTAAGTGAAACGATATAAAATATAAATTAAAACAATGTGTTCACATGTGAAAATATTCCACCTATTAGGAAATAAAAACTTAAGAATTAGAATTGACACTGATTAGTTCAGTGAGTTAAGATTTGAATATCGACATTTTTAAGTAAATATGCATTTTATTTTTGAATTCTTAATCTATAACTTGATTAAATTTTCTTTTAAATAAAGAAAAAAAAAACAATCAAGGGGGGAAAAATGCACATTTTAGTAAAAAGCGTAACAATATTTTGAAAGTCATGGAAAACAATTGATATGATTAGTTTTATTAATATTTTAGTAAAAAAAAAAAAAAGAATTCAATGGCGATATTAATTTTGTGTTTTTTTGTTTTTAAAGAATATCATAAAATCTGCAATTATGCTGAACTGAAAAACATTTTAACTTATTTGTTTGTTCTTATTTGAGTTTGGGCCAAGAATCTTTCACTGGAGCAAATTTTTATCAAATAATGTTCAAGTGTAGTATAGGACGAATGGAAAATCTTATCTTTGGTGTAATTTTGTAATGAAATTAATAGGATTTTTATTATTAATAGGAGTTTTTAAAAAAAAATTTATGATGATGGGTGTGTCAGAGAGAAAATTTTATTATTTTATCGATTTAAATGGAGTTGAAAAATAATGAGAAATAAATTTATCACAAAAACATTAAGAATTATCATTTAGTTTTATGAGACTGTCTGCAATTTGCAAATTGTGATTTTTTGGGGGTTGCTAAGATAATCTTTATGAAAAAAACACCCAAATTGTCAGAATCCATACAAAGCAAGTTGAAAAGAAAATGTTTTATTTTCTTGTTCAAAGAAATTAATTAAAAATACATATATACACATAGAAACAGAATTGATAAAAAGAAAACTTTATGTGAATTGATATTTAAGATTTTACTAACATCTGCACAAGAAAAAGTTTAAATGTTTAACATTTTTATTAGATCAGAAAAATTATACTTTTTATCAGTGTTTTGTATGTAAATAAAAATACTTTAACTTTGCATAGAATTTTTAGATCATAAATTTGCAAGATATTTAGATAAGCCTGGGGGGGGGGGGTAAACATATTTGTACATTTGAAAAAGTTCATTTTTATATATGTAAATTTATAAAGGTACATACTATTAGAAAACAATAAATTTAATTAATTTTTATAATGATAGAAATTAATACATTTTTTTAAATTTTACCTGGTGAAAAAGTATTCGTACAATTCAATTTTAACGTGAATCAATGCATATTTGTTTCAATATTTATGATTATCATATTCTAGAATGTTCCAGTAATTTTATTAGTAACTATAGTTAACTCAAAAATCTATTGTCAGAACATTCAGCAATTGGTTGTCTTACGAGAAGGTTCTAATGATGCCAAAAGGTAAAGAAATATTCTACAAAAACAATTTATTGTTTCTCTTTGGAAAGATGGGAACAGTTACAGAACAATTTCTTAAAACCAGATTATTATACTACAATTGCTCCGTTCATTTTGAGGTTTAAAACTCATAAAAATGTTGAAAACCAAAGAAAATTTCTCCAGATTCAGCAAAATCCACAGGTTACCTAAGGAGAGCCATAGGAACATCCGCATGCATCAAAATATCAAAATTTGTCTTTGTTTAGGCTTTTACATACATAAAAATACAATTATTTAAGTGTACGAATAATCCCCCCCTCCAACAGTATGTCTGAGGTTCGGATAATTTCAACATTTGCAAAGGAAAAATGATTTTTAAAAAAATAAAAATATATTATATGTTTATCTTTGTTTATGCTGGTAACAATTTTAAAAAGAGGACTTCTTACACACTCAAACACATTTGTTAAGTATTTGTGTTAATCCATCTAAATAGAAAAAAATTTTACGAGAAAAAAAATTGAACTTTAAAAAAAATAAAATAACAGGGAGATGTATGAATATACTTATCAGTGAAAAATATTAGTGTATACAAAAAATTATGGAAAATTATCGAGTAGAATTAAAAAAATAATTTAATTTACTATTCAGAGTCAACAAATTCCAAAAAGCAAAATCGTGTCTTCATATTTAGAAGATAATCTTCTACAATACATTGGTTTGATGCAAATGTCATTCGCAGTTCATGGACTACGAATAATAAATTAATTTTTTATTAAAATTTTTTTGATGATTTTCCATAATTTTTGGTGTACACTAATATTTTTCATTAATAAATAAGTATATCCATAAGTTATTTTGAACTGCCACATTTTGCTTGTATCTCAATATAAATAAGCATAAAAAAATATTTTGAAACCAGAAATTTTTAAAAATTTTGCTTTTAAAGTTGAAAAATGAATTTAGCAAAAACATTTTTTTTCTTTCTCAATCATTTGCAAAATTCACAAGAAAATGTAAGAATGTCAATAATTTGCTAGGAGTCTTCCTCATCTTCACTGAGAATCATTTGTTTTTTGTTTTTCACGACAGTGCTGAGAGGAACATAGTCATCTACCATTTCTGAATCCGATTGGTCACGCGGTACGGTCAACAAAGTGGCAGGAAATGTATCAGTTAATAAAGGCGACTCAACAGAGACCGGTTCATTTTGTGCACTGGATGATTTATTTACAGAAATCTTTTTCGCAATATCAAACATGCCTTCAGATGAAGCGGCAACATTTGAAACCACATGCAAATTCTCTTTATCATCATCATCACTGTCCATGATTCGTAGCCGTTTATGTAAAATCGTTGTGGATGCTGATGATGATACATCCAGAGATTTAAATGTTTCTTCTTCATCACTTTCCAAGATCCGTGGGCGTTTATGTAATGTCGTAGTTGATGTGGATATTGTATTTAAGGACATATTTGATGTTTCATCATCACTTTCCATGATTTGTGGTCGCTTATGTGAAGTCGTAGTTGATGCTGATGACAATATATCCATTTCTTCTTCATCTTCACTTAAAACTCTTTTTGATATTTTCCTCTTTTTTAGTGCTGAATGAACATTCGCATCAACAACTAATCGACTAGAATCATGGTTAGAATCTGATGTTTCAGCCTTTTTCTCATCTCGATTTCGTTTTACTTGTGAAATCAACGGTTCATCTCCACTATCTTGATCGCTACTTTCAACCAGAAATCGACGCTTTTGCCCAATTTTTCTTGATCTTTGATCGGAATCAGAATCAAACTGTTCTACATTGGCAAAAGTTTCATTTTCTGTCATTTTATTTTTGTTCAATTTTCTCTTTTCCAAATTTTGGTTTTCATCTTTTTTGGTCTTTCTTTGGCGTCGACCATATTTTCTCTGTGAAGCATCAATGAATTTCTGTTTCCTTTTAGTTACTAAATTTGTCATTGCATTCTTTCTCTTGGAATTTTTAGCAGTTAATTTAGGATCTTTGTAAACTTTAGCTGAACTCACCTTTGGATTTTTGTGTTTCACATTTTTTTTGTTCAACCACAACTTGAAACTTTCCAGATTAACAGCTCGACCATTCTCATCGAGCATCAAACCCTCAATGATCTGTGTCAAGTCAGTAAAACTAAGTTCCCCTCCAATTCGCCAAAATGCTTCCTGGCCAACCACTGGCCTTGATAATCCAATCAATTCAAGAAAATTAAGAAAGTCTGGATCGTCCATGGCGTTTTCATTATCTTCAGTCAATGGGACAATTGGCACACCCAAATAATCACCGACCTCTTTTCGGTCATCTGCAGTTCTTTGAAGATTTCTTTTAATCCAATGAATTTGGGTTGTGTAACCATGTTCTACCAAACGTTGTAGAATCTCATCTACATTTAAATCATGTCGACTGGATTCGAGATGATTTGTATCATTTACCTCGTTATTTGAAATAGCAGATAATTCATTTAAATTCTCCTCTTCAGGGGAAGAATTGTCAAGATCTATTTCCTCCTCAATGTCTTCCACTTCATCATTGCCAGACTCATTAGCATCCTCCTTCTCATCATCATCGTCCACAGACCTTTTTTTTCTTTTGGCTTTTGTTGGCCGTTTCTTTCGCAATTCTTTCATATCTTGGATTAAATTCAAATCAAAAAGTTTATCTTTGATACGATTTTTGGGTTTTTTCAATGACAATTTTTCCAACAAATTTCTGAAAGGATCTTGAGAATTACGGACTTCTTCAAACACTCTGATTAGCTCCTCTTCTTGTTCCTCTGTCCACGGACTTCGGTCAATTTTTGCAGGTGCTGGTGCTTTCAAATCTTTTGCTGACTGAATCAAGTCGGAGAGTCTCAACTGGCGTAATACCTGTCGCCGTGACTTATTCTCATCTGTAATATGAGCCATGATATAACTTAAAGCATCTTGTTCATGGTTCTCCTTGGATTCTTCAAATAAACGCTCCAACTCATTTTTCTGGTCTTCAGTCCAGAGATTCTTTTCGGAACTACCAGTGTTGTCATCATAGCCCGTCACCATTTGGGCAGCTTCTCGCGACGTTTTCCAAAAAAGAATCTCCATGAAAATCTTTTTATTCTCTTCAGCAGCCAGGATAAACTTACCGACTATGAAGCGAGCAAATTTAACCATTTCCTGAAAATGGCGGACACGAGCTAGTGCAAAGATCTTGTGAAAAATACAAAACAAGCTAGCTTGAAAGAGCATTCCATCTTGTTTCAAATCAACTGCAACTCGATGCATCATTTTAATAATGCAATGATTTGTGTGAGCCGAATTGGTTTGGAAGTTTGACAAGAGAACAGTATAATTCTTCAGAATGTTTGCCTTGGCAAATTTAGAAATAAATTCCCGGAAATTAAGTTCTTGTTCATTTACCATAATAGTTGACATTTCTTCCTGCTCAATTTCATTAAACTCCTCTTCTTCGGGTTCTTCCTCTACAGTTGTGGTCGTATCAGAGGGTTGGGCAAGTTCTGCCATGAATATTTCTCTAAGAGCCATGAATTCTTCTTCAGCAGCCATGTTGGCAGCACCAAATTCATTCTTGTCGGGCCACACTTCACGTGCAGCTCGTAACAAGGCTACAGCTTCCAAGTTTTTCTTCCCATGAAGATACTGTTGGATGCGTAACATGGCACTAGCTTTCTGCTGGTCCATGTCCATTTCGGAAGCAGCATCGAAAGGTAACACATCAGTTGGAAGAGAACCCTCACCACCAACAGTAGCAGACAGATCTCCGGAAATGTCATCCCAAAGTTCCAGAAGTTCTTCCTGACTTTTGGCAAGATTCTTGTTTGCAGCTTTTGGTTGTATCGAACCTTTTTTCTTTTTTGTTCGTTTCGTTTGCACGACAACATGGCGATTGGAATTGCAGAATTTTTCCAACATTTTCAGAAAAAGATGTGTCGTATGGACCAAATCGGTGAGATAGGATGTCGAATGTTTACTATGATCGAATTTAGTTAAAAGAGTCACAAAAATGTCACGAAACTCCATCATATAGAAAATGTTACTTTTTATCACTTTTGCGCTTGATATTAAATGCGAGTTCTTTGAATTGTCCATCGCGTGTAAGGTGAGCAGAAGTTCTTGGTAGGCTTTCAACGCCAAGTGAACACGCCTCGCCCAAACAATCGCTTCTTTTTTTTCCGTCAAAATCATTTCGTAATAATTAAAGAGATTTACCTGAATGTAATGAAAAGTCGACACATTCAACGTCTCACACACGAGTTCCACTTGACCACTGTGCAGTCGACAAAACTCCATAAAGAAACGAAGTGCCCATAAATAATAAGTTTCGTCGTTAGCCTGCGTTTTCTCTCTCACCAAATTATCCTTGACTGCACTCATCAAAGAATTATAACAATTTTCCAAAAATTGCATACAGAATTCCTTGAGACAAAGTCGGATGCTGAGCGTCGAGCGACGCACTACCTCCACGTCTTTGATGGGGGCGCGGTTCTTTGCGATTTTTTGTCGGTTCTTTGTGATATCAAAGGAATGTTTGCTCACCTGGTCCAATTTCCGATGGTAGATGACATCGTTCTCGCTGATGGACTTGATATTTTTTAACAGGTATGTCCCACCGAAACGAGAGTGGCGAGAACTAAGCTTTAGAGTCCGTTGTTTTTTCTCGGTGAGTTCCTGTTCGCGGATCATCTCTAATTGCTGTACGTCTTTTTCTTTTTCAGAGACGGCGCGTTGGATGCCCGCTCCAGCCAACATTTCGGCACCTTGCTCACGAAACATCAAAGAGATGATCTCGAGTGTGTGCATACAATACTGCCGTTCGTCAGCGGAATTGGCCAAATACAGGAGTAAATCCTCCATTCCGCTGACATGTAACGACCACAACAGCTGATCATGAAGACTGACATCATCGTCCGTGCGCTTCTCTTCTTCCGGATCTGAAGGAACAATCAAAACATTTCTTACCAATATTAAAAGTCGTTCGATTAAAAGTCGATCTTCTTCGTGTCGATTTTCCCATTCCAATTTCAACAGTCCTCCCAGTTTTTCCGTGAGGACCGCAAACAGTTCTTCGTCGATAAAAGCACGTTTATATTTGCGTAGACAGACTTCAACTTCAATGTAGTAATTCCGGGCAGTTTTGTCCGTTGGAATAATATTATTAAAACATAATCGGGCGGGCTGCGTCAGATTAACCATGAGACGTACCACAGACTCAAATAAAACCAAATCGTTTTTATATTGAACCACTAAGGGCACAAGGTCGTTTTGCAGGATTTCGGCGTCGCCCAATTGACGGCGAACTTCTAGCGTATCGTCTTCATGTTTTAGAAAACGAATAAGGTCTTTAACCGATTCGAGACAGTCGGGTTCTTTCAGATATTTTGTACCCTCTTGATAGCCGAGAGCACTGCAAGTCGCTTGTAATTCAACGTGCATCATTTTAGGAACGAATAATGGTCAAATTACAGTAAAAAAAAGTAAACAAAACTTCCTCTAATTTGCCGCTGGAGTTTTCGTGTTTTTATTGGCGCCAATTTTCAAAACGAGGCTCTGTGCGCACTTCGCACCAAAAAAAAAAAAAAAAAAAATGATAATTATAACTTTAATAAAAACTATTATAAACAATTAAATTCGTATTAATTTTTTAACTGATATTTTCTACACTGATAATTATATTTTTTATATATTTATTGCAGCTCCTCCTACCATTGTCGTATACACGCTGTCTGTCCGCCGAGGGCCGACACGGCTGTTTTCACATTCGCAAGTTCATTCCATATTTTTAAAACAATAATTTCAAACACAAACATTAAATTAAAAACCAAAACAACTTTTACCATTTTTTTTTTAAATAAATATGGCCAATATAAACAAATACAGAAGGGAGTACGAAGTTTTGTCATAAAAAGAGTAATATAATCATAAACTTAAATTATCGTCCTTGCTATTGTATTAAAGATTGTAAACAATATTTTTCGGCGAGTTTTCATTTTGGCGTGTAAAGTTATTTTTTACGTGGTTTAATTTAAAAATAATAATAATTATCATAAAAGTAGATGGTAGATTTTGAGATAATGTTGAAATCGATTTCAATAGTTAAATCCTATTTTAGTCACCCAAATTATTTATAATTTGAGTGATTATTAATGGTGTTTAGAATGGTATTTTTTACTTTCTTTTTAACTCAACAACACACCTTTAAATTGACGACTCACGTTGGTTTCTAGGATGCTGGAAACGAATACCACGTTTCAATTTTACGCGGACAAGTAGTTTTCTAGTATTAAAACCGTTATTATCCAATGTAATCCATTATGTTTTTACTGGTGGCCATGTTTTTTCGGGGCCCGGAAAACTTGTCCACGGAAAACTCGTCCATAGAAAACTCGCTCATTTGCTAATTAGGAAAATTGGGCGATTAAAATATCGATTGAAAACATATTTTATGACCGTTCTTGAAGGAGATATTGTTTTTAAACGAGACAACACACCCCATAATATTTTTTTAAAATATTTTTTACTTGTTTACTGTTTTAAAAAAGATAAAATCGATTTTTATAAGTTCGTTTTCTACCAAGCTGACCAAGTTTTTAGTGGTTTAACTTATTTTAAAGCGTTCATTCATTAAAAAAAAAACAAGTAGGGTCGAGCGTTACGTGAGAACAAGAAAAATGTCCGACATCGCATCTTGGGAGTCTCGATAATAGTTCAAAAATAGAAATGTAAAGAAAATGCTTAGAGAGATATAGTTTTAAAAAGAGCCCCCCCCCTCAAAAAGAAAATAAATTTTAATATTTTTTTAATATATTTTAGGAAGGGGGGTCATTTTTAAAAACTATATCTCCCTCAAAAAAAAACAATAAACAAAAAAATGAAATTAGAAAGATTCTTGAAGATTCTTGAGTAGAGTTTTGGATAAAATTGATAAATAAATTTCAGGTTTGTTTTACAATCCACAGAGGTACGAAAAAGTTTTTCAAAATTCAAATATATAACAAATTAATGTTAGCAAAGGCAAAATAAGTTACTCTTCTACCTATCTGGAAAAGATTTTAGTGTTTTTGCTCGTTTTAAAACGCATACACAGTTGATCGATCGGTAGGAACCAGAAAATGGCGGCGAAAACTAACACCCTAAATATTTAAAGTTCTGATAAGTCTTGAACATAAAATGAAACAAAATAGTGTAACATAAATACCCACCCAATATATGTTACAGTGAATGCCCGGAAAACTCGTCCATGGAAAACTCATCAATAATGCGGTCATAATTCCTACCTAGGAAATATTTTTCCTAGGTAGGAAAACTGGGCCATTATTAAATAAATATCGATTGAAAACACATTTTATGACCGTTATTGAAGGAGACATTGTTTTTAAAAGAGACTACATACCCCCAAATATTTTTACTTGTTTACTCTTGTTTTAAATAAAATTTTCAAAATGTTAGTTTTCTACCTAGCTGCCTAAGGTTTTAGTAGTTTAACTTATTTTAAAGTGTTTATTCAGTTAAAAAACAAGTAGTGTCGAGCAGAAAAAATGTGCAACATGAAAGGATCACATCTTGGGATTCTCGATAATTTCAACACACATTCCATCTCCCACCAAAAGATGTTCCGCTTGTACAGAGAACTTCAACAGATGGATTTTGTGACACAATATTCTGCCGACATCCAATATTTACTACATGCGATGATTATTGTTGCTTTCCCCACTTTTGCAATCTCAGCAGTCTTGAGAAATCTGTAGACTTGGATTACATTGCAGCTGAGCAGGAACAAGATACGTCTTTGACAGAATTTATGTCAACTTTAACTATTCCGCTAAAAAAAATTCAGATCCCATTTGTCAGATGAGCTAATCTGGTGCAATATGTCTGTTGAGACCAAACTTGCCTCCTTCTTGCTGGAAGAAAATTTTTCATCACTTTCATGATTTAACACACCCTGGCAAGCACACAAGAGTCAAGTTGATCATAGCTCATTTTTTTTCACTTAATATGAATGTTAAATATGGCAATAGACTCAGTCATGTATTACCTGCCAAACTAAAAAAATGCATCGCCATACTGAATCAATCCCAAGCAACTTCGCTGTACCTGATGCACGTTTTCACATGTCCTTTTGGACATCATTAGTGCCCTGCCACCTTCTGCTGGTCTACATCCTCACTATGATAGACCGCTTCATTCATTGGCCACCAGCAGTCTCCTTACACAATGTTTCCACAGAAGTTGTAGCCGATGCATTTGTAGAGAACTGAATATCTAACTTTGATGTACCCACCACTGTTACCAATGACAGAGGTTCCCAGTTTACGTCACACACTTTCCAAGACCTTTGCCAATCTTTGGGAATTTTCCACATTGTGACAACCACCTATCACCCTTCTGCTAATGGAATGGTAGAAAGCTTCCATCGTCAGCCGGCCTGAACTGAATTGCTGGAGCAAACATTTACCGCTTGTATTTCTAGGACTTTAATTCATTATTAAAGAAAACCACCAGAGATGGGTTTTGGAATCATCCTTCACCTTCCGGGTGAATTTTTCAGAGTTGACAGATTCATACTTGCAACCACCTCTGGTTATACAGACCATCTGTAACTCACAATGTTTCGAATGATGTACACTCTACTGCATTCTATCACTTCCAAATCATACTATGCACCTGATCTTCATTCACGTAAGTACCTTTTTGTCCATAATGACTCGATATGGAGACCATTACAAACATTCTATGATGGACCGTATCTAGTGTTGTTATGCTCTGACAAATATTTTGTCATTGACTGCAATGGCAAACATAACTCAATCCCAATAGATTGTGTCAAATCAGCATTCTTAGAAAGCTCATATGATTTAGCGTTTCCTGTAACCATTTTTTCTCCGAAAACATCATTGCACCCAACAATCGTCCCACCTGATCCAGATTCTGCCGTTATTCCTGCTTCTCACACACCTCGTAATGACCCTGACCTTCTTCTTTCTAATTCACTACTCACATGACTCACAGTGGCCATTGTGTAATATTTCCATGCAAATATGCAGACTCTGACCTTTAAACCTTCTTGTGTATTGTTACAAATGGGATGGGGCAGGGAAATTAAATATAATAAAAAGCAAAGGAAGGGATATGGGAAAAAATTTATGAAAAGCGAACATTTATCGTAGGCAGACAAATCTTCTGCATTAGGGGTATATTCGCGGGTCCCAGTAAGGTTTAATTTTCCTTTTTAGTACAAAAAAGGTGTGAAACAAAAAAAAAACGGCAATTAGTTCCTGTGAGACAAGTGGGAGGCAAAATAGACACAAGAAATCGAATATGAGAAAACTGCGAGAAAGAACGAGGCAAACACTTTCAAATAATATGAAATAAATTTATTAAAGATAGAGAAAGAAAGATGCAACAAGAAAAAAATATGTTCAAAATTAATGGAGTTGGGGAATATTTTTAACATACAAACTGAAGGAGAATCCTATAACTAAAAGACAAAAGGCTTAACAGCAGACTCCACAACGACGAGGAACAATTCAAGCCTGACAGAAAAGAGAGACAAAATAAATTACTCAATTCTCTTTTTTTCTGTTTTGTTTCGTCCATTTTCCTTTAACACTTTGTAAGTGATACAGTTAGTCCAAATGAATTCTCTTATGAGGGAAGAAAGTTTTAAACAACAAATTCAGTTTTTCAATGCCAAGCAACACATTCAGTTCGATTGGGTTCCTGCATGGGAGAAAGAAATTCAAACAATAGGTTCACAGATTTTCAATCTGTTTCTTTTTCATCCTCTTTTCCTATTGGCATTAGTTTTTGGTGCTCCAAAATAGCTTTTTCGAGGAGTTGATTAGGGTATTTCCATAGATAAGCATTCCAGCTCGCTTTTAGTCGGGATATTTTTTTTCTTTTCCGGTGTTGCCAAATTTGAAACCGTGTCATGTTGCTTAGAGGTCCAGAGAAGCAATGAGACTGCTCTCTGGTCGAAATGGGTTGAGAAGGGAGGTTTCAGCTCCTGCTTTTTTTCCTTTCTTTGTTCTGCTTTTTGGCACTAAAGGAACTCGAAAAACCAAACGAGGTCACAAAGTGTGTTGATCGGTTGATCTGTAAACTCGCTTTCATTCTGGAGGGGGTGGGGAGGGGTTGATATTGGTTGAACTTTTTATTCAACTCTCTCATTCTCTGTCTCTCTTTTCGTTTTTTTCTACACTCTCTCTCCTTCTTCCATACTTCGCTTGTCTTTTCTTTGGTTTCCGAGATCGGATAACAGTGTGATAACTGTTCTGACGCTATACGTCACTTTCTCTGTCCTCGGTCAGTGGAAGAGCACTTCCTCAGACTGATTTTAATACTGGGTTTTAAAAGGGATAAGGAATTAGTGGATTCTCGCTCAGTTCGAACATACAATCAAATGGTTATCCTATATCGCTAACAGATAAAGAAAATAATATTTGATGTTGAGGTGGCCGTTTGTAACAGTATGGACATGCTAATCACACCTACATCTGCTAATTTCATTAATTTTTCTCCATAGTTTCCAGCTATCTGAAGTGGAGTATTATAGGAACTATTATGACTGCTACATTAGGTTCGCATGTAGTGCAAACACACAGACGAAAATAAGCTATGAGCGTGCAGCACACAAAAACAATGTCGATCATTTTGAAACATTATGACATCTAGGTCACTTCCTTTTCACCTTTTCCTTTCATTTCCTTTTTCCTTCTTTCCTCTTTCTTTTTTCACCTCGACACGATCATGAAAGCACGCGATATCACATCGCTCCCAATAAATACATGCAAATAACATGTTTGTGCCAGTACACACATACACGCACTCAAGGTAAAATAACTTTATTTCATCATAAACATTTATGGTCTACTATGAACAATAGAGTTAATTTCTCCAACAACATTAATGAACTTATCAGAACTATGCCTGATCACACGTACACACACACATGGTCTTATGTTGTCTTTCAATTGTTTATAAATAAATATATTGTTTTTATATATGTAAATCGGTCCTTTGTTGTCTCATTTTGATGTCGCAGTTGAGTACCCGCATTTTTATCCACTACAAAGTTATTTATAGGTAAAAATAATTTTTACAGAAAATTGGATAAAATTGCATTTTTCTTAGATTTTAGAAAGTAGACAATAAAAAATCATACACAAAAGAAATAACTTGGAATGCAAAATGTAGATTGCACTGACATTTGTAGTGATAAATGGCTGCTGATAGTTTTCTTCATTGTTTCCTATGTTAACGGCCATCTTGTTGGCTACCAACTCGTAAAAAGTTAATATTTGTGAAGAAATAAAAAGCATTACTTTTAAAAAAATTAGACCGGTAGGTAGAAAAGTAACTTTTATTGGTTATAATAGATGGGCATTTCCGCATGACATATTAGCAACAGAGATGGGTTACCGATCCCAATACTTCAAAAGAGAAATAGCATCTAGCGGCCATTATGTAAATCTCAAATATAAACAAGTGTTTACAATAACGCAAAAATATATAATAAAATAAATAACACAAAATTATATGAAAATCGAAGAATTTATTGAATAAAAAATGTATCAAAATATAATTTTAATGTATTTAATATAATTTCTTTTCAATGATTGATTAAATGTATCAAAATATAATTTTAGTTTATCAATGTAGAAAAATAGAATTTTAAAAACATGAACTGTTTATAAAGGTTTAAGAACATTTTTTTTTTACAGAAAGATTGTTTTGTTTTGTTTTGTTTTGTTTTTTTCACAGTAAGACTGTATAAACATATATCGAAATATAATTTTGTTTATCAATGTAGCAAAATAGAATTTTAAAAACATGGAACATTTATAGAGGTTTAAGAATTATTTTTTGTGTACAGAAAAACTGTCTAAAATGTATTAAAATATAATTTTGTTTATCAATGTAGCAAAATAGAATTTTAAAAACATGAAACATTTATAGAGGTTTAAGAATAATTTTTTATGTACAGAAAAACTGTCTAAAATGTATTAAAATATAATTTTGTTTATCAATGTAGCAAAATAGAATTTTAAAAACATGAAACATTTATAGAGGTTTAAGAATAATTTTTTATGTACAGAAAAACTGTCTAAAATGTATCAAAATATAATTTTGTTTATCAATGTAGCAAAATAGAATTTTAAAAACATGAAACATTTATAGAGGTTTAAGAATTATTTTTTATGTACAGAAAAACTGTCTAAAATGTATTAAAATATAATTTTGGTTATCAATGTAGCAAAATAGAATTTAAAAAACATGAAACATTTATAGAGGTTTAAGAATTATTTTTTATGTACAGAAAAACTGTCTAAAATGTATTAAAATATAATTTTGTTTATCAATGTAGCAAAATAGAATTTTAAAAACATGAAACATTTATAGAGGTTTAAGAATAATTTTTTATGTACAGAAAAACTGTGTAAAATGTATTAAAATATAATTTTGTTTATCAATGTAGCAAAATAGAATTTTAAAAACATGAAACATTTATAGAGGTTTAAGAATAATTTTTTATGTACAGAAAAACTGTCTAAAATGTATTAAAATATAATTTTGGTTATCAATGTAGCAAAATAGAATTTAAAAAACATGAAACATGTATAGAGGTTTAAGAATTATTTTTTATGTACAGAAAAACTGTCTAAAATGTATTAAAATATAATTTTGTTTATCAATGTAGCAAAATAGAATTTTAAAAACATGAAACATTTATAGAGGTTTAAGAATAATTTTTTATGTACAGAAAAACTGTGTAAAATGTATCAAAATATAATTTTGTTTATCAATGTAGCAAAATAGAATTTTAAAAACATGAAACATTTATAGAGGTTTAAGAATTATTTTTTATGTACAGAAAAACTGTCTAAAATGTATCAAAATATAATTTTGTTTATCAATGTAGCAAAATAGAATTTTAAAAACATGAAACATTTATAGAGGTTTAAGAATAATTTTTTATGTACAGAAAAACTGTCTAAAATGTATCAAAATATAATTTTGTTTATCAATGTAGCAAAATAGAATTTTAAAAACATGAAACATTTATAGAGGTTTAAGAATAATTTTTTATGTACAGAAAAACTGTGTAAAATGTATCAAAATATAAATTTGTTTATCAATGTAGCAAAATAGAATTTTAAAAACATGAAACATTTATAGAGGTTTAAGAATAATTTTTTATGTACAGAAAAACTGTGTAAAATGTATTACAATATAATTTTGTTTATCAATGTAGCAAAATAGAATTTTAAAAACATGAAACATTTATAGAGGTTGAAGAATAATTTTTTATGTACAGAAAAACTGTCTAAAATGTATTAAAATATAATTTTGTTTATCAATGTAGCAAAATAGAATTTTAAAAACATGAAACATTTATAGAGGTTTAAGAATAATTTTTTATGTACAGAAAAACTGTCTAAAATGTATTAAAATATAATTTTGTTTATCAATGTAGCAAAATAGAATTTTAAAAACATGAAACATTTATAGAGGTTTAAGAATAATTTTTTATGTACAGAAAAACTGTCTAAAATGTATCAAAATATAATTTTGTTTATCAATGTAGCAAAATAGAATTTTAAAAACATGAAACATTTATAGAGGTTTAAGAATTATTTTTTATGTACAGAAAAACTGTCTAAAATGTATTAAAATATAATTTTGGTTATCAATGTAGCAAAATAGAATTTAAAAAACATGAAACATTTATAGAGGTTTAAGAATTATTTTTTATGTACAGAAAAACTGTCTAAAATGTATTAAAATATAATTTTGTTTATCAATGTAGCAAAATAGAATTTTAAAAACATGAAACATTTATAGAGGTTTAAGAATAATTTTTTATGTACAGAAAAACTGTGTAAAATGTATTAAAATATAATTTTGTTTATCAATGTAGCAAAATAGAATTTTAAAAACATGAAACATTTATAGAGGTTTAAGAATAATTTTTTATGTACAGAAAAACTGTCTAAAATGTATTAAAATATAATTTTGGTTATCAATGTAGCAAAATAGAATTTAAAAAACATGAAACATGTATAGAGGTTTAAGAATTATTTTTTATGTACAGAAAAACTGTCTAAAATGTATTAAAATATAATTTTGTTTATCAATGTAGCAAAATAGAATTTTAAAAACATGAAACATTTATAGAGGTTTAAGAATAATTTTTTATGTACAGAAAAACTGTGTAAAATGTATCAAAATATAATTTTGTTTATCAATGTAGCAAAATAGAATTTTAAAAACATGAAACATTTATAGAGGTTTAAGAATTATTTTTTATGTACAGAAAAACTGTCTAAAATGTATCAAAATATAATTTTGTTTATCAATGTAGCAAAATAGAATTTTAAAAACATGAAACATTTATAGAGGTTTAAGAATAATTTTTTATGTACAGAAAAACTGTCTAAAATGTATCAAAATATAATTTTGTTTATCAATGTAGCAAAATAGAATTTTAAAAACATGAAACATTTATAGAGGTTTAAGAATAATTTTTTATGTACAGAAAAACTGTGTAAAATGTATCAAAATATAAATTTGTTTATCAATGTAGCAAAATAGAATTTTAAAAACATGAAACATTTATAGAGGTTTAAGAATAATTTTTTATGTACAGAAAAACTGTGTAAAATGTATTACAATATAATTTTGTTTATCAATGTAGCAAAATAGAATTTTAAAAACATGAAACATTTATAGAGGTTGAAGAATAATTTTTTATGTACAGAAAAACTGTCTAAAATGTATAAAAATATAATTTTGTTTATCAATGTAGCAAAATAGAATTTTAAAAACATGAAACATTTATAGAAGTTTAAGAATAATTTTTTATGTACAGAAAAACTGTCTAAAATGTATTAAAATATAATTTTGTTTATCAATGTAGCAAAATAGAATTTTAAAAACATGAAACATTTATAGAGGTTTAAGAATAATTTTTTATGTACAGAAAAACTGTCTAAAATGTATCAAAATATAATTTTGTTTATCAATGTAGCAAAATAGAATTTTAAAAACATGAAACATTTATAGAGGTTTAAGAATTATTTTTTATGTACAGAAAAACTGTCTAAAATGTATTAAAATATAATTTTGGTTATCAATGTAGCAAAATAGAATTTAAAAAACATGAAACATTTATAGAGGTTTAAGAATTATTTTTTATGTACAGAAAAACTGTCTAAAATGTATTAAAATATAATTTTGTTTATCAATGTAGCAAAATAGAATTTTAAAAACATGAAACATTTATAGAGGTTTAAGAATAATTTTTTATGTACAGAAAAACTGTGTAAAATGTATTAAAATATAATTTTGTTTATCAATGTAGCAAAATAGAATTTTAAAAACATGAAACATTTATAGAGGTTTAAGAATAATTTTTTATGTACAGAAAAACTGTCTAAAATGTATTAAAATATAATTTTAGTTATCAATGTAGCAAAATAGAATTTAAAAAACATGAAACATGTATAGAGGTTTAAGAATTATTTTTTATGTACAGAAAAACTGTCTAAAATGTATTAAAATATAATTTTGTTTATCAATGTAGCAAAATAGAATTTTAAAAACATGAAACATTTATAGAGGTTTAAGAATAATTTTTTATGTACAGAAAAACTGTGTAAAATGTATCAAAATATAATTTTGTTTATCAATGTAGCAAAATAGAATTTTAAAAACATGAAACATTTATAGAGGTTTAAGAATTATTTTTTATGTACAGAAAAACTGTCTAAAATGTATCAAAATATAATTTTGTTTATCAATGTAGCAAAATAGAATTTTAAAAACATGAAACATTTATAGAGGTTTAAGAATAATTTTTTATGTACAGAAAAACTGTCTAAAATGTATCAAAATATAATTTTGTTTATCAATGTAGCAAAATAGAATTTTAAAAACATGAAACATTTATAGAGGTTTAAGAATAATTTTTTATGTACAGAAAAACTGTGTAAAATGTATCAAAATATAAATTTGTTTATCAATGTAGCAAAATAGAATTTTAAAAACATGAAACATTTATAGAGGTTTAAGAATAATTTTTTATGTACAGAAAAACTGTCTAAAATGTATTACAATATAATTTTGTTTATCAATGTAGCAAAATAGAATTTTAAAAACATGAAACATTTATAGAGGTTGAAGAATAATTTTTTATGTACAGAAAAACTGTCTAAAATGTATTAAAATATAATTTTGTTTATCAATGTAGCAAAATAGAATTTTAAAAACATGAAACATTTATAGAGGTTTAAGAATAATTTTTTATGTACAGAAAAACTGTCTAAAATGTATTAAAATATAATTTTGTTTATCAATGTAGCAAAATAGAATTTTAAAAACATGAAACATTTATAGAGGTTTAAGAATAATTTTTTATGTACAGAAAAACTGTCTAAAATGTATTAAAATATAATTTTGTTTATCAATGTAGCAAAATAGAATTTTAAAAACATGAAACATTTATAGAGGTTTAAGAATAATTTTTTATGTACAGAAAAACTGTGTAAAATGTATCAAAATATAATTTTGTTTATCAATGTAGCAAAATAGAATTTTAAAAACATGAAACATTTATAGAGGTTTAAGAATAATTTTTTATGTACAGAAAAACTGTCTAAAATGTATTACAATATAATTTTGTTTATCAATGTAGCAAAAAAGAATTTTAAAAACATGAAACATTTATAGAGGTTTAAGAATATTTGTTTACGTACAGAAAAACTGTCTAAAATGTATTAAAATATAATTTTGTTTATCAATGTAGCAAAATAGAATTTTAAAAACATGAAACATTTATAGAGGTTTAAGAATAATTTTTTATGTACAGAAAAACTGTGTAAAATGTATCAAAATATAATTTTGTTTATCAATGTAGCAAAATAGAATTTTAAAAACATGAAACATTTATAGAGGTTTAAGAATAATTTTTTTATGTACAGAAAAACTGTCTAAAATGTATTACAATATAATTTTGTTTATCAATGTAGCAAAATAGAATTTTAAGAACATGAAACATTTATAGAGGTTTAAGAATAATTTTTTATGTACAGAAAAACTGTCTAAAATGTATCAAAATATAATTTTGTTTATCAATGTAGCAAAACAGAATTTTAAAAACATGAAACATTTATAGAGGTTTAAGAATTATTTTTTATGTACAGAAAAACTGTCTAAAATGTATTAAAATATAATTTTGTTTATCAATGTAGCAAAATAGAATTTTAAAAACATGAAACATTTATAGAGGTTTAAGAATAATTTTTTATGTACAGAAAAACTGTGTAAAATGTATCAAAATATAATTTTGTTTATCAATATAGCAAAATAGAATTTTAAAAACATGAAACATTTATAGAGGTTTAAGAATAATTTTTTATGTACAGAAAAACTGTGTAAAATGTATCAAAATATAATTTTGTTTATCAATGTAGCAAAATAGAATTTTAAAAACATGAAACATTTATAGAGGTTTAAGAATAATTTTTTATGTACAGAAAAACTGTCTAAAATGTATCAAAATATAATTTTGTTTATCAATGTAGCAAAATAGAATTTTAAAAACATGAAACATTTATAGAGGTTTAAGAATAATTTTTTATGTACAGAAAAACTGTGTAAAATGTATCAAAATATAATTTTGTTTATCAATGTAGCAAAATAGAATTTTAAAAACATGAAAAATTTATAGAGGTTTAAGAATAATTTTTTATGTACAGAAAAACTGTCTAAAATGTATTAAAATATAATTTTGTTTATCAATGTAGCAAAATAGAATTTTAAAAACATGAAACATTTATAGAGGTTTAAGAATAATTTTTTATGTACAGAAAAACTGTCTAAAATGTATTAAAATATAATTTTGTTTATCAATGTAGCAAAATAGAATTTTAAAAACATGAAACATTTATAGAGGTTTAAGAATAATTTTTTATGTACAGAAAAACTGTGTAAAATGTATTAAAATATAATTTTGTTTATCAATGTAGCAAAATAGAATTTTAAAAACATGAAACATTTATAGTCGTTTAAGAATAATTTTTTATGTACAGAAAAACTGTGTAAAATGTATCAAAATATAATTTTGTTTATCAATGTAGCAAAATAGAATTTTAAAAACATGAAACATTTATAGACGTTTAAGAATAATTTTTTATGTACAGAAAAACTGTCTAAAATGTATCAAAATATAATTTTGTTTATCAATGTAGCAAAATAGAATTTTAAAAACATGAAACATTTATAGAGGTTTAAGAATAATTTTTTATGTACAGAAAAACTGTCTAAAATGTATTAAAATATAATTTTGTTTATCAATGTAGCAAAATAGAATTTTAAAAACATGAAACATTTATAGAGGTTTAAGAATAATTTTTTATGTACAGAAAAACTGTCTAAAATGTATTACAATATAATTTTGTTTATCAATGTAGCAAAATAGAATTTTAAAAACATGAAACATTTATTGAGGTTTAAGAATAATTTTTTATGTACAGAAAAACTGTCTAAAATGTATTAAAATATAATTTTGTTTATCAATGTAGCAAAATAGAATTTTAAAAACATGAAACATTTATAGAGGTTTAAGAATAATTTTTTATGTACAGAAAAACTGTGTAAAATGTATCAAAATATAATTTTGTTTATCAATGTAGCAAAATAGAATTTTAAAAACATGAAACATTTATAGAGGTTTAAGAATAATTTTTTATGTACAGAAAAACTGTCTAAAATGTATTACAATATAATTTTGTTTATCAATGTAGCAAAAAAGAATTTTAAAAACATGAAACATTTATAGAGGTTTAAGAATATTTTTTTACGTACAGAAAAACTGTCTAAAATGTATTAAAATATAATTTTGTTTATCTAGGTAGCAAAATAGAATTTTAAAAACATGAAACATTTATAGAGGTTTAAGAATAATTTTTTATGTACAGAAAAACTGTGTAAAATGTATCAAAATATAATTTTGTTTATCAATGTAGCAAAATAGAATTTTAAAAACATGAAACATTTATAGAGGTTTAAGAATAATTTTTTTATGTACAGAAAAACTGTCTAAAATGTATTACAATATAATTTTGTTTATCAATGTAGCAAAATAGAATTTTAAGAACATGAAACATTTATAGAGGTTTAAGAATAATTTTTTATGTACAGAAAAACTGTCTAAAATGTATCAAAATATAATTTTGTTTATCAATGTAGCAAAACAGAATTTTAAAAACATGAAACATTTATAGAGGTTTAAGAATTATTTTTTATGTACAGAAAAACTGTCTAAAATGTATTAAAATATAATTTTGTTTATCAATGTAGCAAAATAGAATTTTAAAAACATGAAACATTTATAGAGGTTTAAGAATAATTTTTTATGTACAGAAAAACTGTGTAAAATGTATCAAAATATAATTTTGTTTATCAATGTAGCAAAATAGAATTTTAAAAACATGAAACATTTATAGAGGTTTAAGAATAATTTTTTATGTACAGAAAAACTGTGTAAAATGTATCAAAATATAATTTTGTTTATCAATGTAGCAAAATAGAATTTTAAAAACATGAAACATTTATAGAGGTTTAAGAATAATTTTTTTATGTACAGAAAAACTGTCTAAAATGTATTACAATATAATTTTGTTTATCAATGTAGCAAAATAGAATTTTAAGAACATGAAACATTTATAGAGGTTTAAGAATAATTTTTTATGTACAGAAAAACTGTCTAAAATGTATCAAAATATAATTTTGTTTATCAATGTAGCAAAACAGAATTTTAAAAACATGAAACATTTATAGAGGTTTAAGAATTATTTTTTATGTACAGAAAAACTGTCTAAAATGTATTAAAATATAATTTTGTTTATCAATGTAGCAAAATAGAATTTTAAAAACATGAAACATTTATAGAGGTTTAAGAATAATTTTTTATGTACAGAAAAACTGTGTAAAATGTATCAAAATATAATTTTGTTTATCAATGTAGCAAAATAGAATTTTAAAAACATGAAACATTTATAGAGGTTTAAGAATAATTTTTTATGTACAGAAAAACTGTGTAAAATGTATCAAAATATAATTTTGTTTATCAATGTAGCAAAATAGAATTTTAAAAACATGAAACATTTATAGAGGTTTAAGAATAATTTTTTATGTACAGAAAAACTGTCTAAAATGTATCAAAATATAATTTTGTTTATCAATGTAGCAAAATAGAATTTTAAAAACATGAAACATTTATAGAGGTTTAAGAATAATTTTTTATGTACAGAAAAACTGTCTAAAATGTATCAAAATATAATTTTGTTTATCAATGTAGCAAAATAGAATTTTAAAAACATGAAAAATTTATAGAGGTTTAAGAATAATTTTTTATGTACAGAAAAACTGTCTAAAATGTATTAAAATATAATTTTGTTTATCAATGTAGCAAAATAGAATTTTAAAAACATGAAACATTTATAGAGGTTTAAGAATAATTTTTTATGTACAGAAAAACTGTGTAAAATGTATTAAAATATAATTTTGTTTATCAATGTAGCAAAATAGAATTTTAAAAACATGAAACATTTATAGAGGTTTAAGAATAATTTTTTATGTACAGAAAAACTGTGTAAAATGTATTAAAATATAATTTTGTTTATCAATGTAGCAAAATAGAATTTTAAAAACATGAAACATTTATAGAGGTTTAAGAATAATTTTTTATGTACAGAAAAACTGTGTAAAATGTATCAAAATATAATTTTGTTTATCAATGTAGCAAAATAGAATTTTAAAAACATGAAACATTTATAGAGGTTTAAGAATAATTTTTTATGTACAGAAAAACTGTCTAAAATGTATCAAAATATAATTTTGTTTATCAATGTAGCAAAATAGAATTTTAAAAACATGAAACATTTATAGAGGTTTAAGAATAATTTTTTATGTACAGAAAAACTGTGTAAAATGTATTAAAATATAATTTTGTTTATCAATGTAGCAAAATAGAATTTTAAAAACATGAAACATTTATAGAGGTTTAAGAATTATTTTTTATGTACAGAAAAACTGTGTAAAATGTATTAAAATATAATTTTGTTTATCAATGTAGCAAAATAGAATTTTAAAAACATGAAACATTTATAGAGGTTTAAGAATAATTTTTTATGTACAGAAAAACTGTCTAAAATGTATTACAATATAATTTTGTTTATCAATGTAGCAAAATAGAATTTTAAAAACATGAAACATTTATAGAGGTTTAAGAATAATTTTTTATGTACAGAAAAACTGTCTAAAATGTATTAAAATATAATTTTGTTTATCAATGTAGCAAAATAGAATTTTAAAAACATGAAACATTTATAGAGGTTTAAGAATAATTTTTTATGTACAGAAAAACTGTGTAAAATGTATCAAAATATAATTTTGTTTATCAATGTAGCAAAATAGAATTTTAAAAACATGAAACATTTATAGAGGTTTAAGAATAATTTTTTATGTACAGAAAAACTGTCTAAAATGTATTACAATATAATTTTGTTTATCAATGTAGCAAAAAAGAATTTTAAAAACATGAAACATTTATAGAGGTTTAAGAATATTTTTTTACGTACAGAAAAACTGTCTAAAATGTATTAAAATATAATTTTGTTTATCAATGTAGCAAAATAGAATTTTAAAAACATGAAACATTTATAGAGGTTTAAGAATAATTTTTTATGTACAGAAAAACTGTGTAAAATGTATCAAAATATAATTTTGTTTATCAATGTAGCAAAATAGAATTTTAAAAACATGAAACATTTATAGAGGTTTAAGAATAATTTTTTTATGTACAGAAAAACTGTCTAAAATGTATTACAATATAATTTTGTTTATCAATGTAGCAAAATAGAATTTTAAGAACATGAAACATTTATAGAGGTTTAAGAATAATTTTTTATGTACAGAAAAACTGTCTAAAATGTATCAAAATATAATTTTGTTTATCAATGTAGCAAAACAGAATTTTAAAAACATGAAACATTTATAGAGGTTTAAGAATTATTTTTTATGTACAGAAAAACTGTCTAAAATGTATTAAAATATAATTTTGTTTATCAATGTAGCAAAATAGAATTTTAAAAACATGAAACATTTATAGAGGTTTAAGAATAATTTTTTTATGTACAGAAAAACTGTGTAAAATGTATCAAAATATAATTTTGTTTATCAATGTAGCAAAATAGAATTTTAAAAACATGAAACATTTATAGAGGTTTAAGAATAATTTTTTATGTACAGAAAAACTGTGTAAAATGTATCAAAATATAATTTTGTTTATCAATGTAGCAAAATAGAATTTTAAAAACATGAAACATTTATAGAGGTTTAAGAATTATTTTTTATGTACAGAAAAACTGTCTAAAATGTATCAAAATATAATTTTGTTTATCAATGTAGCAAAATAGAATTTTAAAAACATGAAACATTTATAGAGGTTTAAGAATAATTTTTTATGTACAGAAAAACTGTGTAAAATGTATCAAAATATAATTTTGTTTATCAATGTAGCAAAATAGAATTTTAAAAACATGAAAAATTTATAGAGGTTTAAGAATAATTTTTTATGTACAGAAAAACTGTCTAAAATGTATTAAAATATAATTTTGTTTATCAATGTAGCAAAATAGAATTTTAAAAACATGAAACATTTATAGAGGTTTAAGAATAATTTTTTATGTACAGAAAAACTGTGTAAAATGTATTAAAATATAATTTTGTTTATCAATGTAGCAAAATAGAATTTTAAAAACATGAAACATTTATAGAGGTTTAAGAATAATTTTTTATGTACAGAAAAACTGTGTAAAATGTATTAAAATATAATTTTGTTTATCAATGTAGCAAAATAGAATTTTAAAAACATGAAACATTTATAGAGGTTTAAGAATAATTTTTTATGTACAGAAAAACTGTGTAAAATGTATCAAAATATAATTTTGTTTATCAATGTAGCAAAATAGAATTTTAAAAACATGAAACATTTATAGAGGTTTAAGAATAATTTTTTATGTACAGAAAAACTGTCTAAAATGTATCAAAATATAATTTTGTTTATCAATGTAGCAAAATAGAATTTTAAAAACATGAAACATTTATAGAGGTTTAAGAATAATTTTTTATGTACAGAAAAACTGTGTAAAATGTATTAAAATATAATTTTGTTTATCAATGTAGCAAAATAGAATTTTAAAAACATGAAACATTTATAGAGGTTTAAGAATTATTTTTTATGTACAGAAAAACTGTGTAAAATGTATTAAAATATAATTTTGTTTATCAATGTAGCAAAATAGAATTTTAAAAACATGAAACATTTATAGAGGTTTAAGAATAATTTTTTATGTACAGAAAAACTGTCTAAAATGTATTACAATATAATTTTGTTTATCAAT
Source organism: Euprymna scolopes (assembly GCF_053919585.1). NCBI lineage: Eukaryota > Metazoa > Mollusca > Cephalopoda > Sepiida > Sepiolidae > Euprymna > Euprymna scolopes. Next base: position 77,736,061 of record NC_136501.1, read on the forward strand.
GTAGCAAAATAGAATTTTAAAAACATGAAACATTTATAGAGGTTTAAGAATAATTTTTTATGTACAGAAAAACTGTCTAAAATGTATTAAAATATAATTTTGTTTATCAATGTAGCAAAATAGAATTTTACAAACATGAAACATTTATAGAGGTTTAAGAATAATTTTTTATGTACAGAAAAACTGTGTAAAATGTATCAAAATATAATTTTGTTTATCAATGTAGCAAAATAGAATTTTAAAAACATGAAACATTTATAGAGGTTTAAGAATAATTTTTTATGTACAGAAAAACTGTCTAAAATGTATTACAATATAATTTTGTTTATCAATGTAGCAAAAAAGAATTTTAAAAACATGAAACATTTATAGAGGTTTAAGAATATTTTTTTACGTACAGAAAAACTGTCTAAAATGTATTAAAATATAATTTTGTTTATCAATGTAGCAAAATAGAATTTTAAAAACATGAAACATTTATAGAGGTTTAAGAATAATTTTTTATGTACAGAAAAACTGTGTAAAATGTATCAAAATATAATTTTGTTTATCAATGTAGCAAAATAGAATTTTAAAAACATGAAACATTTATAGAGGTTTAAGAATAATTTTTTTATGTACAGAAAAACTGTCTAAAATGTATTACAATATAATTTTGTTTATCAATGTAGCAAAATAGAATTTTAAGAACATGAAACATTTATAGAGGTTTAAGAATAATTTTTTATGTACAGAAAAACTGTCTAAAATGTATCAAAATATAATTTTGTTTATCAATGTAGCAAAACAGAATTTTAAAAACATGAAACATTTATAGAGGTTTAAGAATTATTTTTTATGTACAGAAAAACTGTCTAAAATGTATTAAAATATAATTTTGTTTATCAATGTAGCAAAATAGAATTTTAAAAACATGAAACATTTATAGAGGTTTAAGAATAATTTTTTATGTACAGAAAAACTGTGTAAAATGTATCAAAATATAATTTTGTTTATCAATGTAGCAAAATAGAATTTTAAAAACATGAAACATTTATAGAGGTTTAAGAATAATTTTTTATGTACAGAAAAACTGTGTAAAATGTATCAAAATATAATTTTGTTTATCAATGTAGCAAAATAGAATTTTAAAAACATGAAACATTTATAGAGGTTTAAGAATTATTTTTTATGTACAGAAAAACTGTCTAAAATGTATCAAAATATAATTTTGTTTATCAATGTAGCAAAATAGAATTTTAAAAACATGAAACATTTATAGAGGTTTAAGAATAATTTTTTATGTACAGAAAAACTGTGTAAAATGTATCAAAATATAATTTTGTTTATCAATGTAGCAAAATAGAATTTTAAAAACATGAAAAATTTATAGAGGTTTAAGAATAATTTTTTATGTACAGAAAAACTGTCTAAAATGTATTAAAATATAATTTTGTTTATCAATGTAGCAAAATAGAATTTTAAAAACATGAAACATTTATAGAGGTTTAAGAATAATTTTTTATGTACAGAAAAACTGTGTAAAATGTATCAAAATATAATTTTGTTTATCAATGTAGCAAAATAGAATTTTAAAAACATGAAACATTTATAGAGGTTTAAGAATAATTTTTTGTGTACAGAAAAACTGTGTAAAATGTATCAAAATATAATTTTGTTTATCAATGTAGCAAAATAGAATTTTAAAAACATGAAACATTTATAGAGGTTTAAGAATAATTTTTTATGTACAGAAAAACTGTGTAAAATGTATCAAAATATAATTTTGTTTATCAATGTAGCAAAATAGAATTTTAAAAACATGAAACATTTATAGAGGTTTAAGAATAATTTTTTATGTACAGAAAAACTGTCTAAAATGTATCAAAATATAATTTTGTTTATCAATGTAGCAAAATAGAATTTTAAAAACATGAAACATTTATAGAGGTTTAAGAATATTTTTTTATGTACAGAAAAACTGTCTAAAATGTATTACAATATAATTTTGTTTATCAATGTAGCAAAATAGAATTTTAAAAACATGAAACATTTATAGAGGTTTAAGAATAATTTTTTATGTACAGAAAAACTGTCTTAAATGTATTAAAATATAATTTTGTTTATCAATGTAGCAAAATAGAATTTTAAAAACATGAAACATTTATAGAGGTTTAAGAATAATTTTTTATGTACAGAAAAACTGTGTAAAATGTATCAAAATATAATTTTGTTTATCAATGTAGCAAAATAGAATTTTAAAAACATGAAACATTTATAGAGGTTTAAGAATAATTTTTTATGTACAGAAAAACTGTGTAAAATGTATCAAAATATAATTTTGTTTATCAATGTAGCAAAATAGAATTTTAAAAACATGAAACATTTATAGAGGTTTAAGAATAATTTTTTATGTACAGAAAAACTGTCTAAAATGTATTACAATATAATTTTGTTTATCAATGTAGCAAAAAAGAATTTTAAAAACATGAAACATTTATAGAGGTTTAAGAATATTTTTTTACGTACAGAAAAACTGTCTAAAATGTATTAAAATATAATTTTGTTTATCAATGTAGCAAAATAGAATTTTAAAAACATGAAACATTTATAGAGGTTTAAGAATAATTTTTTATGTACAGAAAAACTGTGTAAAATGTATCAAAATATAATTTTGTTTATCAATGTAGCAAAATAGAATTTTAAAAACATGAAACATTTATAGAGGTTTAAGAATAATTTTTTTATGTACAGAAAAACTGTCTAAAATGTATTACAATATAATTTTGTTTATCAATGTAGCAAAATAGAATTTTAAGAACATGAAACATTTATAGAGGTTTAAGAATAATTTTTTATGTACAGAAAAACTGTCTAAAATGTATCAAAATATAATTTTGTTTATCAATGTAGCAAAACAGAATTTTAAAAACATGAAACATTTATAGAGGTTTAAGAATTATTTTTTATGTACAGAAAAACTGTCTAAAATGTATTAAAATATAATTTTGTTTATCAATGTAGCAAAATAGAATTTTAAAAACATGAAACATTTATAGAGGTTTAAGAATAATTTTTTATGTACAGAAAAACTGTGTAAAATGTATCAAAATATAATTTTGTTTATCAATGTAGCAAAATAGAATTTTAAAAACATGAAACATTTATAGAGGTTTAAGAATAATTTTTTATGTACAGAAAAACTGTGTAAAATGTATCAAAATATAATTTTGTTTATCAATGTAGCAAAATAGAATTTTAAAAACATGAAACATTTATAGAGGTTTAAGAATTATTTTTTATGTACAGAAAAACTGTCTAAAATGTATCAAAATATAATTTTGTTTATCAATGTAGCAAAATAGAATTTTAAAAACATGAAACATTTATAGAGGTTTAAGAATAATTTTTTATGTACAGAAAAACTGTGTAAAATGTATCAAAATATAATTTTGTTTATCAATGTAGCAAAATAGAATTTTAAAAACATGAAAAATTTATAGAGGTTTAAGAATAATTTTTTATGTACAGAAAAACTGTCTAAAATGTATTAAAATATAATTTTGTTTATCAATGTAGCAAAATAGAATTTTAAAAACATGAAACATTTATAGAGGTTTAAGAATAATTTTTTATGTACAGAAAAACTGTGTAAAATGTATCAAAATATAATTTTGTTTATCAATGTAGCAAAATAGAATTTTAAAAACATGAAACATTTATAGAGGTTTAAGAATAATTTTTTGTGTACAGAAAAACTGTGTAAAATGTATCAAAATATAATTTTGTTTATCAATGTAGCAAAATAGAATTTTAAAAACATGAAACATTTATAGAGGTTTAAGAATAATTTTTTATGTACAGAAAAACTGTGTAAAATGTATCAAAATATAATTTTGTTTATCAATGTAGCAAAATAGAATTTTAAAAACATGAAACATTTATAGAGGTTTAAGAATAATTTTTTATGTACAGAAAAACTGTCTAAAATGTATCAAAATATAATTTTGTTTATCAATGTAGCAAAATAGAATTTTAAAAACATGAAACATTTATAGAGGTTTAAGAATATTTTTTTATGTACAGAAAAACTGTCTAAAATGTATTACAATATAATTTTGTTTATCAATGTAGCAAAATACAATTTTAAAAACATGAAACATTTATAGAGGTTTAAGAATAATTTTTTATGTACAGAAAAACTGTCTAAAATGTATCAAAATATAATTTTGTTTATCAATGTAGCAAAATAGAATTTTAAAAACATGAAACATTTATAGAGGTTTAAGAATAATTTTTTATGTACAGAAAAACTGTGTAAAATGTATCAAAATATAATTTTGTTTATCAATGTAGCAAAATAGAATTTTAAAAACATGAAACATTTATAGAGGTTTAAGAATTATTTTTTATGTACAGAAAAACTGTCTAAAATGTATCAAAATATAATTTTGTTTATCAATGTAGCAAAATAGAATTTTAAAAACATGAAACATTTATAGAGGTTTAAGAATAATTTTTTATGTACAGAAAAACTGTGTAAAATGTATCAAAATATAATTTTGTTTATCAATGTAGCAAAATAGAATTTTAAAAACATGAAAAATTTATAGAGGTTTAAGAATAATTTTTTATGTACAGAAAAACTGTCTAAAATGTATTAAAATATAATTTTGTTTATCAATGTAGCAAAATAGAATTTTAAAAACATGAAACATTTATAGAGGTTTAAGAATAATTTTTTATGTACAGAAAAACTGTGTAAAATGTATTAAAATATAATTTTGTTTATCAATGTAGCAAAATAGAATTTTAAAAACATGAAACATTTATAGAGGTTTAAGAATAATTTTTTATGTACAGAAAAACTGTGTAAAATGTATTAAAATATAATTTTGTTTATCAATGTAGCAAAATAGAATTTTAAAAACATGAAACATTTATAGAGGTTTAAGAATAATTTTTTATGTACAGAAAAACTGTGTAAAATGTATCAAAATATAATTTTGTTTATCAATGTAGCAAAATAGAATTTTAAAAACATGAAACATTTATAGAGGTTTAAGAATAATTTTTTATGTACAGAAAAACTGTCTAAAATGTATCAAAATATAATTTTGTTTATCAATGTAGCAAAATAGAATTTTAAAAACATGAAACATTTATAGAGGTTTAAGAATAATTTTTTATGTACAGAAAAACTGTGTAAAATGTATTAAAATATAATTTTGTTTATCAATGTAGCAAAATAGAATTTTAAAAACATGAAACATTTATAGAGGTTTAAGAATAATTTTTTATGTACAGAAAAACTGTGTAAAATGTATTAAAATATAATTTTGTTTATCAATGTAGCAAAATAGAATTTTAAAAGCATGAAACATTTATAGAGGTTTAAGAATAATTTTTTATGTACAGAAAAACTGTCTAAAATGTATTACAATATAATTTTGTTTATCAATGTAGCAAAATAGAATTTTAAAAACATGAAACATTTATAGAGGTTTAAGAATAATTTTTTATGTACAGAAAAACTGTCTAAAATGTATTAAAATATAATTTTGTTTATCAATGTAGCAAAATAGAATTTTAAAAACATGAAACATTTATAGAGGTTTAAGAATAATTTTTTATGTACAGAAAAACTGTGTAAAATGTATCAAAATATAATTTTGTTTATCAATGTAGCAAAATAGAATTTTAAAAACATGAAACATTTATAGAGGTTTAAGAATAATTTTTTATGTACAGAAAAACTGTCTAAAATGTATTACAATATAATTTTGTTTATCAATGTAGCAAAAAAGAATTTTAAAAACATGAAACATTTATAGAGGTTTAAGAATATTTTTTTACGTACAGAAAAACTGTCTAAAATATATTAAAATATAATTTTGTTTATCAATGTAGCAAAATAGAATTTTAAAAACATGAAACATTTATAGAGGTTTAAGAATAATTTTTTATGTACAGAAAAACTGTGTAAAATGTATCAAAATATAATTTTGTTTATCAATGTAGCAAAATAGAATTTTAAAAACATGAAACATTTATAGAGGTTTAAGAATAATTTTTTTATGTACAGAAAAACTGTCTAAAATGTATTACAATATAATTTTGTTTATCAATGTAGCAAAATAGAATTTTAAGAACATGAAACATTTATAGAGGTTTAAGAATAATTTTTTATGTACAGAAAAACTGTCTAAAATGTATCAAAATATAATTTTGTTTATCAATGTAGCAAAACAGAATTTTAAAAACATGAAACATTTATAGAGGTTTAAGAATTATTTTTTATGTACAGAAAAACTGTCTAAAATGTATTAAAATATAATTTTGTTTATCAATGTAGCAAAATAGAATTTTAAAAACATGAAACATTTATAGAGGTTTAAGAATAATTTTTTATGTACAGAAAAACTGTGTAAAATGTATCAAAATATAATTTTGTTTATCAATGTAGCAAAATAGAATTTTAAAAACATGAAACATTTATAGAGGTTTAAGAATAATTTTTTATGTACAGAAAAACTGTGTAAAATGTATCAAAATATAATTTTGTTTATCAATGTAGCAAAATAGAATTTTAAAAACATGAAACATTTATAGAGGTTTAAGAATTATTTTTTATGTACAGAAAAACTGTCTAAAATGTATCAAAATATAATTTTGTTTATCAATGTAGCAAAATAGAATTTTAAAAACATGAAACATTTATAGAGGTTTAAGAATAATTTTTTATGTACAGAAAAACTGTGTAAAATGTATCAAAATATAATTTTGTTTATCAATGTAGCAAAATAGAATTTTAAAAACATGAAAAATTTATAGAGGTTTAAGAATAATTTTTTATGTACAGAAAAACTGTCTAAAATGTATTAAAATATAATTTTGTTTATCAATGTAGCAAAATAGAATTTTAAAAACATGAAACATTTATAGAGGTTTAAGAATAATTTTTTATGTACAGAAAAACTGTGTAAAATGTATCAAAATATAATTTTGTTTATCAATGTAGCAAAATAGAATTTTAAAAACATGAAACATTTATAGAGGTTTAAGAATAATTTTTTATGTACAGAAAAACTGTGTAAAATGTATCAAAATATAATTTTGTTTATCAATGTAGCAAAATAGAATTTTAAAAACATGAAACATTTATAGAGGTTTAAGAATAATTTTTTATGTACAGAAAAACTGTGTAAAATGTATCAAAATATAATTTTGTTTATCAATGTAGCAAAATAGAATTTTAAAAACATGAAACATTTATAGAGGTTTAAGAATAATTTTTTATGTACAGAAAAACTGTCTAAAATGTATCAAAATATAATTTTGTTTATCAATGTAGCAAAATAGAATTTTAAAAACATGAAACATTTATAGAGGTTTAAGAATATTTTTTTATGTACAGAAAAACTGTCTAAAATGTATTACAATATAATTTTGTTTATCAATGTAGCAAAATAGAATTTTAAAAACATGAAACATTTATAGAGGTTTAAGAATAATTTTTTATGTACAGAAAAACTGTCTTAAATGTATTAAAATATAATTTTGTTTATCAATGTAGCAAAATAGAATTTTAAAAACATGAAACATTTATAGAGGTTTAAGAATAATTTTTTATGTACAGAAAAACTGTCTAAAATGTATCAAAATATAATTTTGTTTATCAATGTAGCAAAATAGAATTTTAAAAACATGAAACATTTATAGAGGTTTAAGAATAATTTTTTATGTACAGAAAAACTGTGTAAAATGTATCAAAATATAATTTTGTTTATCAATGTAGCAAAATAGAATTTTAAAAACATGAAACATTTATAGAGGTTTAAGAATAATTTTTTATGTACAGAAAAACTGTCTAAAATGTATCAAAATATAATTTTGTTTATCAATGTAGCAAAATAGAATTTTAAAAACATGAAACATTTATAGAGGTTTAAGAATAATTTTTTATGTACAGAAAAACTGTCTAAAATGTATCAAAATATAATTTTGTTTATCAATGTAGCAAAATAGAATTTTAAAAACATGAAACATTTATAGAGGTTTAAGAATAATTTTTTATGTACAGAAAAACTGTGTAAAATGTATCAAAATATAATTTTGTTTATCAATGTAGCAAAATAGAATTTTAAAAACATGAAACATTTATAGAGGTTTAAGAATAATTTTTTATGTACAGAAAAACTGTGTAAAATGTATCAAAATATAATTTTGTTTATCAATGTAGCAAAATAGAATTTTAAAAACATGAAACATTTATAGAGGTTTAAGAATAATTTTTTATGTACAGAAAAACTGTCTAAAATGTATCAAAATATAATTTTGTTTATCAATGTAGCAAAATAGAATTTTAAAAACATGAAACATTTATAGAGGTTTAAGAATAATTTTTTATGTACAGAAAAACTGTGTAAAATGTATCAAAATATAATTTTGTTTATCAATGTAGCAAAATAGAATTTTAAAAACATGAAACATTTATAGAGGTTTAAGAATAATTTTTTATGTACAGAAAAACTGTCTAAAATGTATCAAAATATAATTTTGTTTATCAATGTAGCAAAATAGAATTTTAAAAACATGAAACATTTATAGAGGTTTAAGAATAATTTTTTATGTACAGAAAAACTGTGTAAAATGTATCAAAATATAATTTTGTTTATCAATGTAGCAAAATAGAATTTTAAAAACATGAAACATTTATAGAGGTTTAAGAATAATTTTTTATGTACAGAAAAACTGTCTAAAATGTATCAAAATATAATTTTGTTTATCAATGTAGCAAAATAGAATTTTAAAAACATGAAACATTTATAGAGGTTTAAGAATAATTTTTTATGTACAGAAAAACTGTCTAAAATGTATCAAAATATAATTTTGTTTATCAATGTAGCAAAATAGAATTTTAAAAACATGAAACATTTATAGAGGTTTAAGAATAATTTTTTATGTACAGAAAAACTGTGTAAAATGTATCAAAATATAATTTTGTTTATCAATGTAGCAAAATAGAATTTTAAAAACATGAAACATTTATAGAGGTTTAAGAATAATTTTTTATGTACAGAAAAACTGTGTAAAATGTATCAAAATATAATTTTGTTTATCAATGTAGCAAAATAGAATTTTAAAAACATGAAACATTTATAGAGGTTTAAGAATAATTTTTTATGTACAGAAAAACTGTCTAAAATGTATTAAAATATAATTTTGTTTATCAATGTAGAAAAATAGAATTTTAAAAATCTGAAACATTTGTAGAGGGTTAAGAATTATTGTTTATGTACAGAAAAACTGTCTAAAATGTATTAAAATATAATTTTGTTTATCAAAGTAGCAAAATAGAATTTTAAAAACATGAAACATTTATAGAGGTTTAAGAATAATTTTTTATGTACAGAAAAACTGTCTAAAATGTATCAAAATATAATTTTGCTTATCAATGTAGCAAAATAGAATTTTAAAAACATGAAACATTTATAGAGGTTTAAGAATAATTTTTTATGTACAGAAAAACTGTCTAAAATGTATCAAAATATAATTACACACACTTTTAGAAAAGGAAGAATTATCGACCCCTGTTCTTTGGCTGACAAGTGACATCTGTCGGCAGTTCTTGAAACTAAAATACACACATTCGCCTTATATCACTGTGTAGCAGTTAACAAACTATTTTATATATGTGAATCAATCCCCTTTGCCAACGTGATTCGGCAAGACTGCCCAATCAGTTGGCAGAGCACATTGATTTTAGCTGTCCCCTAAAGGACTATTTTTAGCCCTTTGGAAACCCAGCTGATTTGGGTAGAGAGACACCAGCCAGCGACCAGAACAGATCTCTCTCACAGCACTCCTAACACCACTACTCATTGGCTACTGTCCTCTTGACTTGGAATTACGTAGAGACTTTACATGGGTTTTATGATAGCTGATTTACCCTATCCCATTCTAGGCACAGACTTTCTGCATCACTTCAACTTGTTAGTTGATATATGCAGACAACAGCTGATAGATGCTAATACGGAAATTTCCATCATTGGTTCAAAATCGAACGCCACATCTATTAGCCTGGTATTTTTCATCACTTCTGCCAATGACCCATACTAAACTTTGCTACACTCCTTCCCGGATTTAACAAACTTGAATTTTGTTGTGAGCGAACCAACTCATTCAACAACTCACCATATTGAGACCACAGGTGTTTCTGTATTCTCAAGACCTCGACACCTCCCTGCTGACAAACTTAAAGCAGCGAAGGCAGAGTTCAACCATATGCTGCAACTGGGAATCTTATGCCCCCCCCCTCGTCAATTCCATGGGCTTCCCCTTTGCATATGGTCCCAAAACGTTCCGGACATTGGCGTCCAACTGAGGACTACCGACGATTGAATGCCACTACGGTACCTGATCGTTACCCAATCTCACACATACAAGACTTCACTTCTTCACTGCACGGTTGTAAGACCTTCTCTAAACTTGATTTGGTTAAGGCATACCATCAGATTTCAGTGAATTCAGCTGACATACCGAAAACTGTGGTAACAACTCCGTTTGGAGTGTTTGAGTTTTTGACTATGCCTTTTGGTTTGCGAAATGCAGCTAGTACCTTTCAACACTTAATGGACGAGGTAGTGCGTGATTTGGACTTCGTCTATAACTACATAGACGACATTCTAGTGGCAAGCGCCTCACCTGAGGAACATGTCACTCACTTCCGCCTACTGTTTGAATGGTTTCAGCAATACCAGGTGAGAATTAATCCTGGTAAATGTGTTTTTGGTGCTTCAAAGCTAGTTTTCCTGGGCCACATCATCAGCCAAGACAGTATATCTCCGTTACCGGAAAAGGTGAAGACTCTACAAGACCTTCAACCACCCACTTCACTTCGCCAACTAAGGCACTTCCTCGGCCTGCTAAACTATTACAGGTGCTTCATCCCACACTGTGCAGATCTTCTGTCTTCTCTTTCCGACCTGTGATGTAACAGGAAGAAGAAAAATGAGCAGATTTCACTGAATGAAATTCAACTGAAATCCTTTAATGAAGTGAAGCGCAAACTAGCAGCACATACTTTACTTGCACACTTTGTGTCTGATGCCCAGTTTTCACTGGTCGTAGATGCATAAGGCACAGCTGTAGGTGCGGTGTTGCAACAACAGCATCAACAACAACTACAACCCCTCGCATATTTTTTGAGGCAGCTGAAACCGACAGAACAACGTTACAGCATGTTTAGCTGCAAACTCCTAGCTATGTACCTTGCAGTGAAACATTTTCAGCATTCACTCAAGAGCTGACAATTTGTGATCTACACTGATCACCGTCCGCTTACATTTGCTAAGCCGGACAAATATTCACCTTGCGAAACTCGTCACTTGGATTTTGTTTCGCAATTTACCAGCAATATCCAACATATCTCTGGGGAACAGTATACTGTGGCAGCTGCCTTATCTCATCTACCTATTAATTCTCTGTCCTCACCTTCGGATATCGACTTACAGCAGATGGCCTTAGACCAGCCAAGTCTGGACACTTTGGATCTGTCGTCACCTGAATTCGCAACTTTCAAATCCACATATCTGCATATGCCTTCTTCAGACATGCAGATCATATGTGACACTTCAACAGATTCACCTAGACCGTTTGTTCCTATGACTCATCGTAGAGCTGTCTGACATCCTACACAATCTGGCACACCTCGGACGCAAAGTCACAGTGAAGCTGATTACAGTAGATTTTTTTGGCCACTGCCTGGACACGTTCCTGCGTTTCCTGCCAAAAGTTGAAAGTGCACCTCTGGGAACATTCAACACCCCAGACGCTCGGTTTAGCCATGTTTACATTGATCTGGTTGGACCATGGCCAGTCAGCCAGGGATTTACATATCTCCTGACCTGTATAGACACGGTGGCATGAAGCTATTCCCCTAAAAGACATTTTAGTTGAATCTGTAGCGTGAGCCCATATATCGGGCTGGATATCGCGCTATAGAGTCCCCGCAATGGTTACCACAGACCGTGGTGCAGAGTTTGAATCTCACCTGTTCCAAGAACTTTCCAGGATTTTAGGGATCAAACGTATTCGCACGACAAGCTATCACCCAGCTTTGAACAGGATGATAGAGCGCTTCCATCGACAATTGAAAGTTGCGTTACGCGCTTACTCAGATCAACAGCGATGGAGTGAATACATACCTGTTGTCCTTCTTGGCTGTCGTGCAGCTATCAAAGAGAACCTGGGATACTCTCCAGCCAAACTCATATATGGAGTACCTCTATCGCTGCCAGGTCAGATGCTGGCCCCGATAGACTTAACATTGTCTGATCCAACTCTGTTTATAAACGGACTGCGAGCTTACTTTAGTAAGTTCCCACCTACGAAACCTAGAGAATAGGTCCCTAAAGACATGGACACATGTGTTTCTTAGAAAAGATGCTGTAAAAGCCCCTCTAACTCCACCCTACATTGGCCCTTATCGCGTGTTTTCGCGCAGTGATAAAATTTTTACATGAGACATTTTTACATTGGTGGCAAAAAAGTTTCAGAAGACAGGGTGAAAAGAGCTTTTCTCGACACCAAAACACAAGAACCACACATTCCCCCGACTTACACACATTCCCCCGACTTACACACATTCCCCCGACTTACACACATTCCCCCGACTTACACACAGCATCAAAATATACACCTAAAGTGAATAGTAAAAATGACAATTATGTTACTACTACATGTAGTGGCTGCTGTGTACATTGGCCCAAAAAACTATGTAAAACTTTGTACATATGAAACTTTACCTAGTTTGTTTATAATATATAAAAAAAAAAGAAATTTTCACTGAAAAGACACTTCCGGACATTACGCCTGCCACACATTTTGTATTTTTTTTTTTCAGAAAAAAATAAGCTGCTACCTTTTTATTTTCCTAATCGGTTTTCCGCCTAATCAGGGGGTGATGTAGCAGTTAACAAACTATTTTATACATGCGGCTCAATGCCCTTTGCCAATGTGATTCAGCAAGATTGACCAATCGGTTGGCAGCGCGCATTAATATTAGCTATCCCCTAAAAGACTATTTTTAGCTCTTTGGAAATTCAGCTGATTTGGGTGGAGAGACACCAGCTAGCGACCAGAACAGATCTCTCTCACAGCACTCCTAACACCACTACTCATTGGCTACTGCCATCCGTCGCTCACCTACTCAACCATCAGCAGACAACACCCAGCCAGGCAGATTCCTTTGCCCTTTCTTTTCAATTTGTAGGGGTGCAGAGGTTTAAGTGGAATTCAATCTCTTTGCCTCAAACGAAATAATAATAAAAAAAAGAATGAAACCAAAATGACACTTCCTTCTGATTTAAAATGCACAGCATTTATTTTTTTAACAAAACTAACAAGGTGAATGAACAAAGGTCCGATTGGTGAAAGTTTTTCGAAGTCATTATGATTAAAATGTTAGATGAAAGTCCTTCGTGGAATTAAGGAGTTTAGAAGGTTAAAGTCCTGTGTGAAAATAATGAGATTATTTTAAAGTTTATGTTTTATCTGGCAAAGTTCGCCTCACTGAAAAGTCCCATGAAGAAAGCAATTCGTGAGAAAGTAATTCGTTATTAATTAGAAAATGTGAAGAATGGATGCGTGTGTGCATAAGTGATTTTGGAGTGTCCGCGTAGCGTGTGTAATCATGCTGTTGACGGCTTTGGCAGCGATGATGTTACGAAGACGAGAGACATGTTCTCGTGTGTCGTTGAAGCGAGAAGAAAAGAAGAAGACTGAAATGACTGAATGAACGACTGAAATGAATTAATTGAATTAACCCTAGAAGACTGTTTGATGCGTTTTTATACATTTTGGGCTCCAAAAACAAGATTACTACTGCTGATATTTTGGTTTTTGGAAAAGCGTTAAAAAGACAATCTTCTGAGTTTTCTCATTGGTCGCTTGTGTCACGTGATACTGTCGCCAACTATGTCTGCTAGAAATATGTTCATTTTACTTTTATTGTTATGAGAAAAGTGTGTGGGAGTATTTGAAATTTTGCCATTGCTGGAATAACTTATTTTTGTGCAAAATGCGTGGGGAAATTGAAATGGATAAAGGTTTGTTTATTTGCACGCGAGCGTGTGTGTGTGTGTGTGTGTGTGTGTGTGTGTGTGTGTGTGTGTGAGTGACTGCATAAGTTCAAGAAACAATCTCGTCTTTCTTCTGCAATAAACACCTTTTGTTGTTATTTGTTTCAAGATGTTTTGTTGTTTTTGTGATTATTAATTAAATAATTATTAGGAGAGTAATGCATCTACATTTCTTTCCCTAACAACTCATGCAGAAGTGCCAATAGATGAATTTCACTCAAAACAATTGTGTTTATAGACATTCAGGTTTTAATGAAGAGTAGCAAACTAAGTTAAAAACGTTTTTCAGCCGCCATAAAGCCTACAATATTTACAATATTTTGTCAGACAACCATCTCCAAGAATTATTCACCTTTTTCCCTTTCTAACTGTTATTAGATTTTGTTTTTTCACTTCACTTCTTAAGTGTTTTATTGTTTTATTGTCACAGTGCAGAGGGAGATAACTCTAGTTTACTAAAAGATTCATTTTTTCATTTCATAATTTAGGACGCGATATTTTTTTCATTCCATAGTTTAGGACGCGATATTTTTCATTAGATCAAAACATCAAAAAAAAAAAGAAAGATGCAATGATTTTTTAAAGTAACAAAGTTAATAACATTCACAATACAAAATGTAGTCTTTACGTGACCATTAAGAGAATCGTTTTTATTTTCATTTACGATGCTAAAACCAACGAAGAAACGATTTGCATTAGATGAAAACGGCAATCGTGAAGAAAGAGAGAGCCTGTTTCCTCGGTTTGACTATAGGTGGCGTTACTGTCTGTCCACCCCGTTACGGAAGCACAAAATGTATATAATGCTACCCTTGAAATAAAAATAAATGTTTTTGTTATATTTTAATTTTAAACATGTTTTTTTTTTTTTTGCAAACAGTTTTAAGTTTTATTTTTTTTCAAACATTTACGTTTTTTTTTGTTTTTGCAAACATATATAAGTTTTATTTTTCCAAACATTTACGTTTGTTTTTGCTATATTTTTCTTTTAAACATACAACCGTTTTTCGGCGAGTATTTTTTACGCTCTTATGATTAAAAAAAAATCAACGTTTTTTTTTTTTTAAATCTTTTTTATGAGCCCCTCCCTTTTTTTTTTTTTTTTTTTTTTTTAATTTTCTGCACTTATTTTACCTTTTCCGCGAGTATTTATATATATATTTGAAAAAGGATATTGTAAAACCTGAATCTTACTTGAAACTACTATTAAGAAATAGCGCGGTACCGGTACAATAAGTGCATAAGCAAACTTTTCAAAAAGAAAAATATTTAAAAATATTTAGTTTATGCTTGCAAAAAAACAAACAAAAAAAAACGTAAATGTTTGAAAATAAACAAGCAACAAAACGTAAATGTTTGGAAAAATAAAACTTAAATATGTTTGCAAAAACAACAACAAAAAAAACGTAAATATGTTTGAAAAAATAAAACTTAAATATGTTTGCAAAAAAAAAAAAAAAAAAAACACGTTTAAAATTAAAATATAACAAAAACATTTATTTTTATTTCAAGAGTGGCATTGAAAACATTTTGTGCTTCCGTAGCTGGGTGGACAGACAGTAACGCCACCTATAGTCAAACGGAGGAAACAGGCTCTCTCTTTCTTCACGATTACCGATGAAAACATTTAAAAATAAAGCTGTAGCAACTTTTTTTTTTTTAATTAAAAAGTGGTGCAGTTGAGATAAGTAGGTCCCGCAAAGTTAGAGGTCACGTGATATGTGACGCCGGTGTTTCTACCGTTATTGATCTCTAGGTACCTCCAAACTGTTGTGTATTACGTCATCATTCTAAACAAAAAACACAATGTCATCAGTTCGTGTGTTTATTGTAATTTCTATGGAAGAGCATTAGCACTATAAAATTTATTTGCAAATAACGTTATTTTACTATCGTTATTATTTTAGAACGGTAAAATAAGTGCATAAGTTCATAAAAAAGTAATTTCTTATATATTACGAAAAAATAGTCTATGTAAACGATTTGAAGATATAAGAAAAAAGCTCGCAAAGAATTTAAAATTTATACATTAAACGATAAATTTATCAGAAATTTCTGAATAAATAAATAATAACAATAAAAAAATGAACAATAATCATGTATAAAAAATAATATAAGACTGTGAGGGTCGCCTGGCCTTTTTTTGGGAACTGACTTCCTCCACAAATAATAAAAATAAAAATAAGAAATCTTATGTGCAACACAAACGGAGGTTTATTTCTGGAATAGAAATAACAAACAATAACAAGTTAAAACATAGTTCTCAATATTTCAGAGTTCCTTTTTTTTTTAGTTCATATAAAAGATGGAGAGTCTCTTTTTTTGTGTTCTTTGAATGTTCAAATATGTAACAGAGACAATATTAATGTTCGTCTGTTAAAAGAGAGTATTAATGCGCGGAGCAGTGGAAATGAAATAATTGATGTTTGCACGCGTGGTAAGTCCATATGAGAAAGCGTTGAATGAGTCGGAAGAGTTTAAAGAGACGAAAGAATGCTCGAAAGGCTAAGAGACTAAAGAGATAGATTTTGTGTTTGTGCATGTTTATATTCGATTTGATCGGCTCCAAACGAGCTCTAGAAAATCAGTTTTAAAATGTGTCCTAGGAGGAATTCCATTGGATGGAAGACATCACATGGGGTGCTTTCAACTAGGTCCGCACCTTTGGTATATAAAGGTCACGCCGGAATTTGCGTGGGTGTCATTTTTCATTTTTTTAACGCGCCGAAACAATCAATTGCACTGCGCGCCTAAATTGTATTTAACGATTTTAAATTTGAATATTAAACTGTGCCAACTGGCACAATACTTATCTTTTGTAAAGCAAATAAAGGTTTAATAACGAACTAGACAGACGATAAAATTAAGTGGCAATCGTGAAGAAAGAGAGAGCCTGTTTCCTCCGTTTGACTCTAGGTGGCGTTACTGTCTGTCCACCCAGTTACGGAAGCACAAAATGTATATAATGACACCCTTAAAATAAAAATAAATGTTTCTGTTATATTTTAATTTTAAACATGTTTTTTTTATTGTTTTTTGCAAACATATTTAAGTTTTATTTTTCCAAACATTTACGTTTTGATGCTTGTTTGTTTTCAAACATTTACGGTTTTTTTTTTTTTTTACGTTTTTTTTTTTTTTTTTTTTTTTTTTTTTTGCAAGCATAAACTAAATGTTTTTGCTATATGTTTCTTTTAAACACATTTATGGATACAACCGTTTTTCCGCGAGTATTTTTTAGGCTCTTATAATAAAAAAATCAAAAAAATCAACGTTTTCTCTTTTATCTTTTTTATGGCTCCCCCCTTTTTTCTTAATTTTTTTGCACTTATTTTACCTTTTCCGCGAGTATTTATATATATATATTTGAAAAAGGATATTGTAAAACCTGAATCTTACTTGAAACTACTATTAAAAAATAGCACGGTACAATAAGTGCATAAGCAAACTTTTCCAAAAGAAAAATATTTCAAAAATATTTAGTTTATGCTTGCAAAAAAACAAAAAAACAAAAAAAAACCCTAAATGTTTGAAAATAAATAAGCAACAAAACGTAAATGTTTGGAAAAATAAAACTTAAATATGTTTGCAAAAACAAAAAAAAAAACGTAAATATGTTTGAAAAAAAGAAAACTTAAAACATGTTTAAAATTAAAATATAACAAATACATTTATTTTTATTTCAAGGGTGCCATTATATACATTTTGTGCTTCCGTAACTGGGTGGACAGACAGTAACGCCACCTATAGTCAAACGGCGGAAACAGGTTCTCTCTTTCTTCACGATTACCCATTAATTTTAACCTGTTCTGTTGATACATGTATCTACAAATGTTTGTCCTTACAGGCTTCCGTATATTTTTGAAAAAAAGCGCAAATTTTGATTTCAACCTTTGTTATTTTAAATAATCAAATCGAAACGAATTTTGGTACTTGTACAGTTTAGTCAAGACATTAAAAAATGAAAATATTGAAAAAAGTTTAAATTGTATATATCCGTTATGGGACGAAGTTCTCTGAAAAAAAAATTCACTTAATTTCATCAAGTATTTTTTTTTTTTTTTACAGCGAAAAAAAAACAATTTGTTATGATACCGAGCAAAATGTTCGATTTTTAGGAAGAAAAGCTAGTATTAGAGATGGGAAGGGGTGTCAGCGCTTTAACTGGAGTTATCTCCCTTTGTCATTTCTAAAATTCAAATAATTTTTTTATATCCAAGATGGCCGCCTTCAACGCGCTCTCATAAAAACGTGTTTTTCCGCTGTAGAAAAAAATCTACTTGATGAAATTAAGTGAATTTTTTTTCAGAGAACTTCGTTCTATAACGGATACATACAATTTAAACTTTTTTCGATATTTTCATTTTTTAATGTCTTGACTAAACTGTATAAGCGCCATTTTTTTAATATTGGAAACCTGGGGTTTGTATTACTGTACACATAGATTCGAAAATGTTGTCAAAAAACAAATATATAACAAATAAATGTTATCAAATGCAAGATAAGTTACTTTTCTACCTAACTGGATATGTTTTTAGTGTTTTTATTTAATGTAACATGTTTATTCAGCTCGAAAAACATTGTGTGTACCGATGTAATGGAAAATTCAAAATGGCCTCCGACTCTCTCTTAAACAACGGGAAAAGGTGTTATAAATAATAAACTAAACAAAATACTACTGCATCTCAGGGAACAACAAGGAAGGCCCTGGCATAACAGTCATAACCAACAACGGGAGTTTGGCAAGAAAATAAACAGCGTCGCCAAACACGATGACCAAGCCGTGACTGGAATTGAGGAAAACTTGTACCCGGAAAACTCGTCTCCGGAAAACTCGTACCCAGAAAACTCGACCCCGGAAAACTCGACCTCTTTCGCTAGGTAGGAAAACTGGTCTCTTATTTAATAAATATCGATTGAAAACACATTTTATGATCGTTCTTGAAGGAGATATTGTTTTTTAAAGTAGACTATAGCCCCCTCCCCCTAATATTTTAAAAAAATATTTTTACTTGTTTAATGTTTTTTTGTTTTTTTTTTTAATAATATCGATTTTCTAAGTGTCTGTTTTTTACCTAACTGGCTAAGTTCTTAGTGGTTTCACTTATTTTAAAGCGTTTACTATGTTCATAAACGAGACCGCATATTTTTTTTTATATTAATATAAAAAGAATTTACTTATTTACTGTTGTTTATAAAGGGTAAAATCGATTTTTCTACCTCGCCGACTATGTTGTTTGGAATCGTTTATTCGGTAAAGAAAAAAAAAAACACAGAAAACAAACAAAAAAACATGTCGAGTGTTACGTGAGAACGAGAAATAATGTCCGACATGAGGGTATATCACATCTTTGGGGTCTTGATAATCGCTAAAATATAGAAAATTAAAGAAATTACTGGGGGAGATTTGCTTTTAAAAAGAAAATAATAAAATTTAATATTTTTAAAAATATAATTTAGAGATGGGGGGTAAAACTATATCTCCCTCCGAAAAACAACCAACAAAAAATGAAATTAAAAAGATTCTTTAAGATTCACTAAGAACTTAGCCAGTTAGGTAGAAAACAGACACTTAGAAAATCGATTTTATTTTAAAAAGAAAAAAAAAACATTAAACAAGTAAAAATATTTTTTTTAAATATTAGGAGGGGGCTATAATCTATTTAAAAAAGACAATATCTCCTTCAAGAACGATCATAAAATGTGTTTTCAATCGATATTTATTCAATAAGGGACCAGTTTTCCTACCTAGCGAAAGAGGACGAGTTTTCCGGAGACGAGTTTTCCCGGGACGAGTTTTCCTAAATTCGTACCAAGAGTATGTACCAGGATGTAGAACACCAAAAAAGAAAAAAAAAAGAAATCCTCTAATATATTTAACGAAACCTACTTTTAATATGTAAGTTTATTTAATAATGTTATAAAACAGAAATACAAATCTCAGGCGATTTACGCGCAATTCCGCAGGCATTGGCAAAATAACATTTATATTTTTCGGCCAATGACAATGCCTCCCGCCTAAATTAAACAAAGGCTTTCTCGAGCCACTTTTTCATCGCGCCTCGATATAAAAAAGGGGCAGCATGTTCAAATCGGCAGTTAGACAGACCAACCAGTCAAACACATCACGCTTCGCGTTCGTTGCTGCCTCCGCCGTCTTCATCACTGACGCCGTCATCTTCTCCTCGAACGCTGTCAACATCAGCACCTTCCTCTTCTCCGACGCCGTCTTAATCGTCGTCTTCACCGTCGCCACGACTGCTACTTTACCGACGCACGAGTCAAACATCAACCACCTCTCTTCTCACCAACGTCGCCACGGCCGATACCTTATCGTCGTCCCAGTCAACTTCAAGTAAATACTAATGATCCTTTCTTTTTTTTTCTTCTAACATCTCGTTTGTCAAGAATAAATATATGCATATATATATATATATATATATATATATATATATATACATACACAATCTCCGTGTTCACGTTTTTCTTGCTACCATACGCTTGTCTTAATTATAACATTGGTGTCAGACGAGCTGAACTTTTTACCCTTATCCGGGAACAGAAAGCACTGATGTTCAACATAAAAACCAGAGGCACACAACCATCGGAACATACCCTCCGCGAGTTACAGGAGGACATCGACAAAATGTTGTCGGCTATGAGGCTATCAACCTCAACAACACCCCACACAAACCGATCGGAAGGCGACTACAGTCTGGTTATACGGCAGCAGACGATACGGGACATTATGAGGCAGCAAAAGTCCTTCCGACCGGGTAACGATGTCAACCAGTTTATCACAGCGCTGTCCAAGGCTTACGCCATCCACGTCGCACCGGAATTAGACAACTACCCTAGTCTAGAGGGCGAATTTGTCAAATCTGCGAAGGATCTCCTCGACCGGGGAATCTTTCAACAAATGGTCGATTCGAAGGCTGACACATCCACGTTCAATGCGTTGAAAGACTACCTACAGGCAGCACACGGCAGCCAGATGACGAATTTTCAACACCTTAGCCGTGCCTGGCACCTGGAGCGACTGGATGGCGAGAGACTACCGGACTTCGCATCTCGCCTAGAAAGCACCCTCAGAGATGCGGCCATCCACATTAAGAACAAGTTTAAAAAAGATAAAAACACCGAACTAACAGTGGACGGCCTTGTTTCCATCATAGGCGCGATGCTGATGAGCGAGAAGGTGAAGGCTTGGAACCCAAGTCTTTACCCCCACTTGGTCAAAACTATGGACTCCCACTATAACGCGATCGGTATAGCTTGCAAGGCCCAAAGGTACCTCGATCGCGGTATAAAATCTGATCTCACACACGCGACTGCCCAGGAATCATTTTACACTCAAAGACCATAGCAGTCAAATCGGGAGAATGCGCCACCCAAGTCGAACCTATCACCCCGATCTAGTAGGCAGCCACACCCTCAACAAACCGGCCCAACCAACCAACAACAAAGACAGGACCGCCCTCAATACCACAAGAAGCGCCAACATAGACCGCCACTGTGTCAGAATTACGTCGGAGGTCGACCCTGCTTCCGTGGGCGTAACTGCCCATTTCGTCACCCACCTCATACCCAAGCTCAAGCCCACGTCGCCACGACAGATGACGACCCATCAGCCGATAGACCCACATCGCCGCAACAATCCACAAACCTCCAGGATTTTCACTTCGGGCAGGACGAGATGTGATGGCTCGTTCACCCTACCCCCACATCAACCATCACATGTTCAATCATCAAGGACCTGACCACCAGTCACCACTCGTCCAGTCTGTTTTCAGAATCGAAGATATTTATTTCTCTGCCACCTGATGCTAGACTCGGGATGCTCTACATGCATCATCCCTTTATGTCAGCTTCCGAAAGAAGCTAAGAAACACATTGCCCACACTGACGTTCGAGTGAAAGGCATCAACGGCAGCATCACCGCCTTCGGCGAATTAACCAGTGACGTCACTATTGGCAGTTTTGACTCCCCAACTTTTAGAGGGGTGAACGTACTCGTAACAACCCAAAACACTCCAATTCTGATCGGCCAAAATATCCTGCGCCATAACACGCTCAACTCATACGAAATTGACAACCAGAACTCTACCGTAGAATTCAGACGTATACTTCCCTCGGGACACCTAACACACTCAGCGCCCATCACACCGCCGGCTTCGTTAACCCACATTTCGGCATTTGAACCCCAAACCGCTGTCTTCCGAAGTCACTTAACTACGAAACTCCAGCCCAACAACCGGACACTAGAGGAAAAACTTACCTGGCTGAAGCAAAACACTGGACTGTCATTACCAAGCCACCCTCGTCGTGACGAATTGGGGGCTACAGCTGACCTACTCATTAGATATGCAGACATCATTGGTAACAGCGAAAAGGGGACATTCATCCGACCCGTCCGCATACCAACCAACGGTCAGTCCCGCAGTCAAAAGCAACACCCGATCGCCCAGGCCTTAGAAGCGGATGTCGACGCGGAAATCAATCGCATGGCAAATGAAGGCATCATTGAAAAATGCACCGACCCCA
The DNA here is from genome assembly GCF_053919585.1 of Euprymna scolopes. Lineage (NCBI taxonomy): Eukaryota > Metazoa > Mollusca > Cephalopoda > Sepiida > Sepiolidae > Euprymna > Euprymna scolopes. The sequence continues at coordinate 77,758,728 of NC_136501.1, forward strand.
AAGGCTTCAATAGCCCAGTGTTCGCCGTGTGCAAGAAAAACGGTTCGGTCCGCGTAGTAGCCAATTTCAAGAGGACACTGAACAAAGTCTTGGTCGATCTAGACCCTTACCCAATACCGAGAATTGACCAGTTATTCAACAAGATCGGCAAAGGCAACACAAACTTTGCTTCCCTAGATCTACGCAGCGGATATTGGCAAATCGAAATCGATCAGCAAGACCGACACAAAACCGCATTCACGTGGAAAGACCAGTGCTACCAATACACTCGTTTGGCTTTCGGTCTTACTTCGGCCGGACAGATCTTTTCCCGCTGTGTAGCAGAAGCTCTGGCTACAGTCACGTCGCGTGATAACATCTCGTCCTACATCGACGACAATTTGGTTCACGCAAGAACTTTTGACGAATACTTACTCGCTCTAGAACAACTTTTCACCGCCCTCCGAAATTTTGGACTCAAACTAAACCCTGACAAGTGCTCATTCCTCACAACCGAGGCAAAATTCCTGGGTCGCATTATAACCAAGGAAGGCTTCAAGCCTGACCCCGAATACGTTCGAGCTATCCGAGAAATGAAGCCCCCAACATCAAAGAAGGAGTTACAAAGCCTCATCGGCCGACTGGTATGGATCAGACAGTTCCTTGAGACGTGCCTGCAGGAACAAATCAGGTCGGGCACATTCTCAAAACTCATGTCTCCCATACATGATCTCAACAAGATCAATAAACCCTTCATATGGACAGAGAGCGCCGACAAAGCCTTCAAAAAAATTAAAGAACGACTCTCTTCACCACCCATCATTTCATTTCCGGATTTTTCCAAGCTGTTTACACTCACCACCGACGCTAGCGACGTGGCATGTGGTGCGATACTAATGCAAGAGACTGACAACGGGAAGAAAAATATTGTCGCTGTTGCCTCCCATACTTTTAACTCCACAGAACAGAACTGGTCCACGACGGAACGGGAGGCCTACGCTGTCAAGTGGGCGATAATCAAATTCGATTATTTCCTCCGAAGCCGCCCTTTTGTTCTCTTCACCGACCATCGATCATTAACATATTTGGATCAACGAGAATTCAATAACGCCAAAATACGAAGATGGCAGGAAGAAATTTCATGCTATAAATTTGTCGAGGGTGAATCCAACATTTGGGCCGACATGCTCAGCAGAGGTAATGGACAAAGAAAAATCAAAACTCCACACGACCCGACCCCAGCAGGCCAGACTTTCGAGCTAAGTGGATCAACCTTACGCATATACATCCCATCTTGGTGCCTCAACGACTCACACAGTCTACAACTCATTCCCAAGACACACACAACACGGGACGCCCACACCCAAGAACATATCAGCAATGCATTCTTCGCATACCACTCATCTCCCATCCCTACGGAGAAAATCTGCAACCACCTAGGCGTTGCAAACGAACAACAGAAGGATGAAACCTTAGCAAAAATCATCAGTGCCCTCCAGTCAACCAACCCTAGTGAACCACATTTTGATCCTAGCGATCACCGAGCTACGCTCTTCAAACATCACTTCCAACAATTTTTTCTGGAACCGCCGTGCTGATGATGAGGGACAGCAATAACTCCCCCAAACTGGTTGTGCCATATAAACTTCGTCCCAGATACCTCTTCCAGGCCCACGAGGGCAGCAACCACTCAGGCATCACTCGCATGCGAGAACTCTTGTCCGGCTACTGGTGGGAGTTCAAGAACCGCGACATTAAGGCCTATGTCGACTCTTGCGAAACTTGCGCAAAATGCAAAGGGAACTATGGTAAACGCACCCACTGGCCGATGGGTCACTGCAAATGTGGAAAAAGGCCATTCAAGCTGGTCTTTATCGACTTTGTAACAATGCCAAATTCGAAAGGAAAACGGTACATACTGACGATTTTGGACAGCTTTAGTCGGTATTTCACGGCGATACCATGTGCAAGGGACCGTGCCATTGACGCGGCCCGCGGGCTGTTTCAGTTTTTTCTTCGGCACAGGGAAATTCCAAGAATAGTTTCCTCTGATCGGGGCACACACTTCACGGGAGAAGTCTATAGACAATTCTGTGACCAGCTGTCCATCACACAGGAGCTCCACTGCCCCTGGCATCCACAAAGCTCGGGGAACATTGAGCGGCAACATCGGACAATGAAAAATGCCCTATACATGCTATGCGAGGAGAGGAATTGTGAATGGACTGACGTCCTCGAATCGGTAGTCTCATCCATGAACGCCACGATTAATAGCGCTACCTGTGTCTCCCCTCATTATGCAATCACCGGTCGTCACCCCAACATTGGTTTGCCTACGCTTCATAATAAACAAATTAAAAGCGACGACCCGGGAGCATATGGCATGCAAATCAACACTTTGCTAAGACAGGTCCACCACTATGTCACCCTGGCCAACGACGAGGCCGATCACAAACTTGAGAAAGGCACCCATCACCTTACCTGTCGAGACCCGATACAAGTAGGTGATAAAGTTTTACTCCATCGGCCACAATCAGCAACGGCACAATCATCTCATCTACCATGGGTAGGTGACTTCACAATCATAAAAAACAAATGACATGATGTCTTAGGTGCAAAATGAAAAGGGTGATAAAGCCTGGATCCACCGCGCACATATCAGACGCTTGGCCCCTTGCCCACCGCATTTGTGCAAAACAAACCCCCTGCCCCCACCTTGCAACACCAACCAGCTTCACGCCACACAACATTTTCCAAATAACCCCCCACAAAATCAAAACATGAATCCCTCAACATCATCACCACACGACAATAACACTATCCCGACCCTACCCCCGGTGAGAACAACAAGAGGGAACCTCCCCACCCGCTTCAGGGACTTTGTCATGATCTAAACACTACACTACTAAACACACCCACAAATTGTAAATCTGTCTGAGATCTGGGGGAGCTTTGTTATAAAACAGAAATACAAATCTCAGGCGATTTACGCGCAATTCCGCAGGCATTGGCAAAATAGCATTTATATTTTTCGGCCAATGACAATGCCTCCCGCCTAAATTAAACACAGGCTTTCTCGAGCCACCTTTTCATCGCGCCTCGATATAAAAAAGGGGCAGCATGTTCAAATCGGCAGTTAGACAGACCGACCAGTCAAACACATCACGCTTCGCGTTCGTTGCTGCCTCCGCCGTCTTCGTCACCGACGCCGTCATCTTCGCCTTGAACGCTGTCAACATCAGCACCTTCCTCTTCTCCGACGTCGTCTTAATCGTCGTCTTCACCGTCGCCACGACTGCTACTTCACTGACGCACGAGTCAAACATTCAACCACCTCTCTTCTCACCAACGACGCCACGGCCGATACCTTATCGTCGTCCCAGTCAACTTCATGTAAATACTAACGATCCTTTCTTTTTTTTTTCTTCTAACATCTCGTTTGTCGAGAATATATATATGCATATATATGTATATACACAATCTCCGTGTTCACGTTTTTCTTGCTACCATACGCTAGGTGTGTCAGAAATTTCGTGAAAATAGTGAATAATTCCACCCCATCTTTCCAAGCTTATAACTCCTCGAAAAATGTAATTCAAGCCCTAATTTTTTTTTTCAATTAAAGGAGCAAGGACCAAGGTTTTATTAAAAAAAAAAACAATGTGTTTTTTTTTTTTTTAAAGGTTTTAAACTTCGGACTTTACAGGTAAACTTCTAAAAAAGCGATTTTTTTTTGTTTTAAATTTGAATATATTATTTATTGACCCTTTCTCTTCAATTTGTGATATATAAAACTCCCCGACATAAATTAATTATTTACTTTTTAAGGGAAAGTTGAAAATGGGACCAAGGTGTCATTAAAAAAAAAAAAGAAAAAGAACAACGTGTTTTTTTTTTAAAGGTTTTAAACTTCGGACTTTACAGGTAAATTTCTAAAAAACAGTTCTTTTTTTGTTGTTTTAAATTTGAATATATTATTTATTGACCTTTTCTCTTCAATTTGTGATATATAAAACTTTGGTACATAAATTAATTATTTACTTTTTAATAGACATTTCAAAATGGGAGGCGTGAATTATTCGACCCCCTGTCTTTCCAAGCTTATAACTCCTCGAAAAATGTAATTCAAGCCCTAATTTTTTTTTCAATTAAAGGAGCAAGGACCAAGGTTCCATTAAAAAAAGAAAGAAAAAACAAATAACGTGGTTTAAAAAAAAAAGGTTTTAAATTTCAAACTTTACAGGTAAAATTCTAAAAAACACTACGTTTTTTTGTTTTAAATTTGAATATATTATTTATTGACTTTTTCTCTTCAATTTGTGAGTAAATTAATTATTTACTTTTCGGTGAGTAAATTAATTATTTACTTTTTAATAGAAACTTGAAAATGGGGGGGGTCGTGAATTAAAAAAAAAAAACGTTTATTGGAAAGAACATAAAATTTCACATTGACCCTGAAAATATCGTAAAAATAGAATCAATAGAAAAATTTTGATAGATTTTTAAAGTTTAAAAATTGAAAAATATTGAGTTCTGAAAATTCATTAGTTTAAAATATATATATATATATATATATATATATATATATATATATATATATATATATATATATATATATATATATATATATATATATTTATATTACTTTTAAAATAACTTTAATAGTTTATTTTGGAAGTATAATCCATAAAGAAAATAAACAACCCACTTTTAACAGAGAAATTACGAAATTTTTATATTTTATTTGCAGTTCTGATACACCTAACCATACGCTTGTCTTAATTATAACAATAATGAATAAATATCGAAAATGTCAGGTAAATATGACTATTATTTTATTTTTGCTAGATTTTTAAAACAGGTGTGTCAACGGCTTAAAACACGTCACAACAATAGGAACGTTGTTTTGATGCGTCGATAATGTAAATACGATTTTTGTCTAGCATTTTCATTATTTTTGTAAGCTGTAAAAATTTTTTTTTAAATATTACCAGTTTATTTGAAGCTTCTTCTTTTAAATAGTAAAAAAGTTAGGATGATAATAATAAATCAATTACAGTTACATCGTGTTACATACAGAGGGGGGTGGGTAGCAGTATCAGAATTTTTGTAGGAATTTTTGACACCCCTAACACGAAACTGCGAATACAATATAAAAATCTCGTAATTTCTCTGTTAAAAGTGGGTTATTTATTTTCTTTATGGATTATACTTCCAAAATAAACTATTACAGTTGTTTTAAAAGTAATAAAAATATTTTTTTTTTTTTTAAAAACAGTAATGAATTTTCCGAACTCAATATTTTTCAATTTTTAAACTTTAAAAATCTATCAAAATTTTTCTATTGATTCTATTTTTACGATATTTTCAGGGTCAATGTGAAATTTTATGTTCTTTCCAATAAACCGAATATAATATTTTAGACAAACGTTTTTTTTTTAATTCACGCCCCCCACCCCAAGTGTCACCCATTTTCAACTTTCTCTTAAAAAGTAAATAATTAATTTATGTCGGGGAGTTTTATATATCACAAATTGAAGAGAAAGGGTCAATAAATAATATATTCGAATTTAAAACAAAAAAAAATCGCTTTTTTAGAAGTTTACCTGTAAAGTCCGAAGTTTAAAACCTTTAAAAAAAAAAAAAAACACATTGTTTTTTTTTTTTAATAAGACCTTGGTCCTTGCTCCTTTAATTGAAAAAAAAAAATTAAGGCTTGAATTACATTTTTCGAGGAGTTATAAGCTTGGAAAGATGGGGTGGAATTATTCACTATTTTCACGAAATTTCTGACACTGGTGCGCGTTGGAGGTACGTAATTGATCTCTTTTTATGTTTACTTATTTTGCCTTTTGGTTGCATTATTTATTTATTATTTTCAATTATGTTTATAATAATAAATGTTCGAAATTTCTTTGAATTTTGTCTTTCTTTCATTCTTTGAATTATTTTTTATTTTTATTTTTTTACTTTTGGCTTAACTTGCTTTTATATTTCACTCGGTACGGGCAAAATGATGCTCAAAATGTATAAACATTTTAACCCACCCTTTTACTTAAAAATTCACCAAAAATCAGGAAATTAACCAATTTTAATGAAATTTTCAGTATTTATCAAATAATGATCGTGGAATATAATGAAAATTTTTTTATTTAAATCTTAGTGAAAATGTATTTTGTTTAAACAAAAAATACCTTTACTAAAGTTATGGTTTTCAGTAGTAAATAAAAAACGCAAGAATTTATCTGTGCTTTTTTATGTAAAGAAAGCATCGTAATTTGTAACAATAAAATAATAATAATAGCAATAAATGCTTCTCTACATTAAAAACCGATCTTGTGTCTAACTCTGCCATCGTGGGGAGGACAGTAAGTAGGAAGTAATATGGCGGCTGGGGTTTGTATTACTGTACACATAGATTTGAAAAAGTTGTCAAAAAACAAAAAGGCAAGATAAGTTACTTTTCTACCATACTGGATATATTTTTCGTGTTTTTATTCAATGTAACATGTTTATTCAGCTCGAAAACCATACAGTGTTTACCGATGTATGGTGAGCTACGATGTTCACTCTTTCGCTGCCGGAAATTCAAGTGCCCCGAGACGTTTTCTGCGCAAGCGGCTAGAGGCGCCCTTTTTCCTTTTTACTGAATTGCTCTGGAGGTTCAATGTTTTGATTTTTTTTTGACCAATCAGAGAGTTTTCCGGGCTGTCGAAAATTATGTGTCTGGGAGCCGGTGAAAATCTTTAAAAACCTCTGTATTTTCCAAAAAAAAGGGCAGTTAACAAAATTCAGAGATAGTGTTGGAAGATATATATATCACTACTGTCTGCAGCTCAAAACTAACGCGACAACACTGTGAACGTAGCAGGCGAGTCGGCTGATAAAACAATGTGGGCGAACACACAGACACAGTAACTAACTTTTGTATTCCCCCTTCTACTATCGCATGCTCATTTTTAATTAATTTTATGTAAACAATTATTTTAAAACTTCCTTAATCTCAACTAATCCCCCCCTTTTGTTCACTCATAAATGAACTATTATTTTCATTGAAATATTTCCTAAGAAGTAATAAATCTTTTTTTATAAATTGAGAGTTAACTGTATTTATTTTGTTGATATATTTTCTACGAAAGAACATCGTAAATTCGACTCTCTGTCTTGCTCTCTTTACTTCTTTTCCCCACAATAATAGTAAAATTAATTAATAAATAATAAACAAATGTAAGAAACATTGGAATAGGCCAAAACTGGCGACCCACCGACGTGATTATTTTGAACACGCAAACATTTCTATAAAAAAATTAAAAAAAGGCTATCTTCTGATGCTTCAAGTAACCAATCTTTTGATGTGAATTTCAATGAAACTAAACAAAATGAAAACCCAAGAAATAATTTCACTACAAATTCACCATGGACCAACAAACAAACAAAAAAACTGCCTTCTAATACTTCAAATAACCAACTTTTGATGTGAATTTCAACAAAAGTAAATAAAAAAACTCAAGAAACAATTTCACCAAGGTCGCGAAAAACTATGGAAATTCAACAAAAATAAAAAAATTTTTGTATGAAAACGATAAAACAAATCCTTCTGAATATAAAAATCTACTTTTCAAAAAAAAAAAAAAAAAAAAAAAATTTTTAACATAAAAACCTATCTTCATAACAAAATTATAAAAGACAACATACAGCAAAAGTGTGAATAACAAAAGGGAAAACTAAAATGGCAGAAAACGAAGTCGACATGGCAGCAGAACAAGATAAACCAGTGCAGTCAATTGCGATGAAAACTCTGGCATTTATTGATTCAAATGTACTAGCTTGGTTTTCAATAATGGAAGCCCAGTTCAGTATTATGAACATTAAGCAACCAAGACAAAAATTTTATCATATTCTCGCGTCACTACCAACGGATATAGTTGGAAAATTACAAAACAGCATACTGGAATCAAAAGACTTTGATAAGTTAAAAGATGCTGTGATTAATCAGTATGAAAAATCAAAGCCTGAAATGCTGGACAAACTAATGTCATCTTCAATCATGACAGGACGTCCTTCGATTTATTTGAACGAACTCATGTCGTTAGCAGGTAGAATTGGTGTTGGAGAAGACATTGTCCGACATAAGTTCATCCAAGCCCTACCTCATTCGATCAAACCCGTGGTAGCAGCACAAATTGATCTCGATCTGGAAAGACTTGGAAAAATGTCCGATGACCTGTTGTTATATTTTAATAGACAGGAAGCCGCGCAAATACAACAGATATCATGGAACCAAAACCATCGTAACCAGAGTGATGACGGATCTCAAAGAAAAAGTAATCCGTCACAAAAATCATATAATTGTCCAAATGGAGTTCGTCCTTTTAACAAGGATCAGAGACCCAAAATCTGCCGTTCACATCTATATTTTGCCGAACGTGCAAAATATTGCAAACCATGGTGTAAATGGCCAGACAAACGGAATGTACAAATGCAACCCACTTCTCGTCCTGCCTCCCCTGCTTTTAGTAAAACATCGGAAAACTAACCCGGCGAAGCGTGATAGCTTCCACATCTTCGCCGCTTCTTGAAGTAGCCGCACGGTTAGGAGCTATAAAATTGAATTTTGTTGTGGATACGGGAGCTGCAATATCTGTAATCCCAAGAAAATATATAAGCGGTATAGTTATATACCCAACAAACATCTCAATTGTGTCAGCTAACGGTCAGAAAATTGAATGTTCCGGTCAAGCAGTATTAAACCTGGCACTTCATAACTTGAGGCGTGATTTCACTTGGACCTTTCTCATTGCAGAAACTACCAGACCTCTCCTAGGTTATGATTTTCTGAATCATTTTGGATTAATAGTTGATTGCACAAATAACAAATTGATTGATCAAACAACCAAAAGATATTCAAACGCACAGCCATCACCAATACTTATGAACATTGCTTTATGCTCGGATAACGTTGCCGACACAACAGTTCACACAATTTCGCAAAAATATCCCAACTTAATTTCTCCACATCGCGATTCCAACGCAACAAAACCTAAAGTGTTTCATAGAATTGAAACTGGCAGTAACCCTCCATCTTTCTCTAAAACGAGGCAGTTATCAGCCCAGAAATACAACATAGCAAAAGAGGAATTCAGGAAACTCCAGAATGCCGGAATTATATCCCCCTCTAAATCAGAGTGGAGTTCGGCCTTGCACATGGTGAATAAATCTGATGGGACTTATAGACCTGTAGGTGACTACAGGTTACTAAACACTATAACAAAACCCGATCGATACCAAGTGCCAAACATAAATTCCTTGTCATCAAAACTGCACGGTAAGAAAGTTTTTTCAAAAATTGATTTATCTTCTGCTTATCACCAAGTACCAGTCCATCCGGATGATGTATGCAAAACAGCCATCACAACACCCTTCGGTTTATATGAGTACAATTACATGTCTTTCGGTTTGCGGAACACATCTAGTACTTTCCAAAGGATGATGGACAATATTTTCCGCGACATCGATTGTATTTTTATATACATCGATGATATTCTTATTTTCTCAAATAGTGAAGAAGAGCATTCCAAACACCTCGATACTGTTTTACAGAAACTCAGTGAGTACGACCTTAAAATTTCCCTTTCTAAATGTATTTTCAATGTTTTTCAATTTGAATTTTTGGGATTTCACATATCTGTTGATGGTCTTAAGCCAAGTGACAAGAAAATCCGCGAATTAAATGAATTTCCTCAACCAAACGATTCAAAATCACTGCGTCGATTCCTTGGCATGGCAAATTTTTACAGAAAATTAGTTCCAAATTTCAGTGAAATCAGTTTACCACTCACCGAGTGTATTCGGTTGAATCAAAAATCTAAGAAAATAGATTTTACAAAGGAGGAAGTTGAATCCTTTGAAAGGATAAAAACAAGTTTATCAGGTGTAACCGCTCTACCTTATCCCGATTCAAAAGCTACTAATTATCAGCTTGTTATGGACAGTTCCAGTTACGCTGTTGGAGCAGCACTTCATCAAATGATTGACAATCAACCAATTCCTATTGGATTCTTTTCAAAAAAGTTATCACAAACTCAACAAAAATATTCTACCTTTGACAGAGAATTGCTAGCTGCTTATTTAGCAGTCTTGTATTTTAAACATCAGGTGGAAGGCAGAAACTTGTTGTTATTAACAGATCATAAACCGCTCTGCAGCGCCTTTAAAAGCCAAACACCTTTAAAATCCGATAGACAACAGCGTCACCTTTGTTTCTTGAGTGAATATGTGACTGATATTTCACACATAAAAGGTTCACAGAACATTGTAGCTGATTGCTTATCGCGACCAGCGTATGCAATCACAATTGATATTTGTGACTTACAGGAGATGGCCAATCACCAAACCACTGATGAAGAAACAAAAACTCTATGTGATCAACTGAAGCCGTATCAGATTAATGAACATAATACAATCCTATGTGACGTGTCTTTACCTTTTCCACGACCTTTTGTCACACAAAAGCTCCGGAAATCTGTTTTTGACAGTTTACACAACTTGTCACACCCTGGAATTGCTGCTTCAACTAAAATGATAACTTCCAGATATTTTTGGCCCAAAATGGCCAAGTCAATAAAGGAATGGTGCAAGGAATGTCAGCATTGCCAACAAGCAAAGATAAACAAACACACAAAAAGTGACGTGCATCCATTTGAATTGCCATCCAGCAGATTTCAAACTGTACACATTGACATTGTTGGCCCTCTACCACCAGTCAAGAGCAAAACAGACCCGTATTTCTCTCCCTATCGTTATTTATTAACATGCATCGATAGAAATACGAGATGGGTAGAGGCTTGTCCATTGACCGAAATAACTGCAGCGTCAGTATCAACTGCTTTTGTTGATCTGTGGATATCGCGATTTGGTGTGCCCCTCCATGTCGTTACAGACAGAGGTAGCCAATTCGAGTCTGAGCTGTTCTCAGAACTGTCAAAAATTATAGGGTTCCACAGGCTGAGAACGACTTCGTACCATCCCCAAGCAAACGGAATGATCGAGCGAGCACACAGAACATTAAAGACAGCAATTATTGCCAGAAGAGAATCTTGGTTATCTGCTCTTCCTATAGTTCTTCTAGGTATCAGGATTACACCCAACGATTCCAATTATTCACCATTTACTGCAGTTACGGGTGCTAATGCACAGATACCTAGATTGTTAATCGATGCGTACGAGGATGCAAACATTGATATAACAGATGCTCACATAAAAGCTCTAGGTGAGGAGATGCGGAAATTTGACACAGACGGATTATCCAGTGGACACCTCCATTCTTTACCTACTGTGTACATTCCTAAGGATCTTCAAATTTGTGACAGCGTCTGGTTGAGAACAGACAGGATTCGAAAATCTATGGAAGCTCCATATACAGGTCCATTCCAAGTAGTACATCGTCATGGCAAATATTTTACTATTAAAATGTCTGATGATGTACACAGTAACGTTTCCATAGATAGATTGAAGCCTGCATATTCTTCAACAACGTCAAAAGATTTTGTTCCACCCCTTCCAGTATCTGACACTTTTGTATCTTCCTCTGATACAGAGGTTGAAAAGAAACAAACTAAATCAAAGTCCGGAAGAACCATCAGGTGGAAGAAGGAAAACACATATTTTTATTATTAAAAATAAAAATGATGTAAAAATTTTCTAAACAAAAAAAAAAATTTTTTTTTTTTTTTCAACCTACATTTACATGTAAATATACTACCAAACTTTCCTTCACAAAAAAAAACCCAAAGCTATTTATCATGAACGATGAACCTTTAAACTCCGTTTACTGGGCGGAAAGTTATATGGTGAGCTACGATGTTCACTCTTTCGCTGCCGGAAATTCAAGTGCCCCGAGACGTTTTCTGCGCAAGCGGCTAGAGGCGCCCTTTTTTCTTTTTACTGAATTGCTCTGGAGGTTCAATGTTTTGATTTTTTTTTGACCAATCAGAGAGCTTTCCGGGCTGTCGAAAATTATGTGTCTGGGAGCCGGTGAAAATCTTTAAAAACCTCTGTATTTTCCAAAAAAAGGGCAGTTAACAAAATTCAGAGATAGTGTTGGAAGATATATATATCACTACTGACACAGTAACTAACTTTTGTATTCCCCCTTCTACTATCGCATGCTCATTTTTAAAATTATTTTAAAATGAGCATGCGATAGTAGAAGGGGGAATACAAAAGTTAGTTACTGTGTCTGTGTGTTCGCCCACATTGTTTTATCAGCCGACTCGCCTGCTACGTTCACAGTGTTGTCGCGTTAGTTTTGAGCTGCAGACAGTAGTGATATATATATATCTTCCAACACTATCTCTGAATTTTGTTAACTGCCCTTTTTTTTGGAAAATACAGAGGTTTTTAAAGATTTTCACCGGCTCCCAGACACATAATTTTCGACAGCCCGGAAAACTCTCTGATTGGTCAAAAAAAAATCAAAACATTGAACCTCCAGAGCAATTCAGTGAAAAGGAAAAAGGGCGCCTCTAGCCGCTTGCGCAGAAAACGTCTCGGGGCACTTGAATTTCCGGCAGCGAAAGAGTGAACATCGTAGCTCACCATAGATGTATTGGAAAATTCAAGATGGCGCCCGCCCGACTCTCTCTTTAACACGGTAAGTTCGGGAAAAGGTGTTATAAATAAAAAACTGGATAAAATACTGTTAAAACTCGCTCAATATATGTTACCATGGCATAGGTTGACATATATTCGGCGAGTTTTTAATAGTATTTTGTCTAATTTTTTTATTTATAACACCTTTTCCCAAACTTACGGTGTTAAAGATGGAATGAGGCGCCAACTTGAATTTTCCAATACATCGGTGAACACTGTATGTTTTTCGAGCTGAATAAACATGTTACATTGAATAAAAATATATCCAGTTAGGTAGAAAAGTAACTTATCTTGCCTTTGATAACATTTATTTGTTATATATTTGTTTTTTGACAACTTTTTCGAATCTATGTGTACAGTAATACAAACCTCCAAAAAAGCGTTTTAAACTAATAAAATACTAAAGCTTTTTTCCTTTGTTATTTTTTGTTTTTTTGTTTTTTTTGAAGAGGGGTTTGAGCGAGGCTACCGAAAGTAAAGGCCAATGAACAATTTCAGGCGCCCCTATTATCCCAAAGAACCAGCTATGTAAACACTATGTAAGCAATATTTTTCAATAATTATTTACGAAAAATTTTCGGTAAAATTTTAGAAAAAGCGTGAACTTGAATTAGTAGAACACAAAATATTTTTCTTGTAGATTTTGGTGTGCTGAAAAAGAATCTGAAAATCGTATCCGTCGCAAATTAATTCTTGTGATCATAATTCAATTTCATCAATTTCGACGATATTCTAATTGTTCCTATACTACAATTGAGCAAAACAACAACAACAACAAAAAGAAATTTGATTAAAAAAAAAGGTGAAATATCTTTTGTTCAGTAGCGCGTTTATCTCCCATGGATCATAATTATTTTTTCGACGGCAAATTTTTTTTTTTTTTTTTTTTTTTTGCATGTAAACTTGTCCAAATTTAACTTAATAACAGCTAAATTAGACGTATTTAAATACTAGAACCTGTAAAAACCAATTACATATAAGAATTTACAAGTAAGACAAGGAGAAAGAAGGGGAAGTAAAAACCACTTGAAATTGGCTGCTCCATCAACAGTTGTATAATATCGGGATGTTTGTAGTGCCATGTTGCACATGGAAAGGGTCCCTGCACTTATCCCCGAGATATCGGGCATGAAGGTCTTTTCAGGAAAATCAGATCATACAGTATTACTGGACGAATAATCAACATAATTAAATCCTTCCTATATGAGAGAAAAATCCAGGTTGTGCTCGACGGTCGTACATCTAAACAATATGATATAAATGCAGGGCAGGAGTGCCTCAGGGGTCTGTTATGGCCCCCATGGGTCCCCAGCGTGTTGATGTCACAAACTCAAAAAGTATAATAATAAATCAGGGGGGGGGAGTTGAATAATAGGTGATAAGATGGAGATAAGAATCATATCTGTTATGATTTAATTTGTTGTTAAGAGTTATCCCCCTTGGGATTGACATTCATAATAAAAGCGCCCTCTGTTTCATTTTCCCGCGCGATCCTTTCAAGAGCGTACGTGTATTTTACAGTTAATAAAATTGAAGTGAGTAGTATCAGTAAGTAAAGAATTGCCTTTTAGAAAGGTACCGTTGAGTTTTTCAATCTGTCCATTACCTTCAGGATGAATTCAATGCTGATTTCTTAGCAAGAGAAATAAAGGATTTTTTACACAAAAAAGGAATTGCTACTTCTAAAACAAGTAGATATCATCCTGAAGGTAATGGACAGATTGAAAAACTCAATGGTACCTTTCTAAAAGGCAATTCTTTACTTACTGATACTACTCACTTCAATATCCTTGGACCTTTATTATTCCTAATATTCATAAATGACCTCTCTGACAAAATTGTCTCTGAAATGGGTATATTTGCTGATGACACCACGCTCTATAACAGGCACGACAGTAAAACAAATGAACACATATCTAAGGAAATGGCAGAAACACTAGAGAATGATCTCCAATCTGTAGTAGAATGGGGACAAAAATGAATGGTCACATTCCATACTGCCAAGACTACACTTGTTTCCTTCAATAATTACAAGAAACCTTCTCTACCACCAATGGCCAAAGACTCATTATCTGAAAGTACTTCTTTTAAACTCTTCGGACTAACGTTCACAGGAAACATGAGTTGGAACAATTACATTGGGAGCATTGCCAGAACTGCTGCAAAGAAGGTAGGCTTTCTCTACTGTGCTAGAAAACTACTTACGCCCGAAAGTATCCTGTACCTCTATAAGGCCACCATTCGCCCATGTATGGAGTATTGTTGTCATATGTTTGTCATATCTGCTACTAGTCTCTCGCTCCTGGACAAAGTTCAAAAGAGAGTCGCTAACCTGATAGGTTAGATAGAACTGTCATCTAGGCTTCAGCCTCTGTCCCATTGATGAAATGTTGCATCTCTCTGCCTGTTCCACAAGTGCTTTAATGGTAGATGCTCCAACGTACTACAAGCATTTGTACCCCCTCAACGTGAACACCCCCGACAAACTGGACAAGCAGCTAAATCCCACCCCTTCATAGTAGAGGTCCCTAGGTGTAAGAAAGCCTTCTACTGTTATGGAGTACGTAGCTGCGGCTACAACAAAGTACGTAGGTACGACTACAACCTCCTGCGAAACTGTGCGTATGAAAACACAACAAGCTTTGCGAGCCACCTTTGATTCAGGCAATAAATCTTCGCATATTCATAACTCAATATCGCCTTTGTGTTCTCTCTGCTTCTCGCTACGTAACATGGTGTCAGCGGGATTTCTTTCTTCGGAATAACCCATATACACTCAGTGAACACTTCTAACACATGATCGGCAAAACCCACGCAGTATAATACTCTAAACTCTAATCTTACATACACCCTCGTCTCTGTACGAAAGAGACATTTATCAAACCACGTTGCTTGGAATTTTGACAAAGCCTATTCATCAATAAACGTGGCGCATGCAATTCCACCACCAGCAAAAATGGAAATGGATGTCGATTTGCGATAAAACTGGGCGCTTTTCAAACTAACATGGGAGAACTATGCAGCCACAACGGAAATTAGGAAAAAGCAGCAAACATACAGGTAGGCACACTTCTTGCACTAATCGGCAAAGAATGATGTCTGCAAATCTACAAAAACACTAATCGGCAAGGAATGTCTGCAAATATACAAAAACAATAATCGGCAAGGAATGTCTACAAATCTACAAAAACAATAATCGGCAAGGAATGTTTGCAAATCTACAAAAACCTGCCGATGTCGGCAGAGGAACGAGCAGACACAAAAAAAAATTTGGAAAGACTGACAAAGTACTTTGAACTCAAACAGAACATCATATAGCAATGGTATACATTTAATTCCTGTACACAGGAACAGGGCGAAAAATTTGATGCGTATTTGATCAAACTAAGACGCTTAATCAAAACGTGTGACTACAGTGCCCTTGAGGATGAGCTACTGCGTGACCAAATAGTAACAGGCATCTGTAATAATAATGTTTGGGCCAGACTCCTCAGTGAATCTGGACTCATCCTAGACAGGGCGATAGATATTTGCAGGAGCACCAAACAGGCTGAACAACAGCTCGGCAAACTGAACAACCCAACAGAAACTATCCACTACACCAAGGGAGATAAGAAAAAGCCACGAGAATTCATAAAGGACTGCAAATTCTGTGGACAGAGCCATGACAAAGGAAAGTGTCAGGCTTATGAACTCACATGTGCTATCTGCTTAAAGTGCAACCATATTGCCAGAGTATGTCAATCACGGGCGCAACCCACCCCATCACAATGGCAAAATGAATCTTCAACACAATGAATTGCAAAGGTGGAAACAGAAGCAGTCAGCAGTGACGAAAGCATTTATGTTCTGAGAAGTCTCACAGATTGCAAACACTATCAGGCATACGTTTGCATATCCACCCCGGGAGACAGCACAAAACCCTTATGCAAATTCCAAATTGACACTGGGGCCAGCTGCAGTACCTTGGCCTTTGCTGACTACAAACGCATTACTAAAGCACCATTACAACCGTCTCTCACAAAGTTAAAGCTGCATGACAACTCTATACTTCAATCTTTAGGCTTCCAAGTCGTGGATAGCAACTTGCCATCATTACTTTCTGGACGGGCTAGCTCTGCACTGAATCTCATAGCTTTTAATACAGAATGTGTGCGACAGCTGAGTGAAGTGAGACAAAACCAATGACAAAGGAAATCTTCAGCAACTACAACGACATTTTCTCTGGACTGGGAAGGCTACCAGGTGAATATAAAATTGAAATTGACCCAAACATCAACCTATGCAAAATATTCCTTGCCGAATCCCTCTGCCACTTAAAGCGGAGTTAAAAAGAAAACGTGACGAAATAGTCAATGAAGGAATAATAGCCTGGGTCAGTGAGCTAACTTCATGGATCAACAACCTAGTTGTCATACAGAAACCTAATAAAATGCGAATATGCATCGACCCATATCACCTGAATAAGCTGATCAGGCGCAACCACTACCCAACCCCAACAGTCGAAATCGCAACGAAAATGAGAACGCCAGACTCTTCTCAGTTGTAGATACCAAAGACGGCTTCCTTCAGGTCGTTCTAGACGAGCCATCCTCATATTTAACGACATGCTGAACCCCCTTTGGCAGGATACGGTGGCTTCGAATGGCATTTGGAATCAGCTCAGCCTCTGAAGAATGCCAGCTGTTTTGAAGGACTCCATAACATACAAGTGATGACAGACGATACTCTACGGGTCCGGTGATAGCAATGCAGAAGCTGAAAAAAGCCATGACGCTGCCCTTGTGGCACTTCTAGAAAGGTGCCGCAAAGAAGGAGTAAAGCTCAACCCTAATAAGTTCAACTTCAAAAAAACCTCTGTTAGCTACATGGGACATACTTTCAGTGCACAAGGGTTGGCACCAGATCCGGATAAAGTCAAAGCAATCTCAGAGATGCAACACCCTACAAATATCCAAGGCATTCAGTAATTACTAGGAGTCGTAAACTACCTCGCCAAGTTTGTACCCAAACTCAGTACAGTATGTAAACCACTGCGATGCATACTGGACAAGGAATCTGTCTTTGATTGGCTGACACAACACGAAACAACATTTACTCAGATTAAAAAGCTCATCACTGAAGCCCCTATTCTTCATTATTATGACCTCAATAAGGAGGTCTCACTTGATTGTGACAGCTCGGAAATCGGTCTAGGGGCAGTCCTAACACAGGAAGGACATCACGTTGCATATGCATCCCGAGCACTCACAAAAACTGAGTGAAACTATGCCCAGATTGAGAAAGAGTGTCTTGCCATCGTATTCGCCACAGAACGTTTTGAACAATACATTCTCGGTAAAGAGAAAATCAAAGTATTCTCCAATCATAAACCACTGGAGACAATACTCGCAAAACCCATGCATGTGAGCCCAAAGAGACTCCAGCGGATGCGGCTAAGGCTTCAGAAATACTCCTTAGACATGAGATACAAGCCAGGACCCCAAATGTACACTAGCGATACCTTGTCTCGTGCGTCACTACCTACTCATGAAGTCACGACAGAAGATAACTGCACCATATTCCAACTGCAAGAACAGGAACTTACAAGTGACTTGGAAAACATCAATATGGAAAACAGCCTCTTTGGTACAGACCATCGCCTCTTACAGATTCGAGAAGAGACCAGTCATGACACAATACTACAGACACTAATAAAGATTACAAAAAAGGGCTGGCTTGAGGACAAAAATGACACCCTACTAAACATTAGAGAATACTGGCCATACAGCGACAAACTGTGTTCTGAAAATGGTCTAGCATACTGAGGCACACGTCTTATCATTCCAACCAAACTCAGACCTGAGATGATCACCAGAGCACACAGATCACATCTGGGCATTCAGTACACACTGAACACAGCACGCAACATAATGTTCTGGCTACGAATGCATGCAGAGATCACTGAGGCAGTCCGAAGGTGTGAAACCTGTCAACTGACCCAACCTCCAAAACAGCAACAACCTCTGATGACCCACCCAATACCAGTACACCTCTGGCAGTGTGTAGCCAGTGACTGCTTTGAACTAAACGGTAAATACTTTGTGGTATTGGTTGAAATATACTCTGATTTTGTGGAGGTCGGCCTGCTCCCAAATCTAAGTGGGAACTCCCTCGTCAAAGTGCTCAAACCCATCTTCGCTGCACATGGCGCACCAGCAGCAATGATAACTGACAACACAACCAACTACACGAGCAGTGATTTCCGTAGATTTCTGGAATCATGGGATATTGAACACATAACTTCTAGTCCTCACCACCATCAATCGAATGGACGAGCCAAAGCAGCAGTGAAATTGATGAAAGGCATTATAAAGAAATCGACAAAGGAAGGCACGGACATGTAGAAAGCCATACTAGAATGGCGCAATGCTACAACACCTGGTATGCACAGCTCACCAGCAAAAAGATTCTTTTCCAGGCGCACTCGCTCCATGCTACCCTGCAAAACCACAGATTACACACCACAAGTGCAAGCAGAGGTACAAGATAACCTCATAAAAAAACGACAAACGGCGAAAACATATTATGACCGTCATACCAAGCCACTACCCAATCTCACCATAGGACAACCTGTAAGGGTGAAATGCCACCCACAAATCCCTAACAGCAACTGGGAATTGGGCACAGTAAAGTAGCTCTGCGCAGTTATGGGGTCGAAGTAAACGGAAGATGTTATAGAAGAAACAGAATCCACATCCGCCAACCAACCACTCCCCAACGGGTGTAGACTCCATACCACAACATGACTCCACAACCATCTGAAACAAAGATTATCAGGCAAACCCGACAGGACCACAATGATCCCCAACACATGAGAAACAACTGCGTAGGTTTAAGCGATCAAACCCCTTGCACGATTGAGAGACTACACACTCTAACACACACACACCCATACACACACACCGACTACAATACACCACACATCTCGTTCAGTCAAACCAAGAACCAATGGGGAAGAAGGGGGATGTTATGGAGTACGTAGCTGTGGCTACAACAAAGTACATAGCTACGACTACAACCTCCTGCGAAACTGTGCGTTTGAAAACACGACTAGCTTTGCGAGCCACCATTGATTCAGGCAATGAAGCTTCGGCATATTCATAACTCAATATCGGTTTTGTGTTCTTTCTGCTTCTCACTACTTAACAACTCCAATAGTTTCTTCCCTAGAACTTTGGAACTCGCTTCTGGGATTCTGCTTTCCCAACTGTACTGACATGCAGAAGTTCCAGTGTAATATGAACAGACATCTTGCCACTCATCTCTCTTCATAATACCCCTGCAACTTATGTCCCCGATAGTAGCCCCCTACTTCAAAGTGCCACTATGCCTTGTTTGTGGTGAAAATTGAATAATAATAAAAAAATAAATAAAATAATTATCAACTTTTTTTAAAGAGGGAAAAATAAATTGAAAGGGGAGGGAGAAAAAATAATAAAAAAGTTCACCTTTTAATCATATAAAAGATTGTACTTTGACTGCCAAAAAATGTCCCCTTTTAGCGAACCTTAAACAGTTCAGGAGAGAGAAAGAATAGAATTAAAAGATAAGAAAAGATTAAGAGGCAAAACTAACTTTAAAGTAAGAATAGCTTTTATTAGAAGCAAGAATAATTTATACAGAATTTTTTGTTAGAGGGAAGAATTGTTATTCCTGCTTGAGATAGCATAAAAATAAAAAATGTCTTGTTCGATTTTCTTCTTCAACTTTCTTTTACTCATATTTGTCGGCTTTTACTTGTGAAAAAAAAACATTACTTGACCTGACAGCTTAGTCGAACGAAAACTTTTTTCTTATTAGAGAAGGCTCTTTCTTCTTGCTGCACCATTGCATTTCGAATATTTCCTGAGGAACAAGCAAATTATTGTTGTTTGCACCGTCACTTTTTCACTCGTCTAGATAAGACTTTTAACTTGATTTTTTAAGACATTTCTGTCTTAACTTAACCAGCATTTTTCTTTTCATTTTCGTCAACAAGACAAAAATTTAACCGACGAAATAGGACCTTCATTTTGAGCCTCCCGATGTCTCGCCACGATGGGTCACTACATTCAGGTCCAACATTTTCAAACAACTGCCTTTTTTCACTTCCATTTTCGCTTAAATCAGCAAAAATCACTCGACCAATCGCCAACAATGAAACAGTCACGAGCTATCAATAACAGTCTACAACTACTTGCAAAAAAATTGCCGAAGCAGTAAAAAAATACACGAATATTATACCTGCAAGCGTCGGGTGAAGTTAGTCCCAGAAATTTCAACAAAAATAACAAGTTAATCAACGAACTTAAAAAATATAACAAAATAAACTTATTAATTAACGTACAAAAGTAAACAACGATGTTGATTAATCAAATTAAACATTAAATAAACTTGTTTGAAACGATGGTAATTAATCAATAATAGACATTAAATAAACTTGTTTGAAACGATGGTAATTAATCAAAAATAAACATTAAATAAACATTTAATAAACGAAAATAAAAAAAAAACTATTTGGAAGGAGATTTTGAAGTATTTAAACCGCCATTTTAATTTTTTTTAAACGAAAATAAAAAATTAAAAAATAAATTAAAAAATAAGAAATTTGCTTAATAATAGTAGTCAGTCTGTTTTGTTACGTTTCTATTAATAACAACAGGACAAGGATATATCATCGTTCAGACCAACATGGCCGACTGACCAAGTCTCGTTTATTCACGTTTATGTCCGAGAGTTTATATTATAAAACATTGAACAAAGGGGCATAACATCTCCCTTATTTATTTAATAATGTTTGATGTCCTTCAGTATTCAAGCTATATGATCTCTCTCTCTCTTGATATAATATCTATAAAAAAAAGAGTTCATTTATTTATTTATTTATTTATGTATGTATATATATATATATATATATATATATATATATATATATATATATATATATATATATATATATATATATATATATATATTATAGGTCTAGCTTGATAGGTGGTCTTGACTGACGTCCAGATCTGGTTGTTGTATACTCTTGAGAGGTGAGGGTGGGGCATGCTGTTCTGACTGTTTCTTCCTTTGGTAGATGACTGTCTTCATGGGACTCCGATGTATGAGTCTCGCCTATTTCTGGTGGTTTGGGTACGATTGCATCGGATTATTTTCCCTTCTTCTTTGGTCCATAGAATATAGGAACGTGGTGTATTTGCCGTTCCAACAATGATGCCTTCCTGGTTTGGAGGGTTGGAGCTTCTGACCTATATTGATGTGCCATTTTCGAGTGGTTGTAGCTCTTTAGCTTTATGTGATAGGCAGTGTGTGAGTCGTTGAGCCTTTTGGTTCTTTTCCCTCTGTCTAAAATTCTCAAGATCAAGCCATCTGGGGTTTAGCAGATCCGGGTGAGTCGAGACGTTTGTCCTGAGGCTTCAGCCCATTAACAGTTCACTAGGGCTAAACTCACAGTCCATTGGTGTTGCTTTGTGTGCAAGCAAATAAAGATATAGGTGTTTTGCATTCTTTAGCATTTTTTCATTGTTTTTACACAGGCTTCTGCAGCTCCATTGCTTTGGGAATAGTGAGGGCTGTTTGTAACATGCTGAAATCCCTAGTCACTTGCGGACTTGGCAAAGTCTTTTGAAGTGTAATAGAATGGCTGGCTGGGTCTGTTCTTAGACTGACAGGTATTCCATGTCTGGCAAAAATAGTTTTAAAGCTCTGTACTATTGCACTAGAAGTCATTGATGTAAGCATGGCGATCTCTGCATATCGAGAGAAGTAATCGACAACTATGACATAGCTGCTGCCTTTCAACTCAAACAGATCAGAGGCTAGAGTGTGCCATGGTCTTGTCGGAAGCTTAGTTGTCATGAGGGGTTCAGGTGGTTGGTGTCTTAGCTCGGCGCATTTTGGGCAGTTTTTCACAGTCCTGGCCACCATATGGATTGGCGAGCTCTTTGTCTGCACCTGGTAATTCCCTGATGACCAGAGTGGATTTTGCCAATGATAGTCGGTCTCAGTAGTGATGGGAGTATGATCTGTGTATGATCATACACAGATCATACTCCCATCACTACTGAGACCGACTATCATTGGCAAAATCCATTCTCGCATGTGATGTTGCCGCGGTACGCCCAATAGGGTTTTATTGATGCTGGTACATGATCCTTTGATAGCAAGCCGTTTCTTACATATTGTAATATGTAGTTGCTGATTTCATCAGTTTTAGTGGCTTTCTCCAACTCTTTCAGACGTTTTCTGTGGTATGTAAAGATTCCATCATGATATGGACGAACGCTGTTGATAACTCTTCTAGGTCCTTATCTTGTTTGGTGGGACCATTGCCGGATACTGCTCTTGACAGAGCATCAGCTATATATAGTTCCTTACCAGAGAGCGAATTGTGTATGCATACCTCATTAAACGTATTCGAAACCTCTGTATCCTTGCTGGAAGTTCACTGAGGTCCTTGGTACCTTGTAGTGGTACCAGTGGTTTGTGATCTGTCTTCACTGTGAAGTGTAGTCCAACAAGATAGTTTGAAAAGCGTTCACAAGTCCATGTTATTGCTAGGTCCTCCTTTTCTATTTGAACATAATGAGTTTCAGTTTCTAACATGGCTCGTGAAGCGTAGGCGATGGGGGTGTAATTTTGTGTCATCCTGTCGTTGTAATAATACTGCTCCTAACACATTAGATGAAGTGTCGCTAGAAACCAGTCTCATTTGATGGGTTGCACAGGCATAGCACAGGTGGTAGACACAATGCCTTCTTGATGGAGCTGAATGCATCCTGTTGTGCATTGTCCCAAACAAATGCGTATTTCTGACTCAATAAATCCCTTAATGGTTTTGTCATGTTTGCTAGGTTTGGAATGAATTTTCCTAATTGATACACCATCCTTAGGAACTGGCGGGTTTCTGTCATGTTCGTTGGTGTTCGGAATTTAGAGACACCAGTGAGCCTTTCCGTATCAGGTCGCAGGCCGTCAGCACTGAGTATATGTCCAAGAATTTTTACTGATGACTTAGCTATTTCGCATTTTTAGGAATTGAGTGTAATGCCAGCAGCCTGAATTTTTTGTAGTGTGCTTTTCAGCCGGGCATCATGTTCTTGTTGATTTTTTCCATATACTAAAACGTCATCTTGCATGCATATGGCTCCGATTTCGGTCTCTAGTACTTGTGACATGCGCCTCTAGTAGATCTCACTCACTGATGAAATACCAAATGGGAGGCGGTTGAATTGGTATTATCCAAATGGAATTAATGAAGGTCGTCAGCGAACGGGATTCTGATGAAAGTGAAATCTACCAATATCCACTGTTGGCGTCCAATTTGCGCATGATTTTTACTTCCCCTAACTGAGCCAAAAGGTGGTTGACTGTCGGGAGCATGTGGAGTTCATGTTTTATGCACTTATTAAGCTTTGTGAGATCTACGCATATCTTAATTGTTCCGTTTGCTTTTGGTACTACCACCATGGGGGAACACCATTCGGTGGGTGTGTCAATCTTGCTTATGACCCCAGCTTTTCCATTCTCTGGAGTTCTGCCTGTGTTTTCTCCATCAAGGGTAGTGGTACGCGTCATGGTGTGGGTACTGAGTATGGACTCGCATCCAGATGTAAGAGTATGATACATTCTTCCCTAAATGTTCCTAGGCCTATCAATAGGTCTGGCATTTTTTTTTGGCGGGGGGGGGGGGTCGAATAGTCGTTTCTGGCTGCTGATGGTATGCAAATTTGGGTGGACAGTTACAAGCTTAAGTTCTTTGATGGCTGGCCTTCCTACCAACGGCTCCTCGAGATTGGGGATAATAAATATCCGCTGTTGTGTTGAAAGCTCTTCATGCGAGACAGTTGCAGTGACCACTCCAGTCACTTTGAATGGAATATGTCTTGGATCATGAAGAATTTTGTGGAGATCCGAGAGATCTAGAAGGTCCCTTAACTTGTGTATGTGCTCTGGAATTTTGGTCAAATCTGTCCCAGAGTCCAGCTTGAATTTCAGTGGCACTCCATTGATGGTGATATTGGTTCACCAAGGTTTACTCATGCTGATCTCTGATATCGTCATAACACCAAGGTACACATTCTGATTACTTTCACGGTCATCCGAGCTAGGTTTAATTTCATGCAGCCTTCTCGTGTGGCAGCACTGAGTATAGTGGCTAATCCTACCACAATTGTGGCAGTTGGCTGAAATGGCAGGACATGTGCATCTCTGATGTTGGGTTTTATTACCACAGCGGTGGCACTCAGCCTCTGGTTTATGCTGCTGTATGTGCTCATTTTTTTGTCGATTTTCATAGTACAGTTCTCTCTTGTCATGTGTTTACCCTGACCTTGTCTGCGAATTCTGCTGTCACTAACATAGTGGACTGCAATATTATTGTCAGCCAGATCTTCACCAATGATGTGTTCTGTTTATTGTTTCACTCGTGTCTCATGGCCCCGTCCAAGGTGAGGTCTGAAATCATTTGCAGACTGAGTGATAGCTTAGGATTTATGCAATTTTGTCATGAATTAATTCCTCGTGCAGGTCTTGGAAATTGCAGTTTTTTTTGTTTTTTTTTTTTACATGGAGTTCACCATTTATCAAGGCCCAATGACCACTCGGGGATAAGGGTTATTGTGTGTACAGTAATCAAAGGGATAGTGTAGCAATAGTATTGGAGAATTGGTAAGGTGTCATTACTTAGGGGGGGCAGTTCATCAGGAATTTGTTTGTGTTGGACTTGAAGACATCCAGGTTGAAGTCAGGATGGAAACAGGCAATAGGAACAGCGTTCCACAGGCGTGCAGTTCTTAGAAAGAAGCTTTGTTCATGGAATCTACGTTTTGATTTAGGCAAAGATAAGGAGTGGGGAAAATTATTGACGCTGGTTTCAGCTAGTCGGGTGTTTTTTGTGAAAGATTGGCAAGGGGGGACCAGAGAATGGTGCTCAGACGAGCACCTGCCATGGAAATAACGATAGAACAACGACAGGCTCGCTACGTCTCTTCTGTGGGAAAGAGGTTGCAGGGTAGAGAAAATAGCATCCCTCACCAAGCGACGAAGTCTATTTTGTACTCTGTCAAGGCAGGATAGGCCGTTTTTAGCAGCTCCCGCCCAGATGTGGCAGCAGTACTCCATCTTTGGACGTACTTGGCTCTTATATAGATAGAGAATTGCATCATTAGTGAGATATCTTTTGCAGCGGTAGAAGGATCCCACCATTTTCCCAGCGACCTTGGCAACAGACTTGATGTATGATTAAGATTAGGAGTAAAGGTCAAACCCAGAAGCTTATCAAAACATGGGGCTTCTCCTAGACGAGAGCCATCCATTTCAATTGATGCCAGATGGGGATCAGAGCGTTTATGATGTAGAGATATGAGCTTGGTCTTAGATGCATTAAAGGTAACCAGCCACCTCTTTCCCTACTGTACCACGCGCTCAAGATCAGAGGAGAGAGAATCAGAGAGAACATCATCATTTACGACCTTTGATGTGTTGCCATAGATGGTCGTGTCATCAGCATAGATGTCAACGAAAGATTTTAGTATGTGTTTTGGGAGATCATTGATGTAGATCAGGAAGAGAGTTGGGCCCAGTATGGACCCCTGAGGGACTCCAGCATGTATACTGTGGGCTTCTGATTTCTGCCCATCAATCACTACTCTTATGAGCCTATCTGAGAGAAATGATTTAATGATTGAGAAAACATTTCCAGTTATACTGTAGCTGGAAATCTTGTGTAGTAGGCCTTTATGCCAAACCTTATCGAAGGCCTTTGATATGTCGAGAGTAATTGCCCTAGAAATGAAGCCTTTGTCAAGAGATTTTAGTTAGCATGTGGAGATTGTGTGTGTGTGAAGTCAGCATCAACCCTATTCAGCGTTTAACTGGCTTCCTCTGAAGGAGGAAGTTTCATGGGAGTATGAAATTCACAAGCGGTCCCCAGTCGCATGTATGTCCCCATTAGGGGAGATGATGACGTTAAGTTTTTGCAACTTTTTGTAGGGACGTGTCGACGTCCTCCTACATACAACGCGTGGACGTCCCAAATTGGTCACCCATTTTAGTAATGACCAGGCTCAACGTTGCTTAACTTCGGTGATCTGACGCCCATACAATATATTAAGGTGTCCACCTAACAAGGACTTGGTTTTTCATCAAGGCTGGGCACTGTGCGGTAACGGTTGAACCGTCGAATCCATTTTTCCCATAACTCAGGTTGGTCAAATGGAAAGGGTTCTGCTGGGCTCACGTGGTTATTCATTCTGGGGGGTCCTTATGGACTTTCACTTTTTTTCTTTTCTTTTAACGGCTCTTAGGCGCGGTATTTAGTATAAGTCTTTCCCAATATTTTGCTCACATTTGTTTGTAAATCCCTTGTTCTGACACAATGTTTTGTTACGTTTCTATTAATAACAACAGGACAAGGATATATCATCATTCAGATCAACGTGGCTGACTGACCAAGTCTCATTTATTCACATTTATGTCCGAGAGTTTACATTATAAAACATTGAACAAAGGGGGAGGGGCAACTCCCACCGATCCAAGGGACATAACACAGTCAGCATCAGGATGATTAAAACTTTTTTGAAGGAGGCTAGACCAAAACTACCCGAGAGCAAGTCAGATGTAACCCATCCGTCCCTTGAAGACCTCCGACGTCCAGGTGAAAATTTAGTTTCAATGCCCTATAGAATGAGGGGTGAACATAAATGCAGACCCTCTTTTCACATCTGCTCGATATATTGTTTAGTGATGGGTGCTCCATATTTATAATTTTAAAACCGGGATACATGTTTTCCCCTGCTTCTAGCATTTGCCATAACGTTTTTGTCCTCCCCCCCCCAATTCACTCTTGTGAAGGAGCATCTTCAAAGTATTTGGGGTGTGAGATTTTCTTTCCTTCTACTTCCACAAGCCCCTCTAGGGTCTTCAGACATCTTCTTTGATGCCTGTTAAGATCCCAATAACTTGTTGGCTATCTGCTTCATAGATTCTCTCTTTGGGTCATAATGGAAATTTTTTTTTCCCCCTGTCTAGGGCCCACGGGAAGCTTTTTCTTTTGCTACTCTTTCTTCTGCTACTTTTTCTGCTGGAGCCTCTTCTGGCTCCTCCATCGAGATGGTGGGATATTTAAATAGGGGAGGGGTAAGCTGTCCTTCCTCTTGAGCTGGGATCTGCTGCTAGGGTGGTTGAGGAGGGTTTGCATTATTGTCTTTGCGTTTCCCTTTTTGTCCTTGGGTTTTCTCACAGATATTTCATTTTCCTCTTCAGACTCTGATGTTATTGTTTGGTGTTTCCTTTTGGTCGCCACAACCACTTTTCTAGATGTGATTTGGGGGGGGGGGGCTCTTGTTTCCTTCCTATTTTTGAAACAATCTTGCTCCAAGTTGTGGCTTCCTTCTCTGTCTACTTCTGTTTTATTCTCCTTTTCTTTCTCTTCTTCCTTTCTTGCTTGTTTGGTCGTCTTCTCCAGGACTTTCTTGGAGCATGTTTTCACCATATTTCTTGGAGCATGTTTTCACCATATTTCTTGGAGCATGTTTTCACCATATTTCTTGGAGCATGTTTTCACCATATTTCTTGGAGCATGTTTTCACCATATTTCTTGGAGCATGTTTTCACCATATTTCTTGGAGCATGTTTTCACCATATTTCTTGGAGCATGTTTTCACCATATTTCTTGGAGCATGTTTTCACCACATTTCTTGGAGCATGTTTTCACCATATTTCTTGGAGCATGTTTTCACCATATTTCTTGGAGCATGTTTTCACCATATTTCTTGGAGCATGTTTTCACCATATTTCTTGGAGCATGTTTTCACCATATTTCTTGGAGCATGTTTTCACCATATTTCTTGGAGCATGTTTTCACCATATGCCCGGGTTTTTGACAAAACCAGCAATGTGCTCTTCGACCCTCCACTATCACCGATATTGTTCAGCCCTTACAACTTAGTTGTGCAGGTATGTTGTTGAACCCCTTTCTGTCCAACCTAACTAGCAACCTGTAGTCCCAGTTATTATATTCCTAGGACCTCTGACAGGCTTCACCTCTTCTACTTCCCCATATTGGAACATTATTGCCCCAACATGATCTTCACTAACAAAGTGAGGAACTCCTAGGATTGGAATGTTAGTCAGTCTTTTGGCCATATACTCCGGCTTCATGCGGATGTTCTTCCATATGAAATCCCTCTTTGCCAGTTTTTCGACCTCCTCCTTATTTGGCAGAAGGAGATCCCACATTGCAAAACTGTGCCTGACTATGTATTCTGCTGGTATCTTCAGGTCGCCTATTACTTCCAGCATTTTTGTCCTTCGGGACTCCTAGGAGTTCGTTGCCTTTCACTTCTGAAGTGAGATGTGACACCAATCTTTTTTGGATCCTCTCCATTGTTCCTGGCATGATCACGTTCCCTTTGGTGTATTATTCATATTTATTCTTAAAGATGTCCTTGTAATAACTGGGAGATTTTTTTCCCTTTTCAGCCCCAACTTGTTTCAGGTCTTGTTTCTTTCTGATCATTTTCCAAGCTTCTTTCTGGCGTCCTCTGCACCTCCTGAATTGGTGAGTGATGTCACGAAAACTGGCCAATCCCTTTTTTGCCAATATTCTGCACTACTTGAGGAGCACCCATCTGATCTTATTATTTCCAGGGATTGCACCTTTCTCAGTTTGTCTCCCTTTTTCTGCAGGCTATTTGCCAGCGATCGAGATGGGTTATGGTTGTCCCTTCTTACTGGTAGCCTCATGCTGCTTTTATGGACTTATCACAAACGCTCTTGTCACCATTCGGATTGTCTTCTACCCATTTTCTCCACTCCACTTCCTGCTCTTCTTAGCTCTGGGCTGTCTTTTCAGGCACTGTCCAGGAGTTCATAAAATTTCCAAGCAAGAGTTCTGACCCATCCATGAACTTAAGCTGCTCTGGATCTAATTTGCCTCTGAGCGTGGCAGCTATTTTTTCTTTTTTATGTGAAGCTGAACTGCCTCCAGACATGACACAGGGCATGACTGGCTCTCCCAGGACTATGCCTTCAGGTGGGGCAAACGTTACTCCTGGAATCGATATTCCTCCGGACATTGTGAAGGGTGCTCCCAGGACATGTATACTATCAGGCGTGACATATGGTGTTCCTGGAATCATCAGTCCTTTGAGAAAAAAACTTACGCTTGCTCTGAAGACCAAGACAGCACATAAGAAGTATGCATGGGATCTCTACTTGATGGCAGAAATGTTTTGCCGACTCCATACTATTATAGATATAGGGGTGTTAACTACCCTAGAACAATTTTTAAAGACAGAGAGGACCTTTTTTATTCTTGATATTCATAAATGTCCTCCCTGATAATATTGTTTCTGAGATGGGTATATTTGCTGATGACACCACACTCTATAGCAGGCACAAGGGGAAAACAAATGAACACATGCTGGAAGTAATAGGCGACCTGAAGATACCAGCAGAACACATATTTAAGGAAATGGCAGAAACACTAGAGGATGACCTCAAATCTGTAGTGGAATGGGGACAAAAATGGAGGGTCACATTCAATGCTGCCAAGACTAAGCTTGTTTCCTTCAATAATTACAATTCCTTCTCTATCATCAATAGCAATCGCCAAGAACACATTACCTGAAAGTAGTTCCTTTAAACTCCTCGGCCTAACATTTACAGGAAACATGAACTGGAATAGATACATTGAGAGCATTGCCAAGGCTGCTGCGAAGAAGGTGGGCTCTCTCTACTGTGCTAGAAAACTATTTACACCTCAAAGTATCCTGTACCTCTATAAGGCCACCATTCGCCCATGTATGGAGTACTGTTGTCATATTTGGGCTGGTGCATCTGCTATTTGTTTCTCACTTGTTGACAAGGTTCAAAAGAGAGTCGCCAACCTGATAGGTCCTGAACTGTCATCTAGGCTTCAGCCTCTGTCCCATCGACGAAATGTTGCATCCCTCTACCTATCTAGTACTTTAATGGTGAATGCTCTGACGAACTATAAGCACAAATAAATACCCCCGACAAACCCGACAAGCAGCTAAATCCCACCCCTTCACAGTAGAGATCCGTAGGTGTAAGAAAGCCTTCTACTCCAATAGTTTCTTCCCCAGAATTGCTAGACTTCCGGCTTTCTGCTTTCTCAACTGTACTGACATGCAGAAGTTCCAGTGTAATATGAACAGACAGCTTGCTCCTCATCTCCCTTCATAATACTCCTGCAACTTATGTCCCCTACTTTAAAGTGGCACTATGCCTTGTTTGGGGTGAAAATTGAATAAAAAAAAGAAAAAAGAAAGATATTATTAAATGCAAAATGATATTATAAATTCAGAAAGATATTAAAGACAAAATAAATTATTAAAGACAGAAAGATATCACTAAAAACAGAAAGATATTATTCAAAACAGAAAGATATTTAAGGCAAAAAGATATTATTAAAGAGAGAAGGACAGAAAAATATTATTTATAACAGAAAAATATTATTTATGACAGAAAGATATTATTAAATACAGAAAGATATTGTTTAGGATAGAAAGACATTAAGAATTAAATTTGTTAAAGACAGAAACATATGATAAAGACATAACGATAAAAAAAAACAAAATTCCGGAAATTATTCTCTATTAGAGTAGATAAACTTAGGACTTTATTTAAGTAGTATACTTTATATATACTATGACTGCAAGCTTGCCTATATTGAAAATGCTTGCTTCCTGGCTAACCAATCAAACCATCTAATATAGCCTTATTTTCAATTACATTCGAAATATAATACAGTGCCATTAGCAAAGAAAAAGTTACCTATGAAAACGAACCTCCTAAAGTAAAACCTTGAATAATTATCTAAACTCGAATGTAAATTAATATTAAGCCGACTTTACAAATAGATAAAAGTTAATTATTGGATTTTAATTAATTATAAGGTGAAACTCCAATGATTCAAACTCGATAGATAATGACAAACTTCCACCCATTGATATGGGAGGGGAGATTATCATCAAAAGTGTCCTGAATTGTTAACTTAGCACCGGACTTACTACTTAGATATAAATAAGTCACTTGTACCCATTCCCTCCTCCCCTTTCTTTTTTTTTCTTTTTTTTTTTAATGGAGAGTAGATAATACAGTGGATGTGTTATCGGCAGCTCCAGTAACTCTCGCTTCTCCTTTTTTGTCCCTTAGTCCTCATTCAATGAGTGATTTTTCTGACAAAGGGCGAAGAAAAAGCTGCTTAAAGGTCGGTAGTACTTGGTGACCAGTAGTCTGAGATGTCGGAAATTTTTCTGTCTCTGTCTGTCCTTGTGGCCATGTCACTAGTAAGGGTGCTAGAGGTAAACGTTTTGTCTGGGCTGACGTTATCCGCCTGATAGTCAGGGACCCGAATCTTGGATTAACCACTAAGGAGGCTGTCCTATCAGCAGGCGCAAAGTACTGGGACTGCTGTATTGCCATTTGGTGAGTGGATCTGGACCATGCAGTAGTCTCTGGTGGGGCCTCTCGATGCCATACTAGTGGGTAATTGTTACGGCTTTACCTTTTTGTGTGCTACAAAAAAAAAAACAATTTTCTGTCTTTTCTCTCTTACTTTCCCTCTCTGTACTGCTCTAACCAAGTATGCCGACCTATTCCACAAATCCCAAAACCTCAACATGAAATATCTCCAGAATAAAAACTCGATTAAACCTAGAACCCCATCTTCCAACGTAGACACCTACTACCAGGTCTCCTTCTCCAACATCAGGGGTCTACATTCCAACCTTCCAGAGGTTGAAACCAAATTACAGGAGACGAAACCGAACATATTATTTCTAAGTGAAACTGGAATAGGGCCGACCACTTCCCTAGATGAGTTCATAATTAACGGATACTCTAACTTAACAGCTAAATCTGACTCCCAAGATCGCCATGGGCATGGAATATGTGCCTACATTAAGGATGGCTTCCTGAGTGGCAGGGATATCTCTAGAGAAGATCCTAATTTACCCTATATGTGCTTCAGGGTTGCACTTGCTAACACCACTGCATTTATATTTGCCCTCTATCGGCCGCACAACAGCGGAGTTACTATCTTTAAGAGCATATCTGAGAAAATAGACCACATACTATCTGCACATCCCTCGGCTAACATCCACATCTGTGGTGACTTCAACGTCCATAATGTGGAATGGCTGACCCATTCAAATAAAACAGACGATGAGGGGAGGTTTTGTCATGATTTTGCCATTGCTTATGACCTCACTCAGATTGTTTGCGAACCCACCCGTGTGCCCGATACACCCGGTCAATATGCAAGCCTCCTAGACCTTTTTCTTTCAACTTCCCCTGATCTATGTTCATGTTCCGTTCATTCTCCTCTAGGATCCTCTGACCACTCCGTCGTATCAGTTAAGATAAAAACGAAATGTAAGAAGTCCCCAGACGTACCCCTTCACCGTACTGTATACCGATACTCTATGGCTGACTGGGATAGCTTCCGTACATTCATATCTGATTTACCTCTGCACTCCATGTTTAAAAAGGAAGTGTCCTCTATAGTATCAGATCTGACCGAATGGTTAATTGTAGGCATAGACCAATTCATACCATCTAAAAAATTCCAACAAAAACCTAACAGCCAGCCATGGTTCTCCCCAGAATGTGCTGTTGCTATCGCACACAGAAATCACTTTTTCCATAGCTACTAACATAATAGATGCACTGAGACTAAAGCTGCTTTCAGGACTGCCAGCAACCACTGTAAAGAGTAATAAAAAATGCTAGAGAGCCATATGCCCAGTCTGTTAAATCCAAGGTAGCTGATCAGCGGCTTGGTTCCCACCAGTTTTGGCAAATAACAAATAGGATCCTGAACAGAAGTGTGTGTTCTATCCCAACCATTATCAATGGACCAGAGGTCATCTCGTCAGCGTCAGACAAGGCCAAACTATTTGCAAAGAACTTTGCAGCTAATTCTACCCTATGCGACGAAGGCACTCAACTCCCCATATTTCCTCCTATAACACAGAACAAGCTAGGTAACATACAAATATCAATGCATGAGGTCGCAAAGCTAATCAAGAACCTAGATTCCAGTAAAGCAACTGGCCCTGGCGGCATCCCAATTATAGTGTTAAAAAAGCTTAAACCAGAACTTGCTCCCATACTTATGAAACTATTTAAGTGCTGCCTTAAGGAGAAGTGCTTTCCGACTCCCTGGAAGACCTCATCAGTTTGCCCTGTATTTAAGAATTCAGGTGATAAGTCATCTCCCTCTCAGTACAGGCCAATAAGTCTCCTGTGTGTTATGAGTAAGTTGCTGGAATCCATATTAAATAGAGAAATAGTCAACCACCTCAGCAGGAACAACCTTCTTAGTGACACACAATATGGTTTCCGTTCTGCAGGATCTACCGCAGATGTGCTGACGGTTATATCCCACAGGATTAGTGAATCTCTTGACAAAGGCTTCCTTTCTAGGGCAATTGCTCTTGGCATATCGAAGGCCTTCGACAAGGTATGGCATAAGGGTCTATTTCACAAGATTTCCAGCTACAGTATAACTGGAAATGTTTTCTCAATCATTAAATCATTTCTCTCCGATAGGCTCATAAGTAGTGGTAGATGGACAAAAATCGGAGGCCTGCAATATAAATGCTGGAGTCCCTCAGGGGTCAATCCTGGGCCCAACTCTCTTCCTGATCTACATCAATGACCTCCCTAAACACATACTTAAATCATTCGTTGACATCTTTGCTGATGACACGACCATCTACGGCAACACATCAAAGGCTGTAAATGACAAAGTTCTCTCTGATTCTCTTTCCTCTGATCTTGACCGCGTGGTTCAGTGGGGGAAGACGTGGCTGGTTTCCTTTAATGCATCCAAAACCAAACTCCTATCCTTACATCATCAACGCTCTGATCCCCAGCTGGCATCAATTGTGATGGATGGCTCTCGTCTGGGTGAGGCCCCGTGTTTTGACAAGCTTTTGGGTTTGACCTTTACTCCTGATCTGAAATGGAACATGTACATCAAGTCTGTTGCCAAGGTCGCTGGAAAGATGGTGGGATCCTTCTACCGCTCCAGAAGATATCTCACTACTGATGCAATTCTCTATCTATATAAAAGCCAAGTACGTCCAAGGATGGAATACTGTTGCCATATCTGGGTAGGAGCTGCTAAAAACAGCCTATCCTGCCTTGACAGAGTACAAAATAGACTTCGTGGCTTAGTGGGGGATGCCCTTTTCTCTACCCTGCAACCTCTCTCCCACAGAAGAGACGTAGCGAGCCTATCCTTGTTTTATCGTTATTTCCATGGCAGGTGCTCGTCTGAACTCCAATCTCTGGTCCCCCCTCGCCAATCTTTCACGAAAAACACCCGTCTAGCTGAATCCACTATGAAAAATTTCCCCCACTCTATATCTGTGCCTAAATCAAAACGTGGATTCCATGAACAAAGCTTCTTTCTTAGAACTGCACGCCTGTGGAACTCTGTTCCGTCTGCCTGCTTCCCACCTGACTACAACTTGGATGTGTTTAAGTCCAACGTTAACAAATTCCTAATGAACCGCCCTCTTAAGTAAACACTTCATCAAATCTCCACACTAACGTAATGTACTTGCAATAACCCCTATCCCTGAGTGGCTTCCGGGCCTTGATAAGTGGTGATCACTGTGTAAAAAAAAAAAAATTACAGACGAGAAGATATAATTAAATACAAAAAATATTAGCAACAACAGAAAGATATTATAAAAGACAGAAAAGGTTTAAACACACACACACACACACACACATATTATCAAAGACAGAAATATATTATAAAAGGTAGAAAGATATTATCAAATATAGAAGGGTATTATTAAAGGCAGAAAGTCAGAAATATATTTATAAAGACAAAAGGATATTATTAAAGACAAAAAGTTATTATTGAAGGCAGAAAGAGAGGAAAATATTAAGAAGACAAAAACATATTATTAAAAGCAAAAAATATTAACAACAGCTAGATATGAATAAAAACAGAAATATATTAGTAAAGACAAAAACAATATAATGAAAGAATGTTATAAATAATTAATACATATTAAAGACAGGCACATATACTTAAAGACGGAAAAATATTAAAGAAAGGGAGATATTATTATAACAGAAAAGTGTTGTTAAAGACAAAAGTAATTATTAAAGACAGGCAGATTTTATTAAAAATAGGATGATATAATGAAAAACAGAATGATATTAAAAAACTATTTCATTAAAACAGCAAGATATTAAAGAAAGACGTTAGAAAACACAGAAAGAAGA
Source organism: Euprymna scolopes (assembly GCF_053919585.1). NCBI lineage: Eukaryota > Metazoa > Mollusca > Cephalopoda > Sepiida > Sepiolidae > Euprymna > Euprymna scolopes. The sequence goes on from NC_136501.1 coordinate 77,794,668, forward strand.
AAGATATTATCAAAGACAGAAAGATAAGATCAAAGACAGAGTGATATTTTAAAGACAAAAGTATATTAGCGAAAACAGAAATATATTATCAAAGACAATAGGATATTATTTATGACAGAAACACATATACACTGCGTATCAAATTATTAACGAGTTTACATTTTTTTTTAATCTTTAAGGAACGAGTGAATAAAAATCCATGAAACTTTGAGAAAGTGCTTACAATACTATTAAGCTACCCCAGTTGGAAAATAAAAGTATTTAAAGCAGTATTAGCGAAACTATGGCAGAAGATAGGAATATCTGTTGATTTCAGTCTGTCAAGTTATTAACGAGGTTAAGAAAAAAACACAATATACCCATAACTTGTTTATTGAAATAATTTTCAAACACTAAATGAACTAGGAAAAATGCTTAGAACACAATAACTACATAGCAATTTCTACGTTGACATAATTAGTAGGGGATATGCGATTCTTTTTTATGAATGACTTGTAAAAGACGTTGGTCCACAGAATTAGTCAAATTTGTGATTTCGTCAACAGTTATTCTGCGCGATACCTCTTGGAGAATATCCCACAACTCATCTTTGCTCTTAAATTGGCATCCATTTGCATAGAGGCGTCGCTTCATGATACTCCAAAGGTTCTCAATTGGGTTCAAATCTGGTGAATTCGCAGGCCACCCATAACCCAAAGAACCCCAGTTGTTGCAAATATTCTTTGCTTTTGTTTGCTGCATGCGAGGGAGCATTATCCTGCATAAAAATAATGGTTCTTCTGAACGTCAACCTTTGCTTCTTCAGCCATGGTTCAAAGTGCTCCTTCAGAAAAGCTATGTAAGCATTTGACGTCATTTTTACAGTGTCTGGGACTATCCATGGGCCAACTAAAGTACCTTCGATAATGCTAGCCCAAATTATTATCCCTACCACCACTTTGTTGGCGTCTTAAACGCTGATGACGATGTTGTTCATCTAGAACCCATCCCTTGCTCCAGCCATCTGGGCCATCAAGAGCGACATGCACTTCATCCATGAACAAAACTTTGGAAAAATCCGTTTCCATACCCATTTCAATCGGTTTTGTATGTGATGTTGCTTTGTCACAGGCTTAACAGACTGTGCCACTTCTTCAGAAAGCGATATCGAGTACTTTTTGAGACATTCTTCAACCCGGCTTGGTCAAAGATTTCTTGACTTGTCTGCTCAGGGTTCTTAACAACTTCACGTTTAATTTGGAGTAGAGAAGGGCATGAAACAACTCTAGATTTACCTTTATCAGCTCTCTTACGTACCTTTGTAGGGTCCTTGACAAAGTTATTCACAGTTTGATGGTACCTACCTATCATTTTTGATATTTCGAGGGTAGTTTTACCTTTTATTTTTCCATAGGCATAACCACTTATCAAGGCATAGAGACCACTCGAGGATAAGGGTTAAGAGTGTACAGTAGTCAATTGGATAATATAGTAATCGTTAGTAATGGAAATTCGGTAAATTTGTTAACTTAAGTGGAACGGCTCATCAAGAGCTAGCTGTTGTGTAATAGTACTCTTTTCAAAACTACTCAAACCACCTTTACGAGCCATTTTATTAATGAAACAAACTGCCTTGTTAATAATTTGACACACTTCAAATACCTTGGATTTAACAATTGCAATGGCAAGTTGTTTACATTGCGTGGAACAGTACAAAAATTTCACAGTATGCGCAACTCAGCATTGCTAACGTTTCCGAAGTTTTTGATACAAAACTACCGGTAAGTTTCTGAAACTGGTAAAAAAATGTTATCTCGTTAATAATTTGACATGCAGTGTATATCACTAAACATAGAAATATATTATTAAAGATAAAAAGATATTATTAAAGTCAGAAAGATATTATTACACAGAAAATGATGTTATTGAAGACAGAAAGAGAAAAATTATTATTAAAGACAAAATTATCATTAAAGACAGAAATATTTTATTTAAGACACAATAATATTATAAAAACAGAAATATTTTAAAGACAGTAAGAAATTATTAAAGACAGAAAGATATTTTTAAAGACAGAATGATATAAACAAAAACAGAAACATATCATTAAAGACAGAAAGATGTTATTAAAGACAGAAATCTATAATATAAATCTCACCTGTCAGGTTAAATGTATGTATGTATGTATGTATGTATGTATGCATGCATGCATGCATGCATGTATGTATGTATGCATACCTAAAACTTTCGACAGAGGCGACGGATTTTCACGAGATTGACATCATTTTGAAGCTCGACCCTTCAGACGATAAATATCGAAAAATTGGCTAAAAACATGAATTGGGCACTTTTCTACAAGGATGGGGTCACCTTTTTCACCGATATTTTTAATTTTAATTTTTTTCGATTGCCTAGCCATAATTTAAACCTACGTCTCTTCCGGTTTGGCGATGGGTGCAACAGCAAAGACTTAAGTTCTTTTTTTACATTCTTTTCCTCCTTCGCGGACCGGGTTCGAGCCTGCCTGCCTCCTACCAGTTGGTTTTTTGCTCAACACACACTTCCAAACACCCATGCAACCAGGCTAGTACATTATAAAATACAGAAAAATATATTAATACATACAAAAAGATTTCTAAAAGACATAATGTCAAAGAAATATTATTAAAAACAGAAATACAGAAAAACATTGTTGAAGACAAAAATATATTATTAAAAGGAAAAATATTTTTAAAGACAGTAAGATTACATGAAAGACGGAATGATATTATTAAAGACAAAAATATTTTCAATGACAAAAGGATATTATCAAAGACAGGATAATATTAATAACAGAAAAGTAAAAATTAAAGGCAGAATATATTAATAGAGACAGAAAGATTTTATTAAAGACAAAAAGATATTATCTAAGACAAAATGCTAAAAAAAGACCGAATGATATTAAATACAGAAAGATATTTAGAAAAAAACAAAAAAAAAAAAAAACGAAGGAAATTTTGATGTTATTAAGACAGAAAAAATTTATTAAAGAAATAAATCTATAAATATAAAAGCGAAAATGTATGTATGTGTGTATGTGTGTTCGCTTTTTCTGTATGTCTACAAAAGGCTTTTTTCAGAGAAGCAGTCAGTCGGTTCACAACTTTTTAAAACTTTTTATATCACATATAAATCGTAATATCTCAGAGTTAACAACGGAGCTCGCCTGTCTATTTAATTTGCTCGACTTCGGGAAGATAGATATTCAACATTTGTCGCTCGCCGCATGTGGATTAGTCTTTTTCCTATAATAAAAGTGACACTAATTCTGGCGGTATTTTCCGTCTATCGGCGGAAATGTCTGAAAGCAATCAGATTTGATCAATATGGAAATATTTTCCATATATCAAACAATTGCTATTCAATTTGGACAAGGGGAGCTGGTCCCCCCCCAACGTCTTGGGAAAATAAAAATAAAAAATAGCGTTCCCGCAGTAAATGAAATACTATCCCGCAGTCAAGCTTGACCTCATTAAGTCATTAAAACGTGCACCTGCCAAATCCAAGTAATTAAATAAATTCAAACATCGCTAGTCTACATATATAAAAGCGAAAATGTATGTTCGCTTTTTGTGTATGTCCAAGAAAGGCTTTTTTCAGAGAAGCGGTCGGTCGCCTAACAACTTTTTAAAACTTTTTATATCACATATAAATCGTAATATCTCAGATTTAACAACAGAGCTCGCCTGTCTATTTAACTTGCTCGACTTCGGGAAGATAAATATTCAACAGTTTTCGCTCGCTGCATGTAGGTTAGGCCTTTTCCTATAATGTTTCCCCCTACCCCCAACGTCCTGGGAAAAAAAGCATTCCCCACTAAATGAAATGCTACCCCGCAGTCAAAAGTTGACCTCATTAAGTCATTAAAACGTGCACCTGCCAAATCCAAGTAATTAAATAAATTCAAACGTCTTTCCGTTAGCATCTCGTAGTGGCCCAATGGTTAAAACTGTCGCACGTTTTTTTTTCACACTTTAATTTACAACTTTGCCTCAAGGCTTCGGGTTCGATTCTCATTCTTACCTACCAAAATATTTTTTTTATTTTACCCCCCCCCCCAGAGTTTTGATTTACCCAAAACCACACACACCTCCAAACGCCGGGTACCCCTCGCTAGTCTATATATATAAAAGCGAAAATGTATGTGTGTATATTTGTTCGCTTTTTGTGTATGTCTTCAAAAGGCTTTTTTCCGGCGGATTCTACAAGGCCGTCGCTCATTTTTAAAACTTTTATATCACGTCTAAATGATAATATCTATGACTTAACAACGGTGGTCGCCTCTCTATTTAATTTGCCCGATTTTGAAACGTTAATTATTCGACATTTTCGGATCTGCACGTGTTGCATTCGTTTTTCGGTATAAAAAAAAGCGAAACTTGATTCGAAATACTGGCCCACGGCCAGTGGTCTCTAGAAAGCTATGTAACGTTTGGTCAATGTCGGCTTTGTCATATCAGACGGTTGCTTTCATTTCGAGGCAAGACACTCCCCCTAATAAACAGGGAGCTGTTTTTTTTCCAAAGTTAGTTAAAAACAAACAAACCAGTTTATTGACCTCATTAAAAACTGTCCCGCAGAAAATGTTAACTGCTGAATAGCTATTGCTTACCATTGCCGCATGTGCATTAAGCTTTTTCGTATGAAAAACAGACACGCGTTAAATAAAACACTGTCCCGCACTCAAAGTGCACGTCAATAACTCGTCAAAAACGGGCACCTGTTGTTGTTGTTTTTTTTCACACTTTACTATATTCCAACTGCGCGTGATGGCTTCGTTTTTTTTTTAAACAACCAACGATTTTTCTTTTTATTTACCCAAAACCACACACACCTCCAAACACCCGGGCAACACCGGGTGCCCCCCACTAGTATATTATAAAAGACGGAAAATATTAAAGAAATTAATATATTATTTAAGATAGGTAAATATTATTAATGACATGAATACTATTAAAGACAGAAGCATATTATAAAAGACAAAAAAATATAAAAACATATATATATTATGAAAAATATAAAAAATATTTTTAAAGAGAAAAACATATTAAAGACAGAAATATATTATTAAAGACAGAAAGATATTATCAAAGACATAAAGATATTGTCCAAGACATAAAGATATCATTTAAGACATAAAGATATTATTTAAGACAGAAAGATATTATTTAAGACAGAAAGATATTAGCAAATGAAAAAGATATTATTAAAAAGAGAAAGACGTCATAAAAGATAGGAAGATTTTAAAGACAGAAATATATTATTAAAGACAGATGTTTTCAAAGACAGAAAGATATTATCATAGACAAAAAGATATTATTAAAGATAAAAAGATATTAGCAAAAACAGAAAGATATTATCGAAAACACAACAGTATTATTAAAGACCGAAAGATATTATTAAAAGCAGAAAGATCAAAAAATATTATTAAGATTAGAAAATATTATTAAAAGACAGAAAAAATCTTATTAAAGACACAAAGATATTTTGAAGACATGAACATATTCTTAAAAACACGAAAAGTATATCAAAGACAGCAGGATATTATTAAAGACAAAAAGATATTATTACAGACAAAAATATATTACAAAACCAAAAAATATCATAAAAAACGGAAAGATATCATTTAAGAAAGATATTATTTAAGAAAGGAGAGATTAAAGAAAGAAAATATTATTAAAAACAGAAGATATTATTTAAGAAATAAATATAGACGGAGATTATTAAAGACAGGTATTATCAAAGACAAAAATATTATTAATAACAGGAGGGTATTATAAAAGAAAGAAAGATAATTTATGAACAAAAAATTTAAATAAAGAAAACTATTATCAAAGACCGAGAGATACAATAGACAAGAAGATGTTATTAAAGACAAAAACATATTATCAAAGACAAAGAAGTATTATTAAAGACAAAGAAGTATTATTAAAGACAAGAAAGATGCCAGTAAAACAGGGAAATTATTAAAGAAAGGAAAATGTTATTAAAGACAAGAAAGATGCCAGTAAAACAGAGAAATTATTAAAGAAAGAAAAATTTTATTAAAGACAGAATATATATAATTCGAAACTGAAAAATTATTAAAAGACAAAAAACAGAAAGATATTTAAAACACAATGAAAGTATTAAAGACAGGAATATTAGTAAAGATAGGACGATTTTGTCAAAGACAGAAAGCTGTAATGAAAAGAGAAAGATATCAAAGACAGAAGATTATAAGCCAGTAAGACGTTATAAAAACAGAAAGAAATAAAGCACAGAAATATATTATAAAAGAGCGAAACACAGAAAGATATTTATAAACACAGAAATATATTATTAAAGAAGACAAAATGACTGAAAAATATTAAAGACAGAAAGATATTATCAAAGAAAAGAGGATATTATTAATAAGAGAAAGATATTATTAAAGACAAACAGATATTATCAAAACAGAAAAAATATTATCAAAGACAGCAGGATATTATTAGTAACAAAGATATTATGAATAACAGAAACATATTATTAAAGACAAAAGATATTAAAGGCAAAAAGATCTTTTAAAGGATATTATTAGTAACAGAACCATCTTTTAAAGGATATTATTAGTAACAGAACCATATTATTAAATGCAAAAAGATCTTTTCAAAGACAAACAGATATTAAAGACAGAAGGATATTATTAAGACAGACAGAAATCATTAAAGATAAAATAATAATTTAAAAGACAAAATTATATTATCGAAAACAGAAGTATATTATTAGACATAAAATGTTTTTAAAGGCAGGAAGATATTATTAAGGATAGAAAGATAATATTAAAAACAGAAAGGTATTATTTAAGACAGGAAGATATTATTAAAGACAGAAAAATGTTATAAAAAAACAAAAAGATATTATTACTATCAGAAATATATTATAAAAACAGAAAGATATTATTAAACTCAGAAATATGTTATAATAGACAGGAGGATATTATATAAGCCAAAAAGACAGAAAGATATTATTAAAGACAGATTTTTATTATTAAAGGCAATAAGATATAAAAACGAGAAATATATTATGAAAGACAGTAAGATATTAAAGACAAAAAGATGTCATAAAAGACAGAAAGATATTATTAAAGACAGTGTGATGAACTGAAAAGAATACCTGAGAATGGAGAAGAGACTGATAAACCGTTGATATAGGCTTTATTAACTAACAAAGAATACACGTGCTGTGATTCTCGTACAGTGTTGTAGTGGCGGAAGGGCTTCTTCTGGCCAAGGGAGATAACCTATGTCATTTTATTACCACTAGGGGCCCTTGGAAGGATAAACAAAAGGGGTAGGAGGACAAGAACTATAACATTTTCCCCCTCAAGAAATGTTATATAAGGGAGGTATGAAGGGGATCAGTAAGAGTTGTCTGTCCAGTATCAAGTTATGAAATCCTTAAATATACTTGGGAGTCTTCGTACTGATTCGTGTGGATTAAGGTCTTTTGTATTAACTTCTTGGTAGCACCTTTATCAATGGATAGTTCTTGAGAGACCTCGGGTTAGCAGGGTTGTTTTCATTATAAAAATCTTTTTACTTAGAGGAGTTAGGAGCTATGTCTCGCACATTGACTATAGTTTCTGCACCAGAAGGTAGTCGCATATGAGCATAGTAAGGGTTGATGCTCAAAAGAGTGAGCTTCCTAATTCTAGTTTGATTTCCCATATATATTCGGCCCGGTTTTGCCCAAGAAGCAATCGAAGTCCCAGAGGAGGATTCATGGCTGTTTTTAAATAGTCTGTCATGAAGAGTCGCATTAGTGGCAGTGCAGATTAACGATCAAATTGAATGGAAGGCATCAGGTAATATGTCTTCCCAACAGGACAGCTTCATGTTGCTAGAGTGTAAAGTTACTTCCATAAAGTGCCGTTCAGTTTCGCAATCTGTCCATTACCTTCAGGGTGGTCTCTACTTGTATTAAAGGTAGCAATAATTTTTCCATGTAAAGAATGTCTCTAATGCCCCATGCAAGGAAGTTAGCAGCCGGTTAGTATGTATTATATCAGGCATCCCAGAAATTAAAAATAGCTGGTTTAGACAGCGGATGATTGTTTTGTTTATTACAGGGAAAAGCAATAGTAAGGAGGTATTTGTTACCATGTAAAAAAGTTGGTAATGGGCCTTTACAATCGATGTTTTATTTTTATATAGGAGTTACCACTTATCAAGGTCCGGAGGCCACTAGAGGATAAGGGTTAATGAGTGTACAGTAGTCAATGGAATAATATCACTGTAATCGTTAGTAGTGGAAATTTGGAAAATTGGATTACTTAAAGGGACGGTTTATCAAGAATTTGTTTAGGTTGGACTCGAAAACAACCAAATTGTAGTCAGCTGGAAAGCAGACAAACGGAAGAGAGTTCCACAGGCGTGCAGTTTGAAGAAGGAGTTTTGTTCAGAGAATTTATGCTTAGGTTTAGGCACAGATAAAGAGTGGGGGGGAATTATTGATAGTGGTTTCAGCTATACCAGTGTTTTTCATGAAAGTTTGACGAAGGGGGACAATAGATTGAAGCTCAGACGAGCACTTGCCATGAAAATAACAATAAAGCAGAGACAGGCTTGTAACGTCTCTTCTGTGGAAAAGGAGTTGCAGGGAAAGGCATCCACCACTAGACTACGAAGTCTATTTTGAACTCTGTCAAGGCAGGATAAGATTTTTCTAGCAGCTCCTGCCCAGATGTGGCAACAGTACACCATCCTTGGACGTACCTGACATAGGTAGAGAATTGCATCAGCAGTGAGATATCTACTAGAGCGGTAGAAGGATGCCACCATTTTTCCAGCGACCTTTGCAACAGATTTGATGTACGTGTGCCATTTCAGATCAGGAGTAAAGGTCCAACCCAGAAGCTTGTAAAACATTGAACCTCCCCAAGACGAGAGCCATTCATTTCAGTTGATACCAGATGGGGATCAGAGCGTTGATATAAAGATAAAAGCTTGGTTTTAGATGCATTAAAAGTAACCAGCCACCTCTTTCCCGATTATACCACTTACTCAAGATCAGAGGAGAGAGAATCAGAGAGAACTTGGTCATTTATTGCCTTTGATGTGTTGCCATAGATAGTAGTGTCGTCAGCATAAATATCTACGAAGGATCTTAGGGTGTGATTTGAATGATCATTCACATAGATCAGAAAGAGAATTGGGCCCAGGATAGATCCCTGAGGGACTCAGCATTAATACTCCGAGCTTCCAATTTCTGCCCATCAACTACTACTCTTATGAACCTATCGGAGAAAAGAAAAGTCTAGCAATGTGTGAGTGAGAGCTGAGGTGCGAGAGAATGTGTCAGCAGCTGCATTTTTCATTCCCAGACAGTAAACAATACTGAATTTGAATTGTGATAGTTCAACATGCCACAGATATATTTTGTCATTTTTAATTTTCGATTTTCTACTATTGTCGAACATAAAACTAATGCTCTTTTGATCCGTAATGACCTTTTATTTTTTTATACATTTCCTACACTCATGCCGGACATAGCAGTCACTGATGCCGTGAGTTCTTACAGAAGAAGCAAACTCTTTTAGGTTGAGCATTCTCCTTTATAGAAGCTAAGTGCTTGTTTTCATAGCTCTCTGAATGTTTTCCTGCTTGTTCCAGTGATTTGGCCATAGATTTCTTGTAGTCTGAGGAAAGGTTTCTCGAGCTAGCGTTGTCGAATTGAGAAGGAAGAGATGCCACTGATATTGGCATCTCGAATGTACTGTTTTATGTTTTCTTCGGCGGTTACAGCTTGAAAATTGCACAATTTTGCAAGTGCTTTTAGTTGTTGCTTGAACACATCAATAATTTCTATTTTCTGGCAGTCTTCTGTTAACTTATTTAGGGTTAGGTTTGGTTCATTTTCTAATTTTGTTACGCCTCCTAATTTCTGCATCTCAACCAGAAGTCAACCCTTACGCAAATATTAAACATTAAATTTGTTGGCAAGTTTGAATTCGTCACAATGTTTATTTAACATGGCTGCATAAGTTGTGAAATCATTTTTGTCATTCTTCTGCAAATTCAGATATGATCAACGCCTATTGAATAAAAAGACTTTCGGGCTAAATAGTTCTGTAAGAAGTTCCACTGTCTCAACGAAAGTTAATTCCAACGTTTTCCGTGGTAAAATACATTCCATAAACTTGTTATGCTCGGCTATCTCAAGTTTCCATAATAGTAAACAAACCATTTTTCTGGTCCGACCATTGTTTGCAGTCGATACTAAAAAAAATTCATACCTACGAAAATAAGATCCAAATGATTTACCTTCCCCAGGTCCATAGCAGAAATTGTCGATCGCACTTCATATTGAATCTTTTGTAAATGTGATAGTTTTATCAGTGGACGTATTATTTTTTATGACTTTATGAGTAAGCAGCTTTTTTCATGTGCTGTTGATTTTCATATTGCAGGGCCTCTAGTTTAGTTGTTCTTGTTATTGCTATTGTTGTTTTTGTCTTTCATTTGAGCACTTCTGATATATAAATAATGGTTGTTGTCTTTCATCTGAGCGTTTCTGGTGTTGAAATAATTATTGTTGATGTTGTTGTCTTTCATCTGCGTGTTGTTGTTGTTGTTGTTGTTCAATTTGCAGCTTTAATAATTGTTCCAATGTGATTTGTAAGAAATCCATTTTTGTATAATGGGTAAAATAGATTTAACAAACCTGTGTTTAGATAACCAGTTTTTAATATTTTAGAACAACTGGTGGAAAAGATAACATTATTTCCTTTAGTGATTTGCAAACAAACGTTGAACATACAGTTTTAAATTCCTTAGAAAGGATATTTCGTTCACAAAAAGAATATCTTTTCATGAACCAGAAACAATATATATATATATATATATATATATATATATATATATATATATATATATATATATAAATAAAAATTACAATTAAATTTACCAAAATGATCCAAGATGGCAAAACTGAAGTAAATTATAAATATTAAAGAATTAATATTTATAAAGTAATCTCAACCAGATGTAAAAGCTTGATAAAACCAAATAGGAGAAAGAGCTTATAATATGAACAAGTAGTTAATAAAACATGTTAAAAACACTTTGAAAAAGAGTTAAAACATATTTAATTTTAAAAAAATAAAAATAAGTGGATAGTCCTTAATCCGCGGAGTTTCAAAGAAATACTTTCCTTCTCATGAGAGGGTAGGATTTAGCAAAATGTGGGATCGGATTTTGCTTGCAAAAGTATTAAATGAAACTACAAGTAAGTCATAGATCTTACTTGATAACAAAAAGTGAAGCAGAGGGAATAGGGTGAATAAAAAAGTGATTTCACTTTTTCTTAAACCTTTTCTTCTAGGGGATGGGACATCCAACCAGATGTCTGACATTTACCCCTATTTTAGTGAGTCCAACCAAGAGATCTTTTCAGGATTCTAGCCGTCCCTTTCAGTGCAATCGTTTGTATTTCACCTGCACTTGGTTCACCGGGTATGCTTGCTATGTACTTTTTAAAGTTCTTTTTCATAAGCCCAGTTGCTCCTATGATGACTGGTATAATTGAAACGTCTTTTAATTTCCAATTTCGTTTCATATCATACATAAGTCCTTGATACTTTGTAATCTTTTCCCTCTCAACTCTGTTAAGCCCTGTATCATTGGGTACACTGACCTCTATTACGGTCGCTTTTTTGTTTGCTCTGTCCCAAATCACTATATCTGGTTTAACAGCTGCGTTTTCAAGATATGTAGCAGTAGGGATTATGTAGTCATAGTGAATAGTGTAGTTGTCATTCCCAACTGTTCGTTCGGGTATATGTTCCCAGGAGTTTTTACTACACTGAATGTTGAGTTTCTTACATATCTTCCAGTGAAGGTATTTGCAAACTCCGTTATGGCGATCTGTATAATAACCGTCTCCAAGTAGGACTTTGCAACCAGAAATCAGGTGGCCCACACTCTCAACCTCAGTGCTACAGAACCTGCATTTATTATTGTTACTTAGACCACACATCTTTTTGAAGGCGTTTGTCATGAGGCCCTGGTCTTGTGCAGCCAATATCAACCTCTCTTGGTCGTAATGGAGGGATCCTCTTTTGAGCCAGTCCAGGGAACCATCCCTATCAATATATTCTTGGGATAGTTCAGTCGGTAGGTATTTTGCCCGTTTATGGTTGGTCCATTCTTCTGTTTTAACACTATGGAACTGGCTAGTGTATTTTTTCCGACTTTTCTGGGCTATGTCAGTGGCAGGCTTGTTTGGGTTCTCAGTATCATTTGTAAGGCAATCTTTTCCAAAATGAGTGGCAACTTGTGTTATAGATGTTGTACTACTTGCTCGATTCTGATAATGGTCTTTAATTTTCATAAGCTTGGGGTTACAGGAACTTATTATGTACTGAACTATGCTGACGATTGTGGCTCTGTGTTGATGATTGACTTCCGAGAGGCCCATACCTCCTTCTCGCCTGGGTAGGTACAAACGAGGCATGCACTGATTTCGATAAATAACTCGGTAAAAGGTTAGCATTTTCCTTGTCTTTGTGTCAAGCCAATTTATGTCTTTCTGAGGCCAGTCAATAATGCCAAAACTATATGTTAGTACTGGCATGGCAAGTTGGTTAATTGCCGTAATTTTGTTCTTGTTTGTGATTTCAGTTTTGCAGATTTTTCTTACCCGGCGTAAATATTCTTGGCTTAGTTTCTCTCTCATCTTTGAATGCTGGATGGACTCATTTTCATCAATGCCGAGGTATTTGTATGTTTCCTGTTCATCCAGTTCTCTGATTACACTATTTTCATCGTGCTGTATATTTTCAGTAGATATCTTCTTGCCAGCTTTCACGTGAATGGATAGTCTGATGAACGGTAAAATATCCAATTACGTTAAAATCTAAAGATGCAGAATCCAAAAAAGTTAGTTAAATTTCCATTCGCACAAGTAAAATCCAAGGGAATCGCGTAATTGGAAGATGATCCAAAGTAATCCAAAAGGCAGAAATCCGTGGAATAATTCACAAATAGGTACAAGGAAAAGGGAAAGAATTCCAATATATCATTAAAAGACAGATAAAATGTGTGTAAAAAAGGATTGGAAGAAATATACAGCTCGACTGTCGAGGCAAGGCTGAATTAAGGAAAATGAGTGAACAAGACGAAGAAGAAGAAGAAGAAGAAGAAGAAGGGAGGAAAAAAGTTGAATGGTGATTGGAATAAATTTAAACTAGAAAAACCGATGTCAAAATGAACCAGACAAGATGTTGTTAAAGGCGCCAAAATTTTAAGCAAAAAAGAGGTCAACGGAAATGTACAAGTTATTATTTAAGAATAAAATTATCAGCAGGAGTTTTTGAAGGAAATCAAATGAAATAAGAAGAAATATAAAATAAATACATATACATGTAAATACATGCATACATATGAATGCATACAATTACACACACACACACACACACACACACATATATATATATATATATATATATATATATATATATACAACAAACACCCCCCACACACACATACATACATATAAGTAAATAGATGAATAAATAAAAGAAGAAATGTGGTTTGATATTCTTTTCTTAATTAATGTTGACATAGCACCGATATATGTATGTATTTTACGAGGGGCGTGCAATAAGTAATGCCCCTGACCCACTTCCAGTTGTCTGATCTTGCTGAAATTTTGCATGTGCAATGATTTATATATCTACGGGTTATGTGGCAAATTACAGCTCTGAACTAATTGTGGTTTCTGTTTTACAGGTGTTTGAACTGAATCAGGCGTGAAATTTAATTTTAAAAACGAAACACTAAATAAGTGGATAGTCCTTAATCCGCGGAGTTTCGAAGAAATATTTTCCTTCTCATCAGAGGATAGGATTTAGCAAAATGTGGGATCGGATTTTGCTTGCAAAAGTATTAAATGAAACTACAAGTAAGTCATAGATCTTACTTGATAACAAAAAGTGAAGCAGAAGGAATAGGATGAATAAAAAAGTGATTTCACATGAATGGATAGTCTGGTAAAGGGTAAAATATCCAATGACTGTAAAATCCAAAGATGCAGAATCCAAGAAAGTTAATTAAATTTCCATTTTGAACCGAAAGAGAGACTTAGCTGTCATACAAAGCTAAGACTCTGTAACATCATCTGTGTATAGATATTCCCTCAGGCATTTGTCTATAAAAATGGTCCTGTTGCGATGGAAGTCATTTTTGGGCTCATAGACTTTAAGTGTCTGAGAGAGTGGCACTCGTCTGACAAGACGTTGCAATCATATATATATATATATATATATATATATATATATATATATATATATATATATATATATCGACAGAAGTATTCAATATTTTTTCAAAGCAAATGTCTTTTTTCCGTAGAAATGAAAAAATGTTGACCGTGAGTAAAAAAAGTTGAAAACCGTATTTATTTATCTATTTATTTATTTTAGTATGTAAAAAGAAGTTCGCTGACACACTAATTTAATAAAGCGAAAAAAAAATAGGAATAACTCGCATTGTTCCCTCTTTTCAACTTAAGACTACGCCAAAATGCCGCAACAGCGCCGAGCAAAGACAAGAAAACAATATGAAATCATTCTTACTTTCCACGAGTTTGCAATTACAAACTTTTATGGCCATGCATTTATTTGCTTTTTACAAGTTCCTCTCTTTCTCTGTTCTTCAGTGTTTTCTGAAAATTTGCTTGATTTAATGCAGTCGTGAGTATTCTTAAATTCTGTGGTTATTTTAAATTTGAGTGACCTCTATGAGTTTGAAATCCGACATCACCACTGTTATAGTCATGTTAACAAAGCAAAACAGAACGCCAAAATAAAGTAAAAAAATTGATTTCAAGCATACGAGGTGGGTTGGTCATCGTAACCAACGAACGACCTCGGTTGGTTCAACATATATCGACTTACGGCTATATCTTCCGGTATTTATTGAGATTGACATATTCTATCAGTAAGTAACATAGGTTAGTTCCGCCACAACCATTATTAAACGACAAAATAAAATTTATTAAAGACAGAAGGATTTTATTAAAGAGAGAAAATATTATTAAAGGCAGAAAGATATAATAAAAGAAACTAAGATATTATCAAAGACAGAAATATATTATCAAAGATAGAAAAATCTTCTCAAAGACAGAACGATATCTTACTGTTTTTAATATTATTTTTCTGACTTTTATAATATTTTAAATATTGTTTTTACAAATAATTCAATATAGTTTTTAAAAATATCTTAATATCTTTAGTAATATGCTTTCTGTCTTTTATAATATGTTTTTGTCTTTTATAATATTTTTCTGATTTTGCTACTAGGTTATTTTTAATACTATTCTTCTGTCTTTAATAATATTATTCTGATATTTATAATATTTTTGTCTTTAATATTATTTTGCTTTCTGTAATAATATATTTCTGTTTGTAATAATATTTTTGTCTTTTATCAAAGACAAAAATATTATTACAAACAGAAAGATATTAAAAACCAAAATATATTATTGAAGGCAGAAGGATATTTGACAAAGTATATTTAATATAGAAAGATATTATAAAATCCAGTAAGATATTTAAAAGGCAAAATTATATTTGTACATACAGTAACACGCTATAAAACGGACGCTATTATTAAAGGCGGATGTAAAATAAAATAGATCTTATTAAAAACAAAAAGATATTAAAAACAAAAAAATCATGATGACAGAAAAGTTTTATTAAACACATATTATTAAAGTCAGAATGATATTATTATAACAAAAATTTATTATTAAGGATATAATAGATATAATAGAAGGATAAAAGGATATAATAGATATATAGGATATATATTAGAGACAAAAAATTAATGACGAACAGATATTAAAGACAAAAAATAAAAATGTTATCAGAAACTGAAAGGTATTATTGAAGATAAAAAATATTATTAAATACAGGAAGACAAATATTTTATCAAAGACAGAAAGTATATTATTAAAGACAGAAAGACATTATTAAATGCAGGAAGTTATTATAAAAGACAGAAAAATATTATTAAAGAAGGACAGATATAACTAGACAAATTAATATTATTAAAGATATTAAGATATTAACAAAAACAAAATGATATTATTGAAGACATAAAGATATTATTAAAGAGAACAGAGTATCATTAAATACAAAAATGCTATAAAAAATATATATTATCAAAAATAGAAGTATATTATCTAAGACAGAAACTTAGTTTTAAGACAGAAAAAATATTAAAGACAAAACATTTATTATGAAATGCAAAAAGATATTATATCAAAAACAGAAATATATTATCAAAGACAATAAGATATTATTAAAAACAGACATATATAATTAAAAATAAAGATATAAAAAACAGAAAACATTATCAAAGAAAAAAGATATTATTAAAAACAAACATATAATTAAAAATAAAGATATCAAAAAACAGAAATATATTATCAAACACCAAAAGATATTATTAAAAACAAACATATAATTAAAAATTAAGATATCAAAACAGAAATATATTATCAAAGACAAAAAGATATTAAAAGCAAACATATAATTAAAAATAAAGATATCAAAAACAGAAATATATTATCAAAGACAAAAAGATATTATTAAAAACAAACATATAATTAAAAATTAAGATATCAAAAAACAGAAATATATTATCAAACACCAAAAGATATTATTAAAAACAAACATATAATTAAAAATTAAGATATCAAAACAGAAATATATTATCAAAGACAAAAAGATATTAAAAACAAACATATAATTAAAAATAAAGATATCAAAAACAGAAATATATTATCAAAGACAAAAAGATATTATTAAAAACAAACATATAATTAAAAATTAAGATATCAAAACAGAAATATATTATCAAAGACAAAAAGATATTAAAAACAAACATATAATTAAAAATTAAGATATCAAAACAGAAATATATTATCAAAGACAAAAAGATATTAAAAACAAACATATAATTAAAAATAAAGATATCAAAAACAGAAATATATTATCAAAGACAAAAAGATATTATTAAAAACAAACATATAATTAAAAATTAAGATATCAAAAAACAGAAATATATTATCAAACACCAAAAGATATTATTAAAAACAAACATATAATTAAAAATTAAGATATCAAAACAGAAATATATTATCAAAGACAAAAAGATATTAAAAACAAACATATAATTAAAAATAAAGATATCAAAAACAGAAATATATTATCAAAGACAAAAAGATATTATTAAAAACAAACATATAATTAAAAATTAAGATATCCAAAAACAGAAATATATTATCAAACACCAAAAGATATTATTAAAAACAAACATATAATTAAAAATTAAGATATCAAAACAGAAATATATTATCAAAGACAAAAAGATATTAAAAACAAACATATAATTAAAAATAAAGATATCAAAAACAGAAATATATTATCAAAGACAAAAAGATATTATTAAAAACAAACATATAATTAAAAATTAAGATATCAAAAAACAGAAATATATTATCAAACACCAAAAGATATTATTAAAAACAAACATATAATTAAAAATTAAGATATCAAAACAGAAATATATTATCAAAGACAAAAAGATATTAAAAGCAAACATATAATTAAAAATAAAGATATCAAAAACAGAAATATATTATCAAAGATTAAAAGATATTATTAAAAACAAACATATAATTAAAAATTAAGATATCAAAACAGAAATATATTATCAAAGACAAAAAGATATTATTAAAAACAAACATATAATTAAAAATTAAGATATCAAAACAGAAATATATTATCAAAGACAAAAAGATATTAAAAACAAACATATAATTAAAAATAAAGATATCAAAAACAGAAATATATTATCAAAGACAAAAAGATATTATTAAAAACAAACATATAATTAAAAATTAAGATATCAAAAAACAGAAATATATTATCAAACACCAAAAGATATTATTAAAAACAAACATATAATTAAAAATTAAGATATCAAAACAGAAATATATTATCAAAGACAAAAAGATATTAAAAGCAAACATATAATTAAAAATAAAGATATCAAAAACAGAAATATATTATCAAAGACAAAAAGATATTATTAAAAACAAACATATAATTAAAAATTAAGATATCAAAACAGAAATATATTATCAAAGACAAAAAGATATTATTAAAAACAAACATATAATTAAAAATTAAGATATCAAAACAGAAATATATTATCAAAGACAAAAAGATATTAAAAACAAACATATAATTAAAAATAAAGATATCAAAAACAGAAATATATTATCAAAGACAAAAAGATATTATTAAAAACAAACATATAATTAAAAATTAAGATATCAAAAAACAGAAATATATTATCAAACACCAAAAGATATTATTAAAAACAAACATATAATTAAAAATTAAGATATCAAAACAGAAATATATTATCAAAGACAAAAAGATATTAAAAACAAACATATAATTAAAAATAAAGATATCAAAAACAGAAATATATTATCAAAGACAAAAAGATATTATTAAAAACAAACATATAATTAAAAATTAAGATATCAAAAAACAGAAATATATTATCAAACACCAAAAGATATTATTAAAAACAAACATATAATTAAAAATTAAGATATCAAAACAGAAATATATTATCAAAGACAAAAAGATATTAAAAACAAACATATAATTAAGAATGAAGATATCAAAAACAGAAATATATTATCAAAGACAAAAAGATATTATTAAAAACAAACATATAATTAAAAATTAAGATATCAAAACAGAAATATATTATCAAACACCAAAAGATATTATTAAAAACAAACATATATAATTAAAAATAAAGATATCAAAAACAGAAATATATTATCAAAGACAAAAACATATTATTAAAAACAGACGTATATAATTAAAAATAAAGATATCAAAACAGAAATATATTATCAAAGACAAAAAGATATTATTAAAAACAGGTATATATAATTAAAAAGAAATAAAGATATTATAAAAAACAGAAAGATTTTATTAAATACTACAAATATTAGAAAGACAAAAACATATTAAAGCCAGAAAAATCTTATCAAATGATGGAAGATATAATTAAAGACGCCGTTATCATTAAAGACAGAAAGAGATGATTAAAATCAGAAGATATTTTTAAAGACAGAAGGATATTATCAATGACAGAAAGATATTATTAAATACAAAAATTATTACTACTACTACTACTACTACAACTACTTCTACTAAACAGAAGTCCATTATTAAAGATAGATACGTATTACTAATCAGAGAAAAATATTATTAAAGACAGAAAGATATTACTGACGTCAGAAAGATATTATCAAAGATAGAGAACTATTATTAAAGACATCAAAAATATAATTTATACCTGAAAGATATAATTGATGAATGAAATATATTATCAAAGACAAAAAGATATTAAAAATTGAAAGATATTCTCAAAGACAGAGAGAAAGATATTATTAAAGACATCAAAACATTATTAAAGACAGAAAGACATAATTAAAGGAAAAAAGGTAGTATAAATGCAAAAAGATGCTCTCAAAGGCAGATAAATATTAGTAAAGAAGAAGAGTATTATTAGCGACAGAAAAATATTATTAAAGGCAGTAAAGTATGATTAAGAGAAGAAAGACATTATTAAAAACAGAAATATATCATTACAGACAGAATTATATTATTCTAGAAAAATAATATCAAAACAAAAGTATAATATAGTATACATAAATATATTATTAAAGATAGAAAAATATTATTAAAGCTAGATTAATATTATTATAAAAAGAAAGTTATTATTAAAGATAGATATGTATCATTAAAGACAAAGATATTTTTAAGATAAAAAGTTATTATTAAAGATAGAAATATATTATTCAAAACAGAAACATTTAAAATATATATATATATATATATATATATAAATATATAAACAGAAAATATTATTAAAGACAGAAAAAGATATTATCGAAGAAATAAAAATATTATCGAAGACAAAAAAATATTGTAAAACACAGAAAGATATTATAAAAGATATTAAAGAGAGAAAATTATTATTATTATTATTATTATTATTATTATTATTATTATTAATAATAATAATAATAATAATAATAATAACTAGAGGGGCCTGTGGAAATTCCACAGCGGGATTTTTCATATGTAATACATTGTTGCTGAGCATTATGTGGGAGTTCTGTTCAGCATGAAGGAAGGCACAATCATATTATTCTAGTTCTTTTATTAAAACTGTATCGCTCCCTTACTAAAATAATAACGTCGATATATTTCCTGGGCTGATTATTTCATTACAAATGCACTGGTCAATTAACTCACATTTCATCATTTCTCATAATTATGAAATATGTAACTATGTTCGACAATAATTTATTATAATTTTAACCCACATTATTGCCTCTCCCCTTACTAAAATAATTTATATATATATATTGTCTAGGCAGATTATTTCATAAAAAAACACAACTATCAATTAACTCATATTTCATCATTTTTCATCATTTTTCATAATTCTTGGATATGTTACTACTTTTGACAATCATTTTTTATAAGTTAAACACACCTTATAGCCTCCACCCTTACTAAAATAATAACTTTGATATATTGTCTGGGCTGATTTTTTCATTACAACACACCAATCAACTCACCTTTCATCGTTTTTCATAATTCTTGGATATGTTACTAATTTCGACAATTATTTTTCTCATTTTAACCGACATCATCGCCTACCCCTTATTAAAATAATAACTTTGATATATTGTCTGGGCTGATTATTTCATTGCAAACACACTAATGCATTAAATCACACATTATCATTTTTCATAATTCTTAGATATGTTACTACTTCCGACAATAGTTTTTCATAATTTAAACCATCTTTACCGCCCTCTCTTACTAAGATAATAACTTTGATATATTGTATGGGATGATTATTTTATTATAAACACACCAATCAATTAACTCACATTTCATCATTTTTCGTAATTCTTGGATATGTTACTAATTTCGACAATAGTTTTTTTTTATAATTTAAACCATCTTTATCGCTCTCTTTTACTAAAAAGTTAACTTTGATATATTGTCTGGGCTAATTATTTCATAAAAAAAAACACAACTATCTATTAACTCACATTTCATCAATTTTTATAATTCTCGGATATGTTACTAATTTAGACAATTACCTTTTATATGTTTAACCCACATTATTAACCCCCCCCCACTGCTAAAATAATAACTTTGATACATTATATGGGCTGATTATTTCATTTCAAACACACCAATCAATTAACTCATATTTCGTCATTTTTCATAATTCTTGGATATATTACTAATTTCGATAATAATTTTTCCTAAGTTTAACACACCTTACAGCCTCCCCTTTACTAAAATAATAGCTTTGATATCTTGCCTGGGCTGATTATTTCATTATAAAATCATCATAATTCTGGGGTTTGGGTTTAGATTCTTCTTCCATCCATAGCAGGCAATGTAGGTGTGGTAAACCTCTTTTCTGGTATTCAACACTTAGAACGTAGGCAATAGACATTTTGATCCTGTTAAATATTTCATGAAAAGCTTCCTTTGTAAATCCGAAATTCTTGCAATTATGTCAGGTCGATCGTGAGGCAATTAGTTCTCAATGAGATTATCTTTAATCTCAGACCAGTTTGGATTGTATGTCATCATGATGAAGTAAGATGCCATTCCATATTTTCTAACATACATCATAGCATTTTGATATCTCTTCATCATATATCGTGATCCACCAACAAATGCTGATAACAAAATAACTTTTCTGCTAATGTTACTAAGATCATCATAATCATATAAGGCATCGACAAAACCTCTGGATGTTGTAGATGTAAGAGAGGCTTGATTCAAAAGATCTATTTCATGTTTTTTCATGCTATATCCACAACATACTGCTAAAATAATCCCTCACCTCTTAATATGTGGTTAAACTCATCATCACGGATCATAATGTGCGAGACATAATAACGCATAGCAGTTCATTTTTGGTTATTTGTCATCTCGAGATGCCAGCCATCTTCGTCATCAAGGAAAAACAGTACATACTGTAGTGAATGGTATCATATATTGTTTGAAGTTGTCCACTTTCTCTCAACACTATATGACGTGATTATGTTTATTGTTCATTGTTTTGTTGAATAATTACTTCTACTTCATTAGAAAATACTTTTTACGTGACAGGTATTTTCTTTAAATTCCACTCCCCCTAAAATATGTGCATAACCGTAGTCACGTAAATAGTTTCCAGAAGTCTGTCTCGTCACAGCCGGGTATTAATTTCTTGCCGGGTTTACTTCTTTGAAGGAGGGCTCGTCAAAATTCCATTTTCGGCGCCGGGCAATGAACAACACGTTCACTCTTCTCGTCAGCAGAATTTCAAAAGAGGACGAAATACGCGCTGAGCTCGTGACGTCATTACAGAGCTAGCATTTCTCTTTTCTCCAAATTAAAGGGAGTTTCGTACAAACCGAAAATATACGAAACTAAAAATCATAATGGACACAAAACACAAAAAATCATATATAAGAACCAGATAAACAATAATAAATGTAAACAGGGGGGATGCACCATTATTGGTACAAAAAAAATTCCAACAATGTCCCCCAATTTGTTGTACTTTTCTTTAACTGTAAGTCATTAAAAAATGTCAGTCCGTAATATTTTTATTGGTACGCCATGTGAGAAGGCAGTTTGCTAGGTGAAGCAAGCCGTCGTTCATGCTGCAGCGCACGCGCGTAGCGTAAACGGAAGCTGCAAAATGGTGGAAAGTTATTCGTGGGTTCGGGGGTTAATACCATGCAAACGGTAAATTTGCCCCAAGTTTGACTATCAGATTCGTTGTCAGCGACCTCAATTACATATAAAAAAAAACAAATTAGAGTAGTCGGTATTCTGTAGTAGCGGATCTGCATATTTACCAGGATTTCTCCTCCACTGAGAGAGAAGAAATTGAAATGTAGCGTCTGAAGAACAGATACTACATTTTGATCTTGGCCAAAAGGCCAAGGAAACAAATCATTTTTATTAGCTTTGCCTCAACAGCGACACCAATTTTATTTTCTTCGTTGAACACACGCTATCGTATTAATGTACAGATAATATTAATGAAGATAGACGTCTATGATTAAAGACATATATATATATATATATATTACTAATAGGAGAAAAATGTTATTTAAGATAGAAAGATATTATAAAAGACAGACATTAAGATATTATCAAGACTGCAAAATATTATTTACACATTCGCTGCCAGCTATAGCTCTATTAAATTTATTATTATGGCCAAGCTATTTTTCTGCAATGTCCAAAATATAAAGTCAACAAATAATGCATATGAATATAATATGGATATATATTAAATTTGTATTATTTTTAAAGGAATTGTTAGTTTTGTATCAGTTTTTATATTGTTTGTAATCAGCTTTTATTTATAGAGAATCATTTAACTTATATACGTATTCGATAGAATAACAAACAAATAATCATACATGGCAGGGGCCAAATACGAGATAACTCAATTCAATATGTATTATTTTAAAATGCCAGTCCAAGTGAAAGACAGTTATCATACGTGCCGAGCACGCATTGACTAATAGAAAAAGAATTTCGTAACTATGAGTTTATTCGTAGCGGGTATGGCCAAGCAAGAGAATACTCGTAGTTGGTGGCGAATGTGCTAATGATAGAAAGTATTATTAGAGATAGAAAAACATTATTAAAGACAAAGAGTGTTCTTAAAGACAGATACATATTATTAAAGAAAGAAAGGTAATATAAAAGACAGAAAAATGTTGTTGTTGTTGTTGTTATTATTATTATTATTATTACTACTACTACTACTGCTATTACTATTATTATTATTATTATTATTATTATTATTATTATTATTATTATTAAAGACAGAAAACTATTGTTAAAGACAGAAAGACATCATAAGAATCAGAAAGACACAATTAAAGACTGAAATATGTTTTTAAAGACAGATAAATGCTATTAAAGAAAGAAAAATATACTACAAAGACAGAAAGATATTAGAAAAAGGCAGGATAATATTATTAAAGACAAAAAACAATATCAAAAACAAAAATATATTATTAAAGACAGAAACACATTATTAAAAACAGGAAAATATAAATAAAGTCAGAAACATGTGTGGGAACATGATGAGAATTGGCAGCCAATCTGATGTTAACGCATCCACCATGAGAGACAAAATAAAAATCGTCGTTTGCACATGGCTCCACGCATCGCTTCCGCTTGGGAAGAAAAAAAATAAGATAACCACAAAAGAATTATCAACCAATGGCAGAGCTCCGCGCCTAAAATAAAGGCCTAAAATATCACAGTCACTGGGAGTCGGTTTGCCACTATAAAATGAGGGGACCAAAAAGGAGAGAGAGGAGATTCGCCCTGCTACGTCAGTGAACACACGGACGGATTCTCCCACCCGACCTAAAGAGATGAAGAAGAAAAAGAAATAAGGCATCAGTGAACTGAAGCCGACTACGCTCTCATGTTATGGGCAAGAACGCCTTCAATTCTAAACCATGCCTAATTCACACAAACCAAAGAAAAAGAAAAGGAGAAAAACATAGGAGGCGAAGACGCCGTGCTGCTAGCTGTTGAGGAAAGAAGTCGCCGCTCTCAAGTTAAAAGCCGGGACACATATCACCGACAGTAGCACGACCGGCCACCCACTTACCACCCCCATCGTCCGAAAAGATAAGTACGCTTACGAACATTCATTCTTTGTTAAATTATACAAGCCTACAAAAGTTAATTCCTTATCAATGCATACACACCTACAAGCATCCTACGAACACTTTACCTCTTCTAATTAAAACTGTCATTAATAAATAAAACCGGTTCTCAACCTTCAATATTCGTCTGTCCTTAATTGCATGGAGTCAGATTCTACATACTTCAAACGTTGTCAATTAAACGTATTCTTTGTTGTGACCTCTATGGCCTCATTTCCTTCACCCCTTCTTCATCTATAAACCAACCAAAAAAACCTCCGGGCCATACATGTTAAAGACAGAAAGATATTAAAAACAGAAAGATATTAAACACAAAAGATATTATTAAACACAACAGATATTAAAGACAAAAAGATATTATTAAAGACAAAAAGATATTATTAAAGACAAAAAGATATTATTAAAGACAAAAAGATATTATTAAAGACAAAAAGATATTATTAAAGAAAAAGATATCATTAAGGACAGATATGTATTTTTTTTTAAAAAAGGACGTTATTATTAAAGATTAAAGATATTATTAAAAACAGAAAATATTATTAAAGACAAAACGATATTACTAAACACCGAAAGATATTATTAAAGGCAGAAAAATATTATTAAAGACACAGAAACATACAATTTAAAAAAAGAAAGCTATTAAGACAAAAAGTTATTATAAAAAAAAAACAGAAATATATTGCCAAGGACAGAAAGATATTATTACTGCCAGAAATATGTTATAAAAGACATAACGATATTATTAAAGACAAAAACATATTTGTAAAGATAGAAGCATATTATTAAAGACAAAAATATATTAATAAAGACATTTTGTATTATCAAAGATAGAAATTAATTACTTAAAACAAAATGATATTATTAAATACGGAAATATATTGAAGACAGAGAGATATCATTAAAGACAAAAGGATATCATTAAAGACAGAAAGATATTATTAATGACAGAAAGATATTAAAGACATCTATTCCACACAATACTACAGAAAGAGTGAAATTAAATGAATGTTTAAATAAAATACACACACCAAGGGCTTATATATTAGAGTTTTGAGACCTTTTCCTCATACTTTCACTATTTAAAATATAAATGTATACACAATACCAGAACAAATTACGCCCTGAAAAATTAACTTACTTCTTTTTTTTTTACATAGGGAGTCACCACTTATCAAGGCCCGGAGGCCACTCGAGGATAAGGGTTATTGAGTGTACAGTAGTAAATGGGAGTAATCGTTAGTAATGGAAATTTGGTAAATTGGATTAGTTAAGAGGACGGGTCATCATGAACTTTTTTTTACGTTGGTCTTGAAGACAACCCAATTGTAGTCAGATGGAAAACAGGCAAACGGAAGAGAATTTCACAGGCGTGCAGTTTTAAGAAAGAAGCTTTGTTCGGAGAATTTACATTTAGGTTTAGCCACAAATAAAGAGTGGGGACAATAGTTTAGATGGACGAGTTTTTTTCATAAATGTTTGTCGAAGGGTGACCATAGATTCGAGCTCAGGCGAGCACTTGCCATGAAAATAACGATGCTCGCAAAGTCTCTTCTGTGGGAAAGAGGTTGCAGGGGAGAGAAAAGGGCATTCCCCACTAAGCTACAAAGTCTATTTTGAACGCTGATAAGACAGAATAAGCTGCTTCTAGATGTGGCAACAGTACTTCATCCTTGGATGTACTTGGCTTTTTTATAGATAGAAAATTGCATCAGCAGTGAGATATTTACTGGAGCGGTGGAATGATCACACCATTTTTCCAGCGACCTTGGCAACAGATTTGATGTACGTGTTCCATTTCAGATCAGGAGTAAAGGTCAAGCCCAGAAGCGTGTCAAAATATGGAGCCTCCCCAAGACGAGAGCCATTCATATCAATTGAGGCCAGATGGGGATCAGAGCGTTGATGATGCAAAGAGAAGCTTAGTTTTAGATACATTAAAAGTAACCAGCCACATCTTTCCCCATTGTACCGCGTGCTCAAGATCAGAGGAGAGAGAACCAGAGAGAACTTGGTCATTTACAGTCTTTGATGTGTTGCCATAGATGGTAGTATCATCAGCATAAATGTTTACGAATGATCTAAGGATGTGTTTTGGACATTATTGATGTATACCAGGGAGAAAGTTGGGCCCAGGATAAACCCTTGAGGGTCTCCAGCATTAATACTGCGAGTTTCTGATTTCTGCTCATCAACCACTACTCTTATGAACCTATCAGAGAGAAATGATGTAATAATTAAGAAGACATTTCCAGCTATACTATAGCTGGAGATCTTGTGAAGTTGATCTTTATGTCATACCTTATCAAAGGCTTTTGATATGACAAGAGCAATTGCTCTAGAAAGGAAGCCTTTGTCGAGAGATTCGCTAATCCTATGATATATAACCCTTTACACATCTGCTGTAGATCTAGCAGAACGGAAACCATATTGCATGACCCTTAAAATGCTATTTCTGCTGAAGTGGTTGACTACTTCTCTATTTAACACAGATTCCAGCAACTTACTCATGACGTACAGGAGACCCATTGGTCTGTACTAGGAGGGAGATGACCGATCACCTGAATTCTTAAATACAGGGCATACTGATGAGAATTTCCAGGCTGATGTGAAGCAATTTTCCTTAAGACAACGTTTAAACAGCTTTATAAGTATGTGAGCTATTTCTGGTTGAAGCTTTTTCAACACTATAATTGGAATGCTGTCAGGGCCAGTTGCCTTACTGGAATCAAGGTTCTTGATTAGCTTGGCAACATCATGCATAGATATTTGTATGTCGCATAGCGTGTTTTCTGTTACAGGAGGAAATACGGGAGGTTGATGCCCTTGATCGCATAGGGTAGAATTAGCTGCAAAGTTCTTGGCAAAGAGTTTGTCTTTGTCCGATGTTGACGAGATTACCTCAGGTCCATTGATGATGGTTGGGATAGAACATACGCTTCTGTTCAAGACCCTGTTTGCTATTTGCCAAAACTGGTGGGAACCAAGCCGCTGCTCAGCTACTTTGGATTTAACGGACTGAGCATAAAACTCTCTTGCATGTTTTATTCCTCTTTTACAATGGTTGCTGCAATCTTGAAGGCGGCTTTAGTCTCAGTATATCTATTACGTTGTAAGCAATGGAAAAAGTGATTTCTGTGCTCAATGGCAGCAGCACATTCTAGAGAGCACCATATCTGGCTGTTAGGTTTTTGCTGGATTTTTTTGGAGGGTATGAAGCGGTACTTTTTTTAAACATGGAACGCAGAGGTAGATCAGATATAAATGTACGTCAGCCATAGAGTATCGATATACTGTACAATGAAGAGGTACGTCTGAGGACTTATTACATTTCGTTTTTATTTTAACTGATACAATCGAGTGGTCGGAAGATCCCAATGGAGACAGAACGGAAGATACATATAGCTCAGGGCAAGTTGCGAGAAAAAGGTCTAGAAAACTTGCACACTTACCATCAGTGTCGGGCACACGGGTGGATTCGTTAAAAATCTAAACTAAAAATGCCTCAACTCACACCAGACAAGCAGATTTAACTAAGGAACATTCGTTTTACATTTTTTTCTCATCTCTCTTATTTCTTTGTACATATCGAAAAAAAAAATAAAGCAAACGCGAAACTTAAAGAGACTACTTGGCAAAAAAAGTATTACAGAATATCACATCAAAAAGAAAAACTAAACAATTGAGATTTACCTTTTTTTTGCCTAATACATTAAGCGCGTCCATTTGTTTATTCAGCATTAAAAAATACCCACTTGTGCTTTTCTCTTTACTGATTTTACCCCATACATATAAATGTACATATGTACATGTATCTGTCTGTCTGTCTCGCTCTCTATCTGTAGCTGTCTGTCTCTCCCTTTTTATATATATATATATATATATATATATATATATATATATATATATATATGTATATATATATATATAAGTAAATTGAAGTTGTATCCCAATCAGACAAAATTTTTCTCTCACTTCAATGCTACACAGTGAAGCAATTCAAGTCTACAGGATACTAGTAAATGTTAGCTTAATATAAACAATAAAATAAAACAAAAGTTTAAGACAAGTGTTCACAAAAATACTTTGTTGATGTTGAATTTAGGGAACAAATTTATATCATAATAATTATGTTATAAAGTTCGCATTCCTCCAAATTGTGCCTCTATGCTTTTTTTAACAAGAAATTGTTACTTGAAAATGAATGATGTTATAAAGGATGAGATGGTAGATTTTAGCAACTTTGTGGAAAATAAAACATCTTTCATAACGTCATCTTTTTTCGAGTGTTTTTATTCGTTTCTCTCTTTTTCCCTCTTCTTTCTGCAAGCCCTGTTTCTTTACTGTTTTTGTAAAAATAAAAACATTTACGCCATTCGCCTTCCCTCACTTTAAAAAAATAATTTTCAGATAATATTGGCCTCACTTCAGTGAGGGGGTTCAGTACACATATACAGCTGCCGAGAGGTAGACCCGAAACAATGCATATTCTCTCCTGATAATCCGACCTTTCTTCGAAACCGAAGTATAATACCCCATAATTAAAAATAGCATACAGCTAATTTACGCATGGAATAACTACAAAAAGAAGATGATAAAACGATTCATATATCTATCCAGAATAACCGGCACTAATTGGAATTTGAAAACAGTCGTTTGGATAAAACCCACTGAATAGACGAATAATCGAGCATTTTGTTTCTTCCTTTCTATTTGAAATTCATATATATATATATATATATATATATATATATATATATATATATATATATATATATATATATATATATATATATATATATATATACTGTGTCAATCGCCTTATTGCAGGTTAGTAAAATATCAATATTTTACTAAATATACGTCACAACAAAATGAAAATTATATCATCAGATGACTGCTTGGTTGTTTCCAAAAAAATTTATTCAAATTCATGCGATATTCACGAAGTTATGACATTTTATTCTTTATCGAGAAATTTCCACTGTCTATCGCTTTATTGCAGGTCTCTTAAAATGTTGTTTTAGGGAAAAAATATAATGTCTTATTTTGCGTACTTTACTTTTTATTATATTTTTATGCCAAAGAATGATAAACAAAAGTATATCCTAGGTATAAGCCTCATATAAATTAATTATTTATCGACATATCCACCATTTTTTTAAATAACTTAAAACAACCTTTTGTCCCCCCGAGGAAGTCAACTCTTTGATCTTAAAAGGAGTTATGGCTCTAGCAACATCAACTATCTTCCTTCACAAGGCATCTTTTGAAGTAAATTGCTCTCCTCCCTCATAAACTCCTCTTTTTATATTGACCAGAGATATTCAATAGGGTTACGGTCTGGAGAACACGATGGTCAGGTCATGAGAGTTTCCCAAACGAATTGCATAGATTCAAAGAAGACTGCAGTCGCCTCAAGCGGAATAGGATGGTACATTGTCATGTATAAAAATTAATTGAAAGCGACGTGACAATCATCTAGTGATGTTAACAAATTATTACCCAAAAAGGCCGTGTACGCATTGCTGGTAAGCTTTACACCCTCTGGCACTCGGCATGGTCCAACCAACTTATCTTCAATGATTCCCGCTCAAAACATCATGCCTCCACCTCCTTGTTGGCGATGAACTATGTAAGGAGTCGAAGTTCCGTTCGGGTTTCAAACTTTGGTCCATCTATCCGGACCGTCAGAGTAGTGTGAACCTCATCCCTAAATAAGACACGTTGGAAATCCATTTTCATGTAATTCTGTGTCAAAGCCATTCGTTTTTCCCTATGTTGTTTTCTCAATGGATATATTGGAAGAGGTTTGATGTTCCTTGCGGTCTCATTCAACACATTGTATCCGGCCTTGGAGCGATTCCAGCTTTTTAAAAAATGGAAGCACTGGTACTGTTTGTGTTTCGGTTGACTTCCCTACGAAATTTCCGAATATAACGATCTAAAAGGTTTCTCCTCGTGCTCTTATTTTTCTGGATTTGCTGTTCAAGAATGAAGCCAAGGTTCTTGGGTCCCTTTTCAGCTCTGTGGTTAAATCTTTGATGCACAATCCTTACGCGAGTCCAGCAACTATCCTTTGCTTTTCGATAACCTTTAATAGCCCGATATTGTGACATTTTAAGAGATTTGCAATAAAGCGATGGCCACTATAGTTTCCTTAATAATAAATAAAATACCATACCTTCGTGAATATGGCATGAATTTGAATAAAATATTTGGGAAATAACTAACCTTAAAGCAGCCCTTTGATGGTACAATTTTCATTTTATTGTGACGTATATTTAGTGACATATTGAAATATTGATATTTTACTAATCTGCAATAAAGCGATTGACACAGTTTATATATATATATATATATATATATATATATATATATATATATATATATATATATATATATATATGTGTGTGTGTGTGTGTGTGTGTGTGTGTGTGTGTGTGAGAGAGAGAGATAGCAGTTAAAACAAACGCAAGAAAAGAAAGAAATAAAAATCCGAGCCGGCGGCATTTTCTTTTCTTTTTTTTTTTTTTAGCAAAACCATTTATTGCGGTCATTTATTCTCATCTTGACATCACTGAAAATGTCTCTCGCTGCCATATGTCCATTTAATCTAATGCGCGTTTCTCTTTCTTCAGACCGCACGCCGGTCACAGCCAGCCCACTGTCGCATTCACTTTACCTGCCCATCTCCTTCGACGTCGACTTTTTCTTTTTCGACCACGTGGTGTCCTTTTTTCTTTTTCTCGCAGCGGCAACTCGCACACACCTAATTTTTTCGGCTACTGCTGCTAATTTAATCGCTTGTCATCCCTTCTTAAACTGCTGCTGATATTTTCGTACGCGCTCATATGCGCTCTATTACATTTATGTTAATAGAAAAATCGTATATATAGGATTTTAAATGTACTTATCAATAAACGGATAATTAAAGAATGCGTTATTATTATTATTATTATTATTATTATTATTATTAGTAGTAGTAGTAGTAGTAGTAGTAGTAGTAGTAGCATTAAAAATGTTTAATAAAGATCGAAGGTTCTTTCGATAATTGTATTTAAAAGTAAACTCATTCACTTAATTTTATGCTGGAAAAAAAACATCAGCCAATTGAAATCAATTTTAAGTGACACGTGATTTAATCTTCTATGACGTAATTCATGTCAATTACAGGCTAAAACACAAACGACTCTTTAGCAAAATGACTCCTGTCGTTCAAAAGCTGAAGGCTGCTATCGATGAATTGGATTGTGTAAAAATAGAAAAATTATTACGGAATGGAGCTGATCCGAATGCAATCATCCCGGGCGAAGATTTTGCCGCGATTCATTTTGCAGCTGGGACGAAAAAGTCGATTGCCCAATTATTACTTCACCACGGTGCTGATCCTAATCTCAAAACAAATAAAGGATCAACTCCTCTACATATCGCCATCTTTTGGAGGAAAAGTGACATTGTGAATGTGTTGCTTAAATATGGCGCCGACGACATGATTCGCGATAAGGAAAATTTCACTGCTAAGGAATTAGCCAAATACTATGGATTATCGGATTGTTTGAATGTTTTACAAAAATGGAGTAAAAAAAGACGACGGATAAAGTTGGAGAGAGAAATGAAATCCGGCGAGAAAGGATCAGTTGTTTCGCCAGCGGAAGTCAAATTGAACGTACATCGAGGCCATATTAACATTTTCACTGACCAGCTGGATAGGAAATCACGTGGTTTGAACACAGATCATTTTCATGACCCCGACAGAAATCGAAGGGCACCACTTATGTCAGCCGTTTTCAGTTTGTTGCAAGACGCAGATAAAAAAAGCATTACTGTCACCAACAGCGAGATTTCCAGCATGCCATCTTCTCTTAAGATGAAGAAGCATTTAAAAGCTGGATCAATTGAACACGATTGGGGAAACCATGACACCGAAGATTTCTTTTCGGCAGATGCGTCTTTAGACAGAGAGGTTGATGAAGAGTCCGTTCAAATCGAAGAAAGATACCCCCATTGTTCGAAAGATCTTATTGAACCTGATAATAGGTTTAAAGATAATGTACAAGATGATCATAATGAATTCGATGACCCAATGGTATACTCTGATACGGTTTCTACAATGATCTCAACCGAGATAAACGACATTCGTATGCCGAATCATTCGGAAGAAACAGTGGGTATCGAACTTATTCACGGTGATGACCACAACTGCCACATTCTAGAAGGGAAAAATGAAAATGAATCAGTTCATAAAGAAGAATTCCAGTGGCAAGAGAAGCGTAAAGAAGAACCTCGAACTGAAAATCGTCAAACTAATAAGAAACCAGATTTTGCAAAGAAACACGAAGGAAAATGTCAGAAATCGTACGATTTTTTCTGTTTCTGCAATCAAAATCTTCACATCCAAATTGATCTTTGTTTTGTACGAACGAAATGTGAAAATCAAAACTTTTGTGATGAGCGTTGTTCTAAAATTAGGAATAGAGACCGCAGTCATATTTTCACTTTACAAGATAATATGCACTTGGAAAAGAAGATAGGAACAAAACGTGTTTCAAGGGGGAAAAATATGGCTCAATTCGATAGTACGTGCAATAAAATAAATGACAAAACTGATGCATGTACAAATGATGGGTTGAGTAACGCAGCGGTTGTTAAAGCAGATTCCAAATGTAAAAAATGTATGGAGAAAAATGTCTCTAACTGCAATAGAAATGGTAAGAAGTAACATTTTTAATCCATTTATCTGTGCATAAAATGATTAACAAAAGTGTTTGGAATTTGTCATTTTTAATAGAAATGTTTAATCGGCTCTTTTTCGTTGCTCTTTCCCATTTATGACAATTCATTTCGATATTTTTTGGTGCGAAAGATATGTACAGTCTTAATAAAAGAAAAATGCATTCAGTATATTATATCGAATTCAAACAAATGTGCCTATTTTCTCTATGATAGCTTTACAATTTGGACTCTTATTATCTGTATCTTTTTCTCAGAGCGGATGTTTTCTTCATTCATCGTGATTCTTGACGCAAAGACAATTAGGAATAGAGACCGCAGTCATATTTTCACTTTAGTCAGAACATGTCAAGAAAATAAGTGGAACAAGGAATTTTTTAAATAGGGTTCGTTATAGAACAGCTCTTCATAAAAACATCCTTGCTACCTTTATCAAACGAACTAAATGCGGGTTGTATTAGGAATTTTGGTATTTGCGCAGTTTGCGCCCGCTCGAATTTTCCCGGAACCTGATGCAAATCTTACAAGCACTACCGAAACAGAAAATAGCAAAATTACAACGTAATACCGTAATAGTATTTTATTCTTATTTTTGTAAAGAATAACTTTCACCCAGTTTTAAAAAAATGTGAAAAAAAAAAAATGAAAGCTTTTTTGTTGTCTTTTGTACTAATAGTTAATTAATAGAACCAAGGTATGATACTAATAAAGGCGGTATTTTCTACCCCCATAACAAATAATAACAGTAAAAAATTGTAAAATAAAATTGATTCATCGTAATTTTTGCAGTATTCTCAAGAAGAAAGATTATAAAAAAACCTAACTTTTTTTACTCTTCACAAAGCTTTGAATTTTCAAAAAATTCCCCAAAAAGCTAAAAGCGGAAAAAATGCAACCGAACATTAGTTTTACATATTTTGACGTAAACAATGAAAACAACGCGATTTTTAAAATTCTTTAAAAAAAAAAAAAATCATTGATCAATTTCGTTATTTTTTTTTTTTTTTACAGAATTATCTTTAAAAAAAGCTTAGCAATATTAACTGAAATAAAATAATATGCAAAAAATTCTTATATTTTGTCCCCCCCCCCAACACAATCTTCTAATGGAGGATTCACATTTTAATTTTGTATATATCAAAATACACTGGAATGATGAAATAAAATATATTTAATTTTCGGTCACAAACGTTGCCGATTTATACGATTTTTCTCAATTTTTCGGGGAAAAAAAAGAAGTTGGGAAATATATTAAAATTATTTAAGTTTTACGAAAAGTAAGTATGAAGAATTACTCCACCCTCGAAAATTCCTTTAAAATTACCACTCTTATGGGGTTTCGGGATCGCTGAAAACGAAAATAACGTTTAAAATTACGGCAAACGAGTAGTTTCCAAGATATGAAGAAATGTTACTTTAAAAAAGTGGGGGATCACTTTTCTATAATAATTTAACGTAAAATGAGCATCAACTTTGTGGCCACGATATCTTAGGAGGAAGGGGGGGGGCTTTCTTTCCACCCCCGGAAAATCCTTTAAAATTGCAGTAAACAAGTAGTTTCCAAGATATGAAGAAATACACTCACTTCATGGTCACTTTTTTTTGAGGTGGGGGGGGACTGCCGGTTTGTTTTTCGTTCTTTTTTTTGAAGAGGGATATTCAATTATAGGACTTGTATAGTTTTTAACAGGTGCTTATGAAATTCCTGGAATTTTAAACGTTAGTGGTAATTTTAAAGGATTTTCTGAGGGTGGAAAAAAGCCCCCCCCCCCCAAAAAAAAATCGTGGGCACAAAGTCGGTGCTCATTTTACATTAAATTATTATAGAAGAGTGATCCCCCACTCTTTTAAACTAACATTTATTCATATCTTGGAAACTACTCGTTTGCCGTAATTTTAAACGTTATTTTCGTTTTTAGCAACCCCGAAAACCTACATGAGTGGTAATTTCAAAGGAATTTTCGGGGGTGGAGTAATTCTTCATATTTACCAAAGTTTTTAATTATTTATTATGTATATTTGACAGTTTTTACCTGTGTAATTTCAAAAGATTTCTGAAATGATTTATTTTTTAATGATTGAATAACAGTAAAATCTTGTAAAATAAACATGTTCGTGAAAACAATTGTGAAAGGTTGTCCTTTAAACCTTATTATGAATAAACACTAAACACTAAACAATCTTAAAATAATATTTTTAAATCGATGCCTTTTTTAGGTTAATGAATAAATAAAAAATAGCTGTTCCACTTAAGTTAACCAATTTACCGAACTTCCATTACTATCGATTACTATATTGTCCTTTTGACTGCTGTACACTCTTTAACCCTTATCCTTGAGTGGCCTATCGGCCTTGATAGGTGGTGACGCTTATGTAAAAAAAAATTGTGGACCAATGATGGTAAACCAATTTGATAAAAAATCAGCGCGTTTTCTTTAAAGTTGCCGCGGTTTCTTTTGATTCTAAAAGGTTCAATTTTCACACCTCACTGTAAGCTGTTTGTGAAGATGCCACTATGTCTACTTGACGAAAAGATTGGAAATGAACTGAGGGCTTTTCGCAAGTCAGCAGATTTCAAAATGACTCAGGTGTTATAAAAATGTTGTCATGAAGAAGAGTGGTGGAAAAGAAGAAAAATACAGAATAGGAAAAAATTTTTTTAAAATGTTTATTATTTCGTTTTCTCTCGCACACGATATACCTTTTTTCATAGTTCACATAAAAATTGATTTGAATCATTTTCTCTGAAAATGATTGAAACCAACAAGGTCAATAAATGCGCTTTTATTTCTTTTAAATTATGTTAATTTAATTCAATTATTTCTATATATTTTTATCAAAATCTTTTATATATATAGGTGCGTGCAAAATGAATGCCGATGCTCAAAATGTATACACATTTTAACCCCCTCCCTTTACTTATAAATTCACCAAAAATTAGGAAATTAACCAATTGTCGGAAATTTATCCTCTTTCAGATAAATTCGCCGCGAAAGTAACTAGCCTGAAAAAAAAAAACCGCATGAAATAAAAAGGGGGGGGATAAAGAATAAAATATAAAGGTCTTGTTTCAAAACGAAGAAGAGATTTTATTTACAATAAAGTTTCCCTTTGCGGGCATTAAATTAAAAAATAAGGAACGCCAAGGTAACAATATAAAATTAAAAAAAAATAACGCTGGTTCTCATAATCAAGATGTCGTATCCATGAACGAATACAATAATAAGATTCAAATAGTAGTTCCTAATCACACTCTCATATGTAATAAATTTTAGGAACGTACTCACAAATTGAAAGCCAGTCAGGCACGTGCTTTTTTTTTTTTATTTAAAGTCCTTTTAAAAAATTATACTCCTTCCAATTACGTGCAGACCGTAGCCACGTAAATAGTCTTCAGAAGTATGCCTCGTTGCGTGTCCGGGGTATTCTTGCCGGGTTTTCTTCTTTGAACAAATTCCATTTTCAACGCCGGGCAATGAAACGACGTCCAATATCCTCGTCGCCGGGATTTCAAAAGAGGCCGAATTTCGCGCTGGGCTCGTGACGTCATCAAGGAGCTAGCATTTCCCTTTTATTCAAATTAAAGGGAGTTTCGTACAAATCCCAATTATACGAAACTAAGAGTCATAAGATACGAAATGCAGAAAATCAAATGCAAGAACCAGGATAAAAATATAATAAGAGTAAACAGAGGGGATGCACTATTATTGGTGCAAAAAAATTCCAACACAATTTTGATGGAATTTTAACGAAAATTTCAGTATTTCAGTAATGATCACGGAATATAATGAATACATTATTTTTACTTAAATCTTAGTCGAAATGTATTATTTTGTTTACACAAAAAATACTTTTACTAAAGTTATGGTTTTCAGTATTAAAAAAATGCATGAATTTATTTTGTTTGTTTTTTTTTTATGAAAATAAAGCATCGTAAATTGTAACAATAAAAAATAATTTTTACAGGAATATTGCGAATAAAGCTCCAAAAGTCAATATTAATGAATTCAATATAACTCTAAGAAAAAATATGTTCTCGAATTACCGGTATTATCATTGAATTAAGCGTAAGCGTTGTTTATTTAATATTTTCACACAAAAAATTATAATTGTAAAAAATATTTCTACTTTATATATATATATATATATATATATATATATATATATATATATATATATATATATATATATATATGTAAATGCAACTTTGTGTGTGTGAGTTCTGTTGAACAGATTTTCTTTAAAATTTACACAACTTCAGTGTATAAGTCTGGGAGTGATCTTAGTTTAGTTTTTTTTTTTCTCAGAATACCCCCGATAATTACCGATAATCGAAACAGTTATTTTAATTTATCTATCATCGGTAAAGCCATTTTAATAATGCCGTCGCTTATCAACGGGCTGGGAAAATTCTCTAAGTTGATAGTGTTTTCTTCTTCTTCTTCTTCTTCTTCTTCTTCTTCTTCTTTTTCTATGACGTGGTCTGTAGATTCAAACCCCGTACGTAAATTTTTAAATGATTTTTTTTTGTTAACTGGAAAGAAGTTTGTATAAAATAATTTTATAAAAGAAACAGTAGGTACTCTAGAGTGCAATGTAGAATAACATATTTTGGACTAAGTTACAGCATGGAGGCATGTGAAGCTTCCTCCAGGGCGATAAAAATATAGGAGTGTGAAATATTCGTTGACCATCAATTCAATCCCGAACAACGTCGGTTTTCCTGCTAGTATATATATATATATATATATATATATATATATATATATATATATATATAAATATATATATATATATATATATATATATAAATATATATATATATATATATATATATAAATATATATATATATATATATATATATAAATATATATATATATATATATAAATATATATATATATATATATATATATATAAATATATATATATATATATATATATATATATATATATATAAATTAATGCGCGTGTGTCTGTGTGTACAACTTTCCTACAGCCCACACCACTGGACCAATCATGACAAAAGCTGGCATGATGATGGTCCCCGGCCTAGTGATGGTGCACATCATTTTCCAAGATAAAGTTCAAAGGTTAAGGTCATAGCCTATGTACATATATACTCCTACTGAACCGATAGGTGTATCAGAATTTGGGTGGAATTTTTGACACCCCTAACAGAAAACAGCGAATAAAATAAAAAAAAACTCGTAATTTCTCCTTTTAAAGTGGGTTGTTTATTTTCTGTATGGAATATACTTCCAAAATAAACTATTAAAGTTGTTTAAAAAATAATAGAAATATTATTTTTTAAAAAACAGTGTTTACAAAGTGCCTGTGCGCGTTCAACCAACCATTTTTTTATGTATGAAATCAATTGAATTTTACGAATTAAATTTTTTTCAATTTTTAAATTTTAAAAATCTATCAAAATTTTTCTATTGGTTCAATTTTTACGATATTTTCAGGGTCATTGTGAAATTTTATGCTCCTTTCAATAAACCAAATATAATATTTTAGACAAACGTTTTTTTTTCAATTCACCCCCCCATTTTGAAATGTCTATTAAAAAGTAAATAATTAATTTACTCACCAAAGTTTTATATATGACCAATTGAATAAATAAAGTATTCTAATTAAATAAAAAAGAAGCGTTTTTTTTGGAAATTTACCTGTAAAGTCCAAAGTGTAAAACCTTTTTTTTTTTTTAAATCACGTTGATTTTTTTTAATGAAAGCTCATGTTATGCTTATATCGTCAAGTAAATACCGGATGCTGACGGCAACTTATTCTATTTCATTCAATGCTTTCTTTTCTTTTTTTTTAGATATTTAAAAAAAAAAAATCACTCGATAAAGTAGAAATGCGATATAATAATCAAAAACTCGTGAATTTCATTAAAAGAATTTTAAAAAATCGGTCGACTGGATTTTTTGTTTAACGGCAAAAACCTATTAGTGAATGTGTGCTTTTTTTCAGCTACGGAGGCCCCAAAATACTAATTTTGGTTAACAGCACGCAATAAAAAGAGATATTAATTATGGTATTTATAAGTCACCGTAAGATAATTTCTCTCCCTTTATTTGAACAGTCAATAAATCTGAGTTCACGTTTTTTTTTTAATCCTTGTTTAAAAACGTATTTTATTTAAAAAGGACATGGAATATAAATATAAATATGGATAAATTCTTAACAATGAACAATGAAAGTGCACATTGAATAGAATTTTTATAGGTAAGTGATTTTTTGGAATTTATATATATTTTTATAATCGAACTAAGTAAAATGTCGTTGATTTTCTTTAAATTGTTTTTAAAGAAAACCGATTTACAAAAACAAATATTGCATAATTTGCTATTAAAGTTGTTATTTTTGTAAAATTTAGTCTTTGCTCCTTTAATTGAAAAAAAAATAGGGTTTGAATTACATTTTTCAAGTAGTTATAAACTTCGAAAGATAGTAAGTTGATTTATTCAAGTTCATATACGACATTTTTAATGGGCGATTCTGATACACCTACTAAACCGATCATGATGAAACCCGACCTAGAGATGGTGCACACTATTTTTCAAGGTCAAGGTAAAATGTTAGGTTCCCGGAAAATTCGTACCCGACCCCCCCTTTTTTTGCTAGGTAGGAAAACTGGTCGCTTATTGAATAAATATCGATTGAAAACACATTTTATGATCGTTCTTGAAGGAGATATTGTTTTTAAAAGAGACTATGCACCCCCATAATATTTAAAAAAATTATTTTTAACTCTTGTTTAAAAAAATAAACTTGATCACGGAGTCAAGACATGAAAAACGAAACCATATATTTATTTTTAAAAAATACTCTAGTTTTAACACTTTTTGTTTTATTACGAAACAAAACTAAAAGAAAGAAAATAAATATTATCAAAGAAAGCAATTATTTTATTTAGAAGTATTAATTCAGTTTAAATAATTCTTGTGTTACAAAACAACAAAAAAGAAAACACGGTACTGATATGACACTATTGGTGTCATGAATGCACGCAGCGAGGTGCATATTGCAGTGAGGGGGGTGTTTGACCGGACGGGATAGATGAAGAGAGGACAGAAGAGGTATGTGTTGATGTCTGATTGGGACAAAACAGAAAGAGAAAAAACAAATAATTGTTTTTATCTCATTGTCGTCATATATCTGTTAACTTGAAAGGTTGTTTTTAAAACCTCTGTTGAGTGGTATGAAGAGATCCAGAGATCCTTAGCTGATTAAGGCTGACAACTTAGAATGGGAGTCAAGGGTAAGGGTCGCCGCCAAGCATTGTTCGACCTGGAATGACTAATCACTCCTAATTTAATAACAAGTAAAAACCTC
Organism: Euprymna scolopes; assembly: GCF_053919585.1. Lineage (NCBI taxonomy): Eukaryota > Metazoa > Mollusca > Cephalopoda > Sepiida > Sepiolidae > Euprymna > Euprymna scolopes. The sequence goes on from NC_136501.1 coordinate 77,835,614, forward strand.
AGTACAAATTAGTAGGATAAGAGAGAGAGAGAGAGAGAGAGAGAGAGAGAGAGAGAGAGAGAGAGAGGTGCTGAGTGGACAAGACGAAGGGTAAGCTCTAAGAGGAAGAAAGAAGGGGTGTTTGTAACCAATCTCTGAAGGAGAGGTGGGAAAAAGGGGTTGGATTTTTAGAAAAAGGAATTCTAAAAAGAGTAGAGTCGTAGCCAGCAAACTGAACGGCTGGGCTGGTCAAGTGCTCCCGATTTGGGAGCCCTCAGGGCCTGATGTTATGATGTTAACTAGCCTGTGTTAATGGGAATTCTGTGACTTTACTGGTTTGGTCTTACATCGTTTCACTGCTATAGTCAGCCACCTCAATTTAAACAGTAGCTGTTATGAAGTAATGAAATTAATAAATAGTTTGTTATTGTTATAAACCGGAGTTTTGTTTGTTTGTGGTGAGGGCTCTTCATTTGGCAGCAAGCTGCAAGGATCAGCGGAGTGATTGATGTACCCGGAGACTACCTACACAGGGTAGGAGACGATTCGATCGAGAGGCAAAGCGCCCCACCATGAAAACACAGTGGGTGAAGACGATTAACAGGCCAGCTTGTGACGGGACAATGTACGATCGAAAGAACACCTGTCATATCAGGTGGAATCCGACGAGGTTAAGGACACCCGGTGTGGTTGGTGCAGAATCGGTCTCATTATACTTATGTCATTTTAGTACCGCACTGAAATAATAACGTTATTATTTGGAAAGCCATTTTTAACATGGGAAGGTGAGGGTATTGTTTAAAAGTCATTTCGGGGGCATTTGTGCAGTATGCAGTCGGTGGCTATTGTTAGGGGGCGATAACCAATTTCTTCTTGGTCAAATAATGCGGCGAATAAGTAACAAACAAGATTTGTTTTTCTGAACAGAAAAATATTTGAAAAACGAAACATTTATTGTATAAAAATGTATCAATATATAATTGTAAAAACATTTATTTAAAAGTCTGCGTAAGAAAATATAATTTTAATAAAACAATTTTGTAATAAAAATAACATTAGATTTTTATAAAGTAAAATAGCTTCTTTTTTCGAACAAATAAATAATTTAAATGAAACATTTTTTTCATTTAAAGCAACTTCGAAGGGTCAACATAAATTAATAATTTAAATGTTTTTGACAGAGACGCGACGCGCCACATGGCGACAGTTTAGTGAAACGCATCAAGAAAAGATGGCCGCCGTGCGCATACTGCAGAAGTGCCTTTTATTGTTTCGTGAACAAAAAAGTGTTAAAACTAAATTAATTTTTCGGTATGTCACGGGGACCGTGGACCCCGCATAAACGATGTTTTTATTTAATGATTGCTCCCTCAAAGCGTTTTCTTTCACTTTCTTCGTATATATCTCATAGACTTTATTTTTAATCGCACGTGTATTTATTTTATTTAAAAAACTTTTTTTCTTTGTGTGAATTTGGTTCATACTTTTATTTCGTGCTTGCTTTTATTTTATTTTAATTGTTTTATTATCTTCTCCACTAAATGTTATTTTTTGTTAAATTATTTTTTCATATATATTAAAATAATGCTTTTGCCCCCTCCCCTTTTGGTCTCAAATAGTACCAATCAAAAGAAAATCTTTTGCGCATTCGCAGGGAGCAATTATTAAATAAAAAACACCGTTCCCCATGAAGTACCAATCTTTCTAAATAAAATATTTGTTTTATTATTTGATAATACAAAAAGTGTTTTCTTTTTGTTTGTTTGTTTCGTAATAGCACAAGAAATGTTAAAAACTGAAGTAATTTTTTTTATTAATATATGGTTTCGTTTTTCGTGTCTTCCGTTTGGTTTCGTTACATAATCAACCGTATCCACTTCCGGTAGCTTGATTCCCCCCCCCCCCGAGCAGTGATCTTGGACATTACTTAAAAATATACAAATTTATTTTCTTTTCGAAGGGGTAGAGGCTCGTGTTAAACTATATCTACCTCAGTATTTTCTTTAATTTTCTATTTTTGAGCGATTATCGAAACTCCTAAGACATTATCCTCTTATGTTGGACATTTTTTGTTCAAAAGTAACACTCGACATTACTTGTCTTTTTTTTTTACTAAATAAACTCTTTAAAATAAGTTGAAACACCAAAAGTTACAAAGCTAAGTAGAAAACGAAAACTTAGAAAAATCAATTTAATTTTTTTTAAACAGATGTAAACAAGTAAAAATATTTTTAAAAAATATTATGGGATGTGCATTCTCTTTTAAAGACAATATCTTCTTCAAGAACGGTCATAAAATGTGTTTTCGATCGATATTTATTCAATAAGGGACCAGTTTTCCTACCTAGCGAAAGGGGACAAGTTTTCCGGGGACGAGTTTTCCTAAATTCAAAATGTTAAGGCCGGGAATTTGCTAGTTGAAACATATTTTTATTAATTTACTTTGTTTCGTCAAATGAAAAGTATTTAAAAATTCATTATTTTGTATTGTTATGATTAGAAATAAATATATTAAAAAATGGAATTTAGTTTACTTCATGTAAAACATTACTCAACGTATTTCAATAATGTTGTTTGTTTGTTTGTTTGTTTTTTGTAATAATTTGTTAACAAACGCGGAAACGTTTTTTACAATTAGCTGCTTCCATAGTTAGTGAAAGGTAACTATTCTAAGCTTTATGCGTTTTGGATGTGACATTTTTTTCTATACGCAAAAATTAAATATCCATTTCATAATATTTTAAGTAAAAAGTATTTCACTTGACTAATGATTGAATTAAAATTTTAACAACGTATAATGTACATTTGTAATATATTTTTTACTATATTTCAATGTTTAATTTGGCTATTTTTTTTTATTTACAAAAACTTCACCACTATTGTGATTTTGTGTGTGTGTGTGTGTGTGTGTTTTATTAAGTTTTGTCATTTTGTGATGTTCAAATCAAATTTTGTCATTTTGTGATGTTCAAATCAAATTTCGAGTGAAAATAAATTTTTATATGCGATTTAAACGCTGATCTTTTTCTTCGCTATGGAGTAAAAATTACGATGAATTAATTTCATTTTACTAGTTTTTACTTATATTCTTTGTAATGGATGTTGAAAAATTAGTGTCATACCTAATAGAACATCTTTTTTTGTGTTTTGTACAATTTTTGTATTAAATGGCAACATGTTTTTTTGTTTGTTTCTTTCACGTTGAGATTTGGTACATTGACTAAGTAACCCCCACCCCGCTTTTCGGCGGGGTCATATCCAGAGCCAGTGCAGTGTGAGAAGTCTTCTGACATTATGGTTTCGTCTGTTGAAGACAAACTCGTCTATCTTCACCGTATGCACTGGGCTTCCGATCTACCAAGGATTCCCAAAGAAATAGTTCCGGCAAATGTCTCTAATAAAGTTCCTCCTGCCACTTTCGGCATTGTGCGTTTGTACACCTGTAGGCGAAATCATTTGTGAGAGATGCTTGCTTTCCAAGAATGCATTTCACACCACAGATCCTGCAATTCCTTTCGTCTGCTAGTAACGATTTTGTTGACGATAGTCGACGGCTTGAACTTCAAGCGTATGTAGATGCTTGTTGAGGATGGTTAGATTCATTGTAATGTTATGTGCCCTGATTTTCAGGTAACAACTAAATCTTTTTTTTTTTATTCTCTTTCAATATTAATCCAAATGTCATCTGATACTTTTTTGTGGCGTTTCATTGGGTAATCGTGTTCGCGTTCGCTTTCTGATTGGCTGATCTATTTGACGTTCGATGGCAAACCCAAGTGGATGCTTAGATATGGCCGGTTTGCAAACTGCACTAGTACCAAAATTTCTTTTATAACATGAAGAATATAGAATCCATGCCATTAAAATGTGATTTCCCTTATATTTTTGCCCCCATATATAATTCTAACAGTGATAGCTATTCACCATTTTGTGATGCGTTCCACAGTGGCACTTATTCTGTCTTTGTGCGGCAAGAGATGATGATTTCATCGATCTTAACGTGGAGACTTGTACCTCACTCTAAACCTAAGCCTAACCTTAAACCAACGCACTGTTGCATGAGGGACTAATCTCAGGTTACACCGCTAGAGTAACGTCCCTGGCGGTGACAGACTTGCATTGTAGATAATGGCGTGAGAATAAAATAAGATGCCAGTAAACCAAGTGTACGCATTGTGTTGTTTTCATTAATGGGATCCGCATGATGATAATGAAACATGTTGGCAGCGGTCGGATAAACAGAGTTCCAAGGAAGGATACGAAATGGAAAATGTATTGTAAGAAAAATAAACGAAGATAAGTAATGTTTGATTTATTGTGTTACACACACACACACACACACACACACACACACACACACACACACACACACACAAAAAAGTTTGTTTTGCTTTATCTGGTCATTGTGAGCTATTTGCGTTTAAATAATATGAAAAAAGAAGTTTAAACCAATTTTAACGGCCGTAAAACACAAGATTATATTGAAAAAAAAAAAAAAAGTGTCCGAACTTAACATGAAAGAGATAAATAGACCAGTGGCGGGGATACGACTCCCACAACCCTTATGTATGGAAAATAATCTCTCAGCGAACTGGAAGCTGTTTAAATTAAGATGGAATAACTATGCTATCATCACGTATCTTGCGAGACAGCCAGTATCATACCAAACGGCGATATTGCTGCATACAATTGGAGACGAAGAGTTAAAAATATATTATGGGTTTCAATTTCTGACTCCGGAAGAAGACAGAACACCCAATGAAATTCTCCAAGTGTTCGATAAGTATGCCATTGGAGAAATTAATGAGACATACGAACAATATATCTTCCACACAAGAAAACAGTGAGAAGGTGAAACAGTGGAAGCATTTATCACGGCACTCCGTACGTTGATAAAGACATGCAATTTCTGTGAGAATTGTGTCTCTTCCATACTACGAGACCAGATAATTCTTGGGGTACACAACCCCCACACCCAAACGGAACTGCTTAAAATGAGGCAGTTGGACTTACAGAGATGCATAGACATATGCAAACTATCGGAAAATGCAACGCTCCAGTCTAGAATTCTGAGACCCGAGACATTTAACAGAGTGGACTTGAAACCTAAGGGAAGGCCAACAACCACAGAAAGTAACAGAGGGTGTAGGGCGTGTGCATTGCGACATGACAAGACGTGTTTTAAATGCAATGGAAAGCACCACTTTGCAAAAAAATGCAAATCAAGAAAAAATAATATTCAGTTTGTTGGAAAACAAGATGATAGCGATAGCAGTAGTGATGGTTCAGACCATGGGCACGTGGACAGTGTAAAAAGAAGGAATCAATTCCATCAGACTTGAAGTGACAAAGGCAGAAATGATGGTCAAAGGAAAGCCGGTTGTTTTTCAGCTAGATAGTGGAGCCTCAGTGAAAATCCTGAACGAGAAACATGTGGCGGTAAAAACACTTGAGCAGTCCAATAAGACCCTTGTCATGTGGAACGGGTCACAAATGAAACCGTTAGGATAACGTCGGATAAAAATGATAAACCCAAAAAACGAACTCAAGTATGCAGTGAAGTTTGTCATTGTAAAGGAAGACTTCCATCCACTACTTGGAGCGAATGCCGTCCAGTAAATGGCAGTCATTAGTGTGAACAATGACAAATTTAAGAGGGTTGCAAACATATCTCAAAAAGACAGCAGCCAGCACCCGGAGAGCATCATATCCGAATTTCAGGATGTATTCCAGGAAGAATTGGGTACGTTACCTGGAGAGGTTCATCTGGAGGTGAACTCTAACGTAACACCACATGTTGCAGCGGCTCGAAGAATACCAGTGGCTATCAAGGTAAAAGTGAAAGCCGAATGAGAAAGACTGGTCAAAAAGAAGGTGATTGAACTAGTGAACGAGCCAACACCATGGGTAAGTGCCTTATCACTGGTAATCAAATGGAAAGTTACGGATATGTATTGACCCCAGACCATTAAATAAGGGTCTTAAACGAGAGCCTTTCCAGTTACCGGTACTGGACGATCTCCTCCCAGAACTTGCTGATAGCAAAGTTTTCTCAACTCTTGATCTAAGGGATGGATTTTGGCACCTGAAGTTAGGTAAAGCCAGCAGTCGCTTGACCACTTTTGCTACTCCATATGGTCGGCTTCGATGGAAGGTTTTACTATTTGGGATTGCTCCAGCCCCGGAAATATTTCAAAGAGAACTATATAATAATGTGGTCGATTTGAAAGGAATCATCAACAAAGCAGACGATCTTCTGGTGGTCAGGATTGGTAAAACGATGGAAGAGGCAACAGAGGACCATGATAGAAAACTCAGAAGTCTGTAAGTAAGGAATCCGGCTAGATTCAAAGACGAATTAATTGAGTCTAAGTGAAAAGGGCAGAATAATCCCTATTAGGCCAGAGGGTAGTCAGCCCAGCGAAGGCCTAGGTCACAAGGACAAAGCATTCTTTTGTTTTTGTATTTTAGTTATTTTGTGTTTTTGTTAGTGGATCTTTTTTCTTTGTTATTGTTCTTAAAAGGTGGAAGATGTTGCATGAGGTACTAATCTCAGGTTACACACGAATCCGAACAAGACCACTCCCTAGCTTTTCTAGATATACTCATCATCAGATCAGAAACCAATCTGAGTTTCAAAGTACATAGAAAGACCACACACAGAAACGATTATATTCACTACTACTCGCACCACAATGATAAAATAAAGACCGGCATGATCATTGTTTTTTTCTTGCGTGCCTTTAGAATATGCAGCCCCAATATCTTAATGATGAAATTCAATACATTACGAATGTTTTAAAAAAATTACAGTACTCGCCCTATTTCATTTTTTACGCAAAGAAAAAAGCTACGAAAATACACTATAATATAAACAGATAGAAAAATAAAACAAATACCTCCCTATTAAACAGACATCTTTTCATTCCCACCCACACTAAAAATACAAAAATCTATGACACTCTTAATAGACTAGGTTTTCACTTGATACAAACAACTTCTACAACAATAAAACAGACATTAAAAACTACCAAGCACTCTCTCAAAATCCTCACATATATTCCATCCCATGTAACGATTGCCAACAAGCGTACATAGGTGAGACACAGCATAAATTGAAACTAAGACTTTACGAACACAGAAGAGATATAAGGAATGGTAACGCCCTAAATACACACTTTTGCCATTGTGCAGAACACGATCATTCATTTAATTTAGATCATGCGAAAATTATAAAATACGTGATAGATGGAGCCAAAAGAAGACTTTTAGAGTCAGCACTAATATTAAACACTAATACTATTACGCAAAGAAAGGACATCTACCATTTAGCCCCTAGTATAGAGAAAATAATAATCAAAGAACAAAATATAAAAACAGATCTTGGTTAACCGTTTTTCCTTAATCCTTAAATAATTTAAATAAAATGAATATGTTTAGAGAGAAAAAAATGTACATATTTATTTAACGTATTTTTAAAAGTGTATATATATATAGACATTGAACAACCCAACCTTCCCATACACACATAGTTTCCTTTCCCGATTTGGGTAGGATTCTAACACTGTTTCCTTTTCACTTACGTATGGTGTATGATCGTTTTCTTCTCCAACATTTTTCCTTTTAAAATCCTGAAGATGTCTTCTGCAATAGGGACGAAACATTGATCATTTCATAAATTCATTCGGTTTTTCTTTTTTCAAAACAACATAACGTCAACCATCGCTGGTATTTTTATTTTATTTGTATGCACACACACACACACACACACACACACACACACACACACACACACACACACACATATATATATATATATATATATATATATATATATATAATAAAAATTACAATTAAACTTACCAAAATGATCCAAGATGGTAAAATTAAAGTATATTATAAATATTAAAGAATTAATATTTATAAAGTTATCTCAGCCAGATGTAAAAGCTCGATAAAACCAAATAGGAGATAGAGCTTACAATACGAGCAAACAGTTAATAAAACATGTTAAAAACACTTTGAAATGAGTTAAAAACATATTTAATCTGAAAAGGAAACACTAGATAAGTGGATAGTCCTTAATCCGCGGAGTTTCGAAGAAATACTTTCCTTCTCATCAGAGGGTAGGAATTAGCACAATGCAGGATCGGATTTTGCATGCAAAAGTATTTGATGAAACAACAAATAAGTCAAAGATCTTACTTGATAACAAAAAAAGTGAAGCAGAGGGAATATAGTGAAGAAAAAGGTGATTACACATGAATGGATAGTCTGGTGGAAGATAAATAATCCAGTGACGGTAAAATCCAAATATATTACTTCAAGAAAGTTAATTGAATTTCCATTTGCACAAGTAAAATCCAAGGAAATCCCGTAATTGGAAGAAGATGGTCCATAATAATCGAATGTTGTTTCATCAAATACTTTTGCATGCAAAATCCGATCTCGCATTTTGCTAATTCCTACCCTTTGATGAGAAGGAAAGTATTTCTTCGAAACTCCGCGGATTAAGGACTATCCACTTATCTAGTGTTTCCTTTTCAAATTAAATATGTTTTTAACTCATTTCAAAGTGTTTTTTTAACATGTTTTATTAACTGTTTGCGCGTATATATATATATATATATATATATATATATATATATATATATATATATATATATATATATATATATATATTAAAATGTTACAGAAGGTCAGAAAAACATCGGTTACAAATATGATGTAAGGGGATAAAAAATATTGAATAAATAAAAATATTGAATTCTTTTCAGCCTTTGTTGGGCGTACTTGGCTCTTATACAAGCAGAGAATTGCATAAGCAATGAAATATCTACTGGAGTGGGAGAGCTATCACACCATTTTTCCAGCATCTTGACAACGGATTTGATGTACGTGCTCCACATCAGATCAGGTCAGAAATAGAAGCTTGTCAAAACACGGAGCCCAAGACGAGAGCCATTCATTTCAATTGTTGCCAGACGGAAATGAGAGTGTTGATGATGGAAAGATAGAAATTTGGTTTTAGATAAATTAAAATTGACCAGCCACCTCTTTCCCCACTACATCATATAGAGATCAGAGGAGTGAGAATCAAAGAGAATTTGGTCGTTTACGGCCTTTGAAGTGTTGTCATAGATTGTAGTGTCGTCAGCATAAATGTCTACAAATGATCTTAGGGTGTGTTTTGGGAGATCATTGATGTAGATAAGGAATAGAGTTCAGCCCAGGATGGACCCTTGAGGGACTCCAGCAGTGAGCTTCTGATTTCTGTTCAGCAACCACTACTCTTATAAACCTATCACAGAGAAATGATTTAATAATTGAGAAGACATTTCCAGCTATATGGTAGTTGGAAATCTTTTGCCTTTATGCCTTTATGCCATACCCTAACCCTAACCCTAACCCTATAAAAAGCCTTTGATATGTCAAGGTCAATTGTCCTTCAAGGAAGTTCACGAACCAACCTGTGTGCCCGATACTACCGGTCAGTATGCAAGCCTCCTAGACCTTTTCCTCACAACATCCCCTGAGCTATGTTCATGTTCCATTCTATCTCCTCTGGGATCCTCCGACCATTCTTTTGTAGTAGTTAAGATAAAAATGAAATGTAATAAGTCTTCAGATGTACCTCTCCACCGTACTGTATATCGATACTCCATGGCTGACTGGGATAACTTCCATACATTCATATCTGACCTACCTCTGCATTCCATGTCTAAAAAGATGTGTCCTCTATAGTATCAGACCTGGCTGAATGGTTAATTGTAGGCATAGACCGATTCATACCATCCAAAAAATTCCAACAAAAACCTAACAGCCAGCTATGGTTCTCCCCTGAATGTGCTGCTGCCATCGTGCACAGAAATCACTTTTTCCATAGCTACCAACGTAATAGATGCACTGAGACTAAAGCTGCTTTCAGGACTTCCAGCAACCACTGTAAAAGAGTAATAAAAAATGCAAGAGAGCTATATGCTCAGTTCATTAAATCCAAAGTAGCTGAGCAGTGGCTTGGTTCCCACCAGTTCTGGCAAATAGCAAACAGGATCTTGAACAGAAGCGTGCGTTCTATACCAACTATCATCAATGGACCTGAGGTCATCTCGTCAGCATCAGACAAGGCCAGACTATTTGCCAAAAACTTAGCAATTAATTCTACCCTTTGCAACAAAGGCCATCAACTCCCCGTATTTCCTCCTATAACAGACAACACACTATGCAACATACAAATATCTGTGCGTGAGGTTGCCAAGCTAATCAAGAACCTTGATTCCAGTAAAGCAACTGGCCCTGACAGCATTCCAGTTATAGTGCTGAAAAAGCTCCAACCAGAACTTGCCCCCATACTTACAAAACTGTTTAAGCGTTGCCTTAAAGAGAAGTGCTTTCCAACACCCTGGAAAACCTCATCAGTATGCCCTATATTTAAGAATTCAGGTGAAAAGTCATCTCCCTCTCAGTACAGACCAATAAGTCTCCTGTGTGTCATTAGTAAGTTGTTGAAATCCATATTAAATAAAGAAGTAGTCAACCACCTCAACAGAAAAAATCTTCTTCAATATGGGTTCCACTCTGTAAGATCTACAGCAGATGGTTATATCTCATAGGATTAGTGGATCTCTTGACAAAGGCTTCCTTTCCAGGGCAATTGCCCTTGACATATCGAATGGCCTTCGATAAGGTATGGCATAAGGGCCTACTTCACAAGATTTCCAGCTACGATATAACTGGAAATGTTTTCTCAATCATTAAATCATTTCTCTCTAATAGGCTCATAAGAGTAGTGGTTGATGAGAGGCCCACAGTATACATGCTGGAGTTCCTCAGGGGTCAATCCTGGGCCCAACTCTCTTCCCGATCTACATCAATGATCTCCCTAAATACATGCTTAAATCAATCGTTGACATCTTTGCTGATGACACAACCATCTATGGCAACACATCAAAGGACGTAAATGACAAAGTTCACTCTAATTCTCTCTCCTCTGATCTTGGTGGCTAGTAACTTTAATGCATCTAAATTAACACATAATTAAAAGAAAAACAATTTGGTCAAGTAATTAACACATAACTGAACAAAAATAATCACCCATAATTAAAAGATTTTAAAACGGTAAATAAATTAACACGTGATTAAAGGAAATACCACTCGGCATATAAATTAACACATAATAAACAATAAAACAATGGGGTAAATAAATTAACACATAATTAAAAAAAAACAATGGGGTAAAAAAATTAACACATAATAAACAGTAAAAGAATCGGGTAAATAAATTAACATATAATAAACAGTAAAACAATTAAGTAAATAAATTAACACATAATTAAAAGCAAAAAAATTCAGTAAATCAATTCACACATAATTAAAAGTAAAACAATTGGGTAAATCAATTAACACATAATAAAAAGAAAAACAATTGATTGAATACATTTACACATAATTAAAAGAAAAACAATCGGGTAAATAAATTAACACATAATTAAAGTAAAACAATTGGGTCAATAAATTACTACATAATTAAAAGAACATCAATTGGGTAAATAAATTAAAACATAATTAAAAGAAAAACAATTGGGTAAATAAATAAACACATAATTAAAAGAAAAACAATTGGTTAAATAAATAAACCCATAAGATAAAGAAAAATAATTGGGTCAATAAATTAACACATAATTAAAAGTAAAAACTTGGGTCAATAAATTAACACATAATTAAAAGAAAAACAATTGGGTAAATAAATTAACACATAATTAAAAGAAACACAATTGGGGAAACAAATTATCACATAATTAAAAGACAATCAATTCGGTCAATAAATTAACACATATTTAAAAGAAAAACAATTGGGTAAAGAAATTAACACATAATTAAGAAAAAACAATCTTGTAAATAAATTAACACATAATTAAAAGAAAAACCATTGGGTAACCAAATTAACACAATTAAAAGTAAAGCATTGGGTAAATAAATTAACACATAATTAAAAGAAAAACACTTAGGTAAATAAATCACCACATAATTAAAAGAAAAACAAATTGGGTAAATAAATTAACACATAATTAAAAGAAAAACAATCTTGTAAACAAATTAACACATAATTAAAAGAACAATTGGGTAAATACATTAACACATAATTAAAGGAAAAACAATTGGGTAAAAAAATTACCACATAATTAAAAGAAAAACAATTGGGTAAATAAATGAAAACATAATTAAAAGAAAAACAATTGGGTAAATAAATTAACACATAATTAACAGAAAAACAATTGGGTAAATAAATTAACACATAATTCAAAGAAAAACAATTAGGAAAAGAAATTAACATATAATTCAAAGAAAAACAATCTTGTAAATAAATTCACACATAATTATTAGAAAATCAATTGGGTAAACAAATAAACACATAATAAAAAGAAAAACAATTGGGTAAACAAATTAACACATAATTATTAGAAAATCAATTCGGTAAAAAAATTAACACATAATTAAAAGCAAAACAATTGGGTAAATAAATTAACACATAATTAAAAGCAAAACAATCTTGTAAATAAATTAACACATAATTAAAAGAAAAACAATTGGATAAAAAAATTAACACATAATTATTAGATAATCAATTGGGTAAATAAATTAACGCATAATTATTAGACAAACAATTGGGTAAATAACTTAACACATAATTAAAAGAAAAACAATTGGGTAAATAAATTAACACATAATAAAAAGAAAACAATTGGGTAAATAAATTAACACATAATTAAAAGAAAAATAATTGGGTAAATAAATTAACACATAATTATTAGAAAAACAATCGGGCAAATTAATTAACACATAATTAAAGGAAAAACAATTGGGTAAATAAATTCACACATAATTAAAAGATAACAAATGGGTACATAAATTAACACATAATAATAATAAAATCCATTGGATAAATAAATTAACACATAATTATTAGAAAAATAATTGGGTAAATAAATGAACACATAATTAAAAGAACAACAATTGAGTAAATAAATTAACACACAATGAAAAGAAACACAATTTGGTAAATAAACTAACACATAATTAAAAGAAAAATTAATGAGTAAATAGATTAACACATAATTAAAAGGAAAACAATTGGGTAAATAAATTAACACATAATTAAAAGGAAAACAATTGGGTAAATAAATTAACACATAATTAAAAGGAAAACAATTGGGTAAATAAATTAACACATAATTAAAAGAAAAACAATTGTGTCAATAAACTAACACATAATTAAAAGGAAAACAATTGGGTAAATAAATTAACACATAATTAAAAGACAAACAATTGGGTTAATAAATTAAGACATAATAATTAGAAAAATAATTGCGTAAATAAATTAAAACATAATTAAAAGAAAAACAATTGGGTAAATAAATGACACATAATTAAAAGTAAAACAATTGGGTAAATAAATTAACACACAATTAAAAGAAAAACAATTAGGTAAATTAATAACCACATAATTAAAAGTAAAAAAATTGCGTAAATAAATTAACACATAATTCAAAGCAAAACAATATAGTAAATAAATTAACACATAATTAAAAGAAAAACAATTGGGTAAATAGATTAACACATAATTAAAAGCAAAACAATTGGGCAAAGAAATAGACACATAATTAAAAGAAAAACAATCTTGTAAATAAATTAACACATAATTAAAAGAAAAACAATTGGGTAAATAAACTCACACATAAAAAAAATAAACACAATCTTGTAAATGAATGAACACATAATTAAAAGAAAAACGATTGGGTAAATAAATTACCACATAATAAAAAGAAAACCAATTGGGTAAAAAAATCAACACATACTTACAAGAAAAACAATTGGGTAAATAAATAAACACATAATAAAAAGAAAAAAACACTTGGGTAAATAAATTAACACATAATTAAAAGAAAAAACACTTGGGTAAATAAATCAACACATAATTAAAAGAAAATCAATTGCGTAAATAAATAACACATAATAAAAGAAAAATAATTGGGTAAAGAAACTAACACATAATTAAGAGAAAAATAATTGGGTAAATATATTAACACATAATTAAAAGAAAAACAATTGGGTAAATAAATTAACACATAATAAAAAGAAAAACAATTGGGTAAATAAATTAACACATAATTAAAAGAAAATCAATTGGGTAAATATATAAACACATAATTAAAAATCAATTGGGTAAATATATTAACACATAATTCAAAAAAATCAACTGGGTAAATAAATTAACACATAATTAAAAGAAAAAACACTTGGGTAATTAAATAAACACATAATTAAAAGAAAAAAACCCTCGGGTAAATAAATTAAAACATAATTTGAAAAAAATCAATTGGGTAAATAAATTAACACATAATTGAAAGAAAAAACACTTGGGTAAATAAATTAACAGATAATTAAAAGAAAATAAATTGGGTAAATAAATTAACACATAATTAAAAGAAACAAAACTTGAGAAAATTAATTAAAACATAATTAAAAAAATCAATTGGGTAAATATAGTAACACATAATTAACAGAAAATCAATTGGGTAAATAAATTAACACATAATTAAAAGAAAACACACTTGGGTAAAAAAATAAACACATAATTAAAAGAAAAAACACTTGGGTAAATAAATTAACACATAATACAAAGAAAAAACACTTGGGTAAATAAATTAACACATAATTAAAAGAAAAAAAATGTGGTAAATAAATAAACACATAATTAATTGAAAAATCAATTGGGTAAATAAATTAACACATAATTAAAAGAAAAAACACTTGTGTAAATAAATTAACACATAATTAAAAGAAAAAACACTTGAGTACATAAATTAACACATAATAAAAAGAAAAAATACTTGGGTAAATAAATTAACACATAATTAAAAGAAAAAACACTTGGGTAAATAAATTAACATATAATTAAAAGAAAAAACACTTGGGTAAATAAATTAACACATAATTAAAAGAAAACACACTTGGGTAAATTAATTAACACATAATTAAAAGAAAAAACACTTGGGTAAATAAATAAACACATAATTAATTGAAAAATCAATTGGGTAAATAAATTAACACATAATAAAAGAAAAAACACTTGGGTAAATAAATTAACACATTATTAAAACAAAAAACACTTGGGTAAATAAATTAACGCATGATAAAAAGAAAAAAACACTTGGGTAAATAAATTAACACATAATAAAAAGAAAAAACACTTGGGTAAATAAATAACCACATAATAAAAAGAACAACACTTATGTAAAAATATAAACACATAATTAAAAGAAAAAGCAATTAGGTAAATAAATTTACACTTAATTAACAGAAAAAACACTTGGGTAAATAAATAAACACATAATTAAAAGTAAAAACACTTGGGTAACTAAATTAAAACATAATTTAAAACAAATCAATTGGGTAAATAAATTAAAACATAATTTCAAACAAATCAATTGGGTAAATAAATTAACATATAATTAAAAGAAAAAACACTTGGGTAAATAAATTAATACATAATAAAAAGGAAAAAACACTTGGGTAAATAAATAAACATATAATAAAAAGAAAAAACACTTGGGTAAATAAATAACACATAATTAAAAGAAAAAACACTTGGGTAAATAAATAAACACATAATTAATTTAAAAATCAATTGGGTAAATAAATTAACACAAAATTAAAACAAAAAACACTTGGGTAAATAAATAAACACATAATAAAACGAAAAACACTTGGGTAAATAAATTAACACATAATTAAAAGAAAAAACACTTGGGTAAATAAATAAACACATAATAAAAAGAAAAAACACTTGGGTAAATAAATTAACACATAATAAAAAGAAAAAACACTTGGGTAAATAAATTAACACATAATAAAAGGAAAAAACACTTGGGTAAAAAAATAAACACATAATAAAAAGAAAAAACACTTGGGTAAATAAATAAACACATAATAAAAAGAAAAAAACACTTGGGTAAATAAATTAACACATAATTAAAAGAAAAAACACTTGGGTAAATAAATCACCACATAATAAAAAGAAAAAACACTTGGGTAAATAAATTAATACATAATAAAAAAAAACACTTGGGTAAATAAATAAACACATAATAAAAAGAAAAACACTTGGGTAAATAAACAAAAACATAATAAAAAGAAAAACACAAGTGGGTAAATAAATAAACACACAAAAAAAAAGAAAAAACACTTGGGTAAATAAATAAACACATAATAAAAAGAAAAAACACTTGGGTAAATAAATTAACACATAATTAAAAGAAAACACTTGGGTAAATAAATTAACACATAATAAAAAGAAAAACAATTGGGTAATTAAATTAACACATAATATAAAGAAAAAACACTTGGGTAAATAAATTAACATATACTTAAAAGAAAAACAATTGGGTAAATAAATTAACACATAATATAAAGAAAAAACACTTGGGTAAATAAATTAACACATAATTAAAAGAAAACACTTGGGTAAATAAATAAAAAAATAATTAAAAGAAAAACAATTGGGTAAATAAATAAACACATAATATAAAGAAATAAACACTTGGGTAAATAAATAAACACATAATTAAAAGAAAAACAATTGGGTAAATAAATTAACAAATAATTAAAAGAAAATAAATTGGGTAAATAAATAAACATATAATAAAAAGAAAAAATAATTGGGTAAAAAAATAAACACATAATAAAAAGAAAAAACACTTGGGTAAATAAATAAACACATAATAAAAAGAAAAAACACTTGGGTAAATAAATAAACACATAATAAAAAGAAAAAACACTTGGGTAAATTAATTAAGACATAATTAAAAGAAATAACACCTGGGTAAAAAAACAAACGCATAATTAAAAGAAAAAACACTTGGGTAAATAAATAAACACATAATCAAAAGCTAAACAATTGGGTAAATAAATAAACAAATAATAAAAAAAAAAACACTTGGGTAAATAAATAAACACATAACAAAAAGAAAAAACACTTGGGTAAATAAATAAAAACATAATAAAAAGAAAAAACACTTGGGTAAATAAATAAACACATAATATAAAGAAAAAACACTTGGGTAAATAAATAAACACACAATTAAAAGAAAAACTATTGGGTAAATAAATTAACAAATATATAAAGAAAAATCAATTGGGTAAATAAATAAACATTCACACATAAGAAAAGAAACACAATCTTATAAATGAATTAACACATAATTAAAAGAAGAACAATTGGGTAAATAAATTTCCACATAATAAAAAGAAAAACAATTGGGTAAAAAAATCAATACATACTTAAAAGAAAAACAATTGGGTAAATAAATTAACACATAATAAAAAGAAATAATTAGGTAAAGAAACTAACACATAATAAAGAAAAATAATTGGGTAAATAAAATAACACATAATTAAAAGAAAAACAATTGGGTAAATAAAGTAACACATAATAAAAAGAAGAACAATTGGGTAAATAAATTAACACATAATTAAAAGTTAATCAATTGGGTAAATATATTAACACATAATGAAAAAAATCAATTGGGTATATATATTAACACATAATTAAAAAAAATCAATTGGGTAAATAAATACCACCATAATTAAAAGAAAAAACACTTGGGTTAATAAATAAACACAAATTAAAAGAAAAAACCCTTGGGTAAAAAAATTAATACATAATTTCAAAAACATAAATTGGGTAAATAAATTAACACATAATTAAAAGAAAAAACACTTGGGTAAATAAATTAACAGATAATTAAAAGAACATAAATTGGGGAAATAAATTAACAGAAAAAATTAAAAGAAACAAAACTTGGGAAAATCAATTAAAACATAATTAACATAAAATCAATTGGGTAAATAAATAAACACATCATTAAAAGAAAAAACACTTGGGTAAATAAATAAACACATAATAAAAAGAAAAAACACTTGGGTAAAAAAATAAAAACATAATTAAAAGAAAAACAATTGGGTAAATAAATTAACAAATATATAAAGGAAAATCAATTGGGTAAAAAAATTAACAAATAATTAAAACTAAAAAACACTTGAGTAAATAAATTAACACATAATAAAAAGAAAAACACTTGGGTAAATAAATTAACAAATAACAAAAAGAAAAAACCCTTGGGTAAAAAAATTAACGCACGATAAAAAGAAAAAACACTTGGGTAAATAAATAAGGACATAATTAAAAGAAAAACAATTGGGTAAATAAATTCACACATAATAAAAAGAAACACAATCTTATAAATGAATCACCACATAATTAAAAGACAAACAATTGAGTAAATAGATTACCACATAACAAAAAGAAAAACAGTTGGGTAAACACATCAATACATACTTAAAAGAAAAACAATTGGGTAAAAAAATAAACACATAATTAAAAGAAAAACAATTGGGTTAAGAAACTAACACATAATTAAAAGACAAATAATTGGGTAAATAAATTAACACATAATTAAAAGAAAATCAATTGCGTAAATAAATTAGCACATAATAAAAGAAAAATAATTGGGTAAAGAAACTAACACATAATTAAAAGAAAAATAATTGGGTAAATAAATTAACACAAAATTTAATGAAAAACAATTGGGTAAATAAATTAACACATAATAAAAAGAAAAACAATTGAGTAAATAAATTAACACATAATTAAAACAAAATCAATTGGGTAAATATATAAACACATAATTAAAAAATCAATTGGGTAAATACATACCAACATTATTTAAAGAAAAAACACTTGGGTAAATAAATTAACACATAATTAAAAAAAAACCCTCGGGTAAATAAATTAAAACATAATTTCAAAAAAATCAATTGGGTAAATAAATTAACACATAATTAAAAGAAAAACACTTGGGTAAATAAATTAACAGATAATTAAAAGAAAATAAATTGGGTAAATAAATTAACACATAATTAAAAGAAAAACAATTGGGTAAATAAATTAACACATAATAAAAAGAAGAACAATTGGGTAAATAAATTAACACATAATTAAAAGAAAATCAATTGGGTAAATATATTAACACATAATGAAAAAAATCAATTGGGTATATATATTAACACATAATTAAAAAAAATCAATTGGGTAAATAAATACCACCATAATTAAAAGAAAAAACACTTGTGTAAATAAATGAACCCAAATTAAAAGAAAAACAAACTTGGGTAAAAAAATTAAAACATAATTTCAAAAAAATAAATGGGGTAAATAAATTAACACATAATTAAAAGAAAAAACACTTGGGTAAATAAATTAACACATAATTAAAGGAAAAACAATTGGGTAAATAAATTAACACATAATTAAAAGAAACAAAACTTGGGAAAATCAATTAAAACGTAATTAACAAAAAATCAATTGGGTAAATAAATAAACACATAATTAAAAGAAAAAACACTTGGGTAAATAAATTAACACATAATTAAAAGAAAAAACACTTGGGTAAATAAATAAACACATACTAAAAAGAAAAAAACACTTAGGTAAATAAATTAACACATAACAAAAAGAAAAAACACTTGGGTAAATAAATTAACACATAATAAAAAGAAAAAACACTTGGGTAAATAAATAAACACATAATATAAAGAAAAAAAACTTGGGTAAATAAATTAACACATAACAAAAAGAAAAAACACTTGGGTAAATAAATTAACACATAACAAAAAGAAAAAACACTTAGGTAAATAAATAAACACATAATAAAAAGAAAAAAAACTTGGGTAAATAAATTAACACATAACAAAAAGAAAAAACACTTGGGTAAATAAATAAACACATAATAAAAAGAAAATAACACTTGGGTAAATAAATTAACACATAATTAAAAGAAAAAACACTTGGATAAATAAATTAACACACAATTAAAAGAAAAAACACTTGCGTAAATATATTAACACATAATTAAAAGAAAAACACTTGGGTAAATAAATTAACACATAATTAAAAGAAAAAACACTTGGGTAAATAAATTAACACATAATACAAAAAAAAACATTTGGGTAAATAAATTAACACATAATAAAAAGAAAAAACACTTGGGTAAATAAATAAACACATAATAAAAAGAAAAAACACTTGCGTAAATAAATTAACATATAATTAAAAGAAAAACAATTGGGTAAATAAATTAACACATAATAAAAAGAAAAAACACTTGCGTAAATAAATTAACATATAATTAAAAGAAAAACAATTGGGTAAATAAATTAACACATAATAAAAAGAAAAAACACTTGGGTAAATAAATAAACCCATAATTAAAAGAAAAAACACTTGGGTAAAAAAATAAACACATAATTAAAAGAAAAACACTTGGGTAAATAAATAAACAAATAATTAAAAGAAAAAAACACTTGGGTAAATAAATTAACACATAATAAAAGAAAAAACATTTGGGTAAATAAATAAACACATAATGAAAAGAAAAAACACTTGAGTAAATAAATAACACATAATAAAAAGAAAAAACACTTGGGTAAATAAATAACGCATAATAAAAAGAAAAAAACACTTATGTAAATAAATTAAGACATAATTAAAAGAAAAAACACTTGGGTAAATAAATTAACACATAATTAAAAGAAAAAACACTTGGGTAAATAAATAAACACATAATTAAAAGAAAAACAATTGGGTAAATAAATTAACACATAATAAAAACAAAAAACACTTGGGTAAAAAAATAAACACATAATAAAAAGAAAAAACACTTGGGTAAATAAATAACGCATAATAAAAAGAAAAAACACTTATGTAAATAAATTAACACATAATTAAAAGAAAAAACACTTGGGTAAATAAATAAACACATAATTAAAAGAAAAAACAGTTGGGTAAATAAATAAACACATAATTAAAAGAAAAACACTTGGGTAAATAAATTAACACATAATAAAAAGAAAAAAACACTTGGGTAAATAAATAAACACATAATTAAAAGAAAAAACACTTGGGTAAATAAATTAACACAAAATAAAAAGAAAAAATTAGTGTATTTCTGTTTTATTAAATGCTAGCTTTTTTCTAGTCC
Source organism: Euprymna scolopes (assembly GCF_053919585.1). Lineage (NCBI taxonomy): Eukaryota > Metazoa > Mollusca > Cephalopoda > Sepiida > Sepiolidae > Euprymna > Euprymna scolopes. The sequence goes on from NC_136501.1 coordinate 77,856,691, forward strand.
AATACCGGCTTCCATCTTATCTCGAAATTACTTATAACGGCACCAACTTACTTTCGGAAGAACCCCCCCCCATCAGCCTTTTCTTTTATATCGTAAGCTTCTTAAAACGTTACTAGCTTAAGTTCAGAATAAAATCACGATTTTCTTTTAACGGCTGATTTAAAAAAAAAAATGTTTTGAACGCTACTAACTGAATTTCTTTCAATACAGTTTGCAATTTGGAGACGGAATTGTTTTTGTTGAGATAAGTGATTTCAATCATGCTTTTTATTTTAGATTTAAAATATTAACAACTCCATTTTATTTCAGTATTTAATTTGTGTATTTCTGTTTTATTAAATGCTAGCTTTTTTCTAGTCCAATACCGGCTTCCATCTTATCTCGAAATTACTTATAACGGCACCAACTTACTTTCGGAAGAACCCCCCCTATCAGCCTTTTCTTTTATATCGTAAGCTTCTTAAAACGTTACTAGCTTAAGTTCAGAATAAAATCACGATTTTCTTTTAACGGCTGATTTAAAAAAAAATGTTTTGAACGCTACTAACTGAATTTCTTTCAATACAGTTTGCAATTTGGAGACGGAATTGTTTTTGTTGAGATAAGTGATTTCAATCATGCTTTTTATTTTAGATTTAAAATATTAACAACTCCATTTTATTTCAGTATTTAATTTGTGTATTTCTGTTTTATTAAATGCTAGCTTTTTTCTAGTCCAATACCGGCTTCCATCTTATCTCGAAATTACTTATAACGGCACCAACTTACTTTCGGAAGAACCCCCCCCCCATCAGCCTTTCTTTTTATATCGTAAGCTTCTTAAAACGTTACTAGCTTAAGTTCAGAATAAAATCACGATTTTCTTTTAACGGCTGATTTCAAAAAAAATGTTTTGAACGCTACTAACTGAATTTCTTTCAATACAGTTTGCAATTTGGAGACGGAATTGTTTTTGTTGAGATAAGTGATTTCAATCATGCTTTTTATTTTAGATTTAAAATATTAACAACTCCATTTTATTTCAGTATTTAATTTGTGTATTTCTGTTTTATTAAATGCTAGCTTTTTTTTTTCCTCGTACATATGTTTATTTATCTACCGAGTTGATAGCAAAAATTACGAATTATACTCATTTTTAGTTCGTGTGAGGGGAATCTATCACCATACTTTCCCTTAAACACGTCTGTTGGACTTTTATTAAGTAGAATACTTAATAGTTTTTTTTTTTTTTTTTTTTAATGGACAGTAGAAAACGCATTGTGGATGCGTTATCGGCAGCTCCTGTTACTCTCGCTTCTTCTTATTTGTCCCTCAGTCCTCATTTTTTTAAATGAGTGATTTTTCGGACAAAGAGAGAAGAAAAAGCTGTTTTCTAGGTTGGCAGTATTTTTGCGAACAGTTGGCTGAGATGGCGAAAATTTTCTGTTTCTATGTCTATCCTTGTAGCCATGTCACTAGTAAGGGTGCTGGAGGTAAACGTTTTGTCTGGGCTGACGTTATCCGCCTGATAGTCAGGGACCCGAACCTTGGATTAACCACTAAGGAGGCTGTCCTATCAGCAGGTGCAAAGTACTGGGGCTGCTGTATTGCCATTTGGTGAATGGATTCTGGACCATGCAGTAGCTTCTGGTGTGGCCTCTCGATGCCATACTAGTGGGTAATTGTTACGGCTTTACCTTATCATTAGCTACAAATAAAAAAAAATTCTTCGTTTCTTTTTCTCTCTTAATTTCCCCTCTCTGTCCTGCTCTAAGTAAATCTGTCGACCTAGTCCACAAATTCCAAAATTTCATCATGACAAGTTTCAAGAAAAAAATACTCGATTAAACCCGGTTCTCTAACTTCCAACGTAGACCCCTACTACCATGTCTCCTTCTCCAACATCAGGGGTCTTCGTTCTAACCTTCCAGAGGTTGAAACCCAATTACAGGAGACTAAACCAGACCTTTTATTTTTAAGTGAAACTGGCATTGGACAGGCTATTTCCCTAGATGAGTTTGCAATTTCAGGATACTCTAACTTAACTTCTAAATCTGACCCCCAAGATCGCCATGGGCATGGAATATGTGCCTATATTAAAGATAGCTTTCCATGTGGGAGGGACATCTCCAGGGAAGATCCTAACTTACCCTATATGTGCTTCCGGGTTGCTTTAGCTCACACTACTGCATTTATATTTACTCTCTATCGCCCCCACAACAGCGGAGTTACTATCTTTCAAAGCATATCTGAGAAAATTGACCAAGTCCTTTCTACTTATCCTTCAGCTAACATTCACGTATGTGGAGACTTCAATGTTCACAACGTCGAATGGTTGACCCATTCAAACAAGACCGATGATGAGGGGAGGTTCTGTCATGATTTCTCCATTGCCTATGACCTCACTCAGATTGTTCAGGAACCTACCCGTGTGCCCGATAATGACGGCCAGTATGCGAGCCTACTAGACCTTTTTCTCACAACTTGCCCTGAACTATGTTCAGTTTCTGTTCTGTTACCTCTTGGATCTTCCGACCACTCTGTTGTATCAATTAAGATAAAAATGAAATGTAATAAGTCCCCAGACGTACCTCTTCATCGTACAGTATATCGATACACTAAGGCTGACTGGGATAGTTTCCATACATTTATATCTGATCTACCTCTGCATTCCATGTTTAAAAAGGATGTGTCCTCTATAGTATTAGACCTAACTGAATGGTTAATTGTAGGTATTGACCATTTCATACCCTCTAAAAAGTTTCAGCAAAAACCTAACAGCCAGCCATGGTTCTCTCCAGAATGTGCTGCTGCCATTGCGCACAGAAATCACTTTTTCCACTGCTTCAAACGTAATAGATGTATGGAAACTAAAGCCGCTTTCAGGACTGCCAGCAACCATTGTAAGAAAGTAATAAGGAATGCAAGAGTGTTGTATGCTCAATCTGTTAAGTCCAAAGTAGCTGAGCAGAGGCTTGGTTCCCACCAGTTTTGGCAAATAGCAAACAGAATCCTGAATAGAAGCGTGTGCTCCATCCCAACTATTATCAATGGACCTGAGGTAATCTCGTCAGCATCAGACAAATCCAAACTCTTTGTCAAGAACTTTGCAGCTAATTCTACCCTTTGCGACCAAGACCGCCAACCTCCAATATTTCCTCCTGTATCAGAAAACACGCTATGTGATATACATATATCTGTACGTGATGTTGCGAAGCTAATCAAAAACCTTGATTCGAGTAAAGCAACTGGCCCTGATGGTATTCCAATTATAGTACTCAAAAAACTTCAACCTGAACTAGCGCCCATACTTACAAAACTGTTTAAACGTTGTCTTAAGGAGAATAATTTCCCATCTCCCTGGAAAATCTCATCAGTATGCCCTGTATTTAAGAATTCAGGTGATCGCTCATCCCCCTCTCAGTACAGGCCAATAAGTCTCCTGTGCGTCATGAGTAAGTTGCTAGAATCTGTGTTAAATACAGAAGTAATCAAACATCTCAACAAAAATAACCTTCTTAGTGACACTCAATATGGTTTCCGTTCTGCTAGATCTACAGCAGATGTGCTTACAGTTATATCGCATAGGATTAGCAAATCTCTCGACGGTGGCAATCTTTCTAGGGCAATTGCTCTTGACATATCTAAAGCCTTTGATAGGGTATGGCATAAAGGTTTACTTCATAAGATCGCTAGCTATGGTATAGCTGGAAAAGTCTTCTCAATTATTAAATCATTTCTTTCTGATAGGTTCATAAGAGTAGTAGTTGAGGGGCAAAAATCAGAAGCTCACAGTATTAATGCCGGTGTCCCTCAGGGATCCATCCTTGGCCCAACTCTTTTCCTGATCTACATTAATGATCTTCCAAATCATATCCTTACATCATTTGTAGACATTTATGCTGACGACACTACCATTTATGGTACCACATCTAAGACAGTAAACGACCAAGTTCTCTCCAATTCTCTCTCCTCTGATCTTGAGCACGTAGTACAATGGGGAAAGGAGTGGCTGGTTACTTTTAATGCATCTAAAACCAAGCTTCTCTCTTTACATCATCAACATTCTAATTCACATTTGTCATCAATTGAAATGAATGGCTCTCGTCTTCAGGAGGCCTCAAGTTTTGACAAGCTTCTGGGCTTGACCATTACTCCTGATCTTAAATGGAACACGTATATCAAATCTGTTGCCAAGGCCGCTGGAAAAATGGTGGGATCTTTCTATCGATCCAGTAGATATCTCACTGCTGATGCTATTCTCTACCTATATAAGAGCCAGGTACGTCCAAGGATGGAATACTGTTGCCACATCTGGGCAGGAGCTGCTAGAAAGGACTTGTCCTGCCTTGATAGAGTTCAAAATAGACTTCGTAGCCTCGTAGGAGATGTCCTTTTCTCCTCCTTGCAACCTCTATCTCACAGAAGAGATGTTGCGAGTTTGTCTCTGATGTATCGTTATTTTCATGGAAAGTGTTCAACTGAGCTTCAATCTATGGTCCCCCCTCGCCAAACTTTCACAAGAAACACTCGTCTAGCTGTAAACACTATCAATAATTTCCCCCACTCTTTATCTGTGCCTAAACCTAAACGTAGATTCCATGAACAAAGCTTCTTTCTTAGAACTGCACGCCTGTGGAATTGTCTTCCGTTTTCCTGCTTTCCGGCTGACTACAATATAGTTGTGTTCAAGTCTAAAGTAAATAAGTTCTTGATGAGCCGTTCCATATAAGTTATTAAATTTACCAAATTTTCATTACTAATGATTACTATATTGACCAATTTCTACTGTACACTCTTTAACCCTTATCCTCGAGTGGCCTCTGGGCCTTGATAATGTGGTGATGCCTTTGTAAAAAAAAAAAAAAAAAAAAAAAAAACACTTGGGTAAATAAATTAATAAATAACAAAAAGAAAACACACTTGGGTAAATAAATAAACACATAATAAAAAGAAAAAAACATATAATAAATAAACACATAATAAAAAGAAAAAAACATATAATAAATAAACACATAATAAAAAGAAAAAAACATAATAAACACATAATAAAAAAAAACACTTTGGTAAATAAATTAACACATAATTAAAAGGAAAAACACTTGGGTAAATAAATTAACATATAACAAAAAGAAAAACACTTGGGTAAATAAATTAACACATAATAAAAAGAAAAAAACACTTGGGTAAATAAATTAACACATAATAAAAAGAAAAAACACTTGGGTAAATAAATTAACACAGAATAAAAAGAAAAAACACTTGGGTAAATAAATTAACACATAATAAAAAGAAAAAAACACTTGGGTAAAAAAATTAACACATAATAAAAAGAAAAAACACTTGGGTAAATAAATTAACACATAACAAAAAGAAAAAACACTTGGGTAAATAAATTAACACATAATAAAAAGAAAAAACACTTGGGTAAATAAATTAACACATAATAAAAAGAAAAAACACTTGGGTAAATAAATTAACACATAATAAAAAGAAAAAACACTTGGGTAAATAAATTAACACATAATAAAAAGAAAAAAACACTTGGGTAAAAAAATTAACACATAAAAAAGGGAAAAAACACTTGGGTAAATAAATTAACACATAATAAAAAGAAAAAACACTTGGGTAAATAAATAAACACATAATAAAAAGAAAAAACACTTGGGTAAATAAATTAACACATAACAAAAAGTAAACACACTTGGGTAAATAAATTAACACATAACAAAAAGAAAAAACACTTGGGTAAATAAATTAACACATAATAAAAACAAAAACACTTGGGTAAATAAATAAACACATAATAAAAAGAAAAAACACTTGGGTAAATAAATTAACACAGAATAAAAAGAAAAAACACTTGGGTAAATAAATAAACACATAATAAAAAGAAAAAAAACTTGGGTAAATAAATTAACACATAACAAAAAGAAAAAACACTTGGGTAAATAAATTAACACATAACAAAAAGAAAAAACACTTGGGTAAATAAATTAACACAGAATAAAAAGAAAAAACACTTGGGTAAATAAATTAACACATAACAAAAAGAAAAAACACTTGGGTAAATAAATTAACACATAACAAAAAGAAAAAACACTTGGGTAAATAAATTAACACATAACAAAAAGAAAAAACACTTGGGTAAATAAATTAACACATAATAAAAAGAAAACACACTTGGGTAAATAAAGTAACACATAACAAAAAGAAAAAACACTTGGGTAAATAAATTAACACATAATAAAAACAAAAACACTTGGGTAAATAAATAAACACATAATAAAAAGAAAAAACACTTGGGTAAATAAATTAACACAGAATAAAAAGAAAAAACACTTGGGTAAATAAATAAACACATAATAAAAAGAAAAAAAACTTGGGTAAATAAATAAACACATAACAAAAAGAAAAAAATTTGGGTAACTAAATTAACACATAATAAAAACAAAAAAACACTTGGGTAAATAAATAAACACATAATAAAAAGAAAAAAACACTTGGGTAAATAAATAAACACATAATAAAAACAAAAAAACTCTTGGGTAAATAAATAAACACATAATTAAAAGATAAAACACTTGGGTAAATAAATTTACACATAATTAAAAGAAAAAACACTTGGTAAAATAAATTAACACATAATAAAAAGAAAAAACACTTGGGTAAAAAAACAAACACATAATAAAAAGAAAAACAATTAGGTAAATAAATTAAAAGAAAAATAATTGGGTAAACAAATTAACACATAATTAAAAGCCAAACCATTGGGTAACAAAATTAACACATAATTAAAAGAAAAACAATTAGGTAAATAAATTAACAAATATATGGAAGTAAAACAATTGGGTAAATTAATTAACACATAATTAAAATAAAAAATTGGGTAAATAAATCAACACACAATTAAAAGTAACAACATTGGGTAAATAAATTAACACATAATAAAAAGTGAAACACTTGGGTAAAGAAATTAGCACATAATTAAAATAAAAAACACTTGGTTAAATAAATAAACACATAATCAAAAGAAAAAACACTTGGGTAAATAAATTAACACATAATAAAAAGAAAAAACACTTGTGTAAATAAATTAACAAATAACAAAAAGAAAACAAACTCGGGTAAATAAACAAACACATAATAAATAGAAAAACCACTTGAGTAAATAAAATAACACATAATTAAAAGAAAAAACACTTGGGTAAATAAATAAACACATAATAAAAAGAAAAAAAACCTTGGGTAAATAAATTAACAAATAATTAAAAGAAAAAACACTTGGGTAAATAAATAAACACATAATAAAAAGAAAAAACACTTGGGTAAATACATTAACACATAATAAAAAACACTTGGGTAAATAAATAAACACATAATAAAAAGAAAAAACACTTGGGTAAATAAATAAACACATAATAAAAAGAAAAAACACTTTGGTAAAAAAATAAACACATAATTAAAAGGACAAAAACTTGGGTAAATAAATAAACACATAATAAAAATCAAAACACTCGGGTAAATAAATTAACACATAATAAAAAGAAAAAACACTTGGGTAAATAAATAAACACATAATAAAAAGAAAAACCATTGGGTAAATAAATTTACACTTAATTAAAAGAAAAAACACTTGGGTAAATAAATAAACACATAATAAAAATCAAAACACTCGGGTAAATAAATTAACACATAATAAAAAGAAAAAACACTTGGGTAAATAAATAAACACATAATAAAAAGAAAAACCATTGGGTAAATAAATTTACACTTAATTAAAAGAAAAAACACTTGGGTAAATGAATTAACACATAATAAAAAGAAAAACAATTGGGTAAATAAATTTACACTTAATTAAAAGAAAAAACACTTGGGTAAATAAATAAACACATAATTAAAAGAAAAAACAATTGGCTAAATATATTAACACATAATAAAAGAAAACCACTTGGGTAAATAAATTAACACATAATTAAAAGAAAAAAACACTTGGGTAAATAAATAAACACATAATTAAAAGAAAATACACTTGGGTAAATAAATAAACACATAATTAAAAGAAAAAACACTTGGGAAAATAAATTAACACATAATAAAAAGAAAAAAAACTTGGGTATATAAATAAACACATAATAAAAAGAAAAACAATTGGGTAAATAAATTTACACTTAATTAAAAGAAAAAACACTTGGGTAAATAAATAAACACATAATTAAAAGAAAAAACACTTGGGTAAATAAATAAACACATAATTAAAAGAAAAACAATTGGGTAAATAAATAAACACATAATTAAAAGAAAAAAAACTTGGGTAAATAAATTAACACAGAATTTACAGAAAATACACTTGGGTAAATCAATTAACAAATAATTAAAAGAAAATCAATTGGGTAAATATATAAACACATAAATAAAAAAAATTAATTGGGTAACTTAATTAACACACCATTAAAAGAAAAACAATTGGGTAAATAAATTAACACATAATTAAAATAAAACAATTGGGTAAATAAATAAACACATAATTAACAGGAACACAATTGGGTAAATAAATTAACAAATAATTGAAAGCAAAAAAGAAAAATTTAGTTAATAAATAAACACATAATTAAAAGAATAACAATTCGGTAAAAAAAAACACATAATTAACAGGAACACAATTGGGTAAATAAATTAACATATAATAAAAAAAAAATTGGGTTAATAAATGAACACATAATTAAAAGAAAAAATAATTGGGTACATCCATTAACACATAACAAAAAGAAACAAAATTGGGTAAATAAATTAACACATAATTAAAAGAAAAATAATTGGGTAAACAAATTAACATATAATTAAAAGCCAAACCATTGGGTAAAAAAATTAACACATAATTAAAAGAAAAACAATTAGATAAATAAATTAACAAATATATGGAAGTAAAACAATTGGGTAAATTGATTAACACATAATTAAAATAAAAAATTGGGTAAATAAATCAACACACAATTAAAAGTAACAACATTGAGTAAATTAATTTACACATAATTAAAAGAAAAACTATTGGGTAAATAAATTAACACATAATTAAAAGTGAAACACTTGGGTAAAGAAATTAGCACATAATTAAAAGTAAAACAATTGGGGTAATAAATCAACATATAATTAAAAGTAAACGAATTTGGTAAATACATTAACACATAATTTAAAGTAAAGCAATTGGGTAAATAAATTAACATATAATTAAAAGAAAAGCAATTGGGTAAATAAATAAACACATAATTAAAAGTTAAACAATTGGGTAAATAAAATAACACATAATAAAAAAAATCAATTTGGTAAATAAGTTAACACATAATTAAAAGTAATAAAATTTGGTAAATAAATAACACTTAATTAAAATAAAACAATTGGGTAAATAATAAACACATAATTAAAAGTAAAACAATTGTGTAAATATGTTAACATAATTAAAAGTAAAAAAAATTAGTAAATAAATTAAAACATAATTAAAAGTAAAACATGTGGGTAAATAAATTAACACTTTATTAAAAGGAAAACGATTGGGTAAATAAATTAACACATTCTTAACAGTAAAACAATTGCTTAAATAAATTAACACATAATTAAAAGAAAATCAATTGGGTAAATCAGTTAACACATAATACCAGAAAATCAATTGTGTAAATAAATTAACACTTAAAAAAAAATGGGTAAATAAATAAACACATAATTAAAAAAAACAATTGGGTAAATAAATAAACACACAACATAAAGAAAAACATTTGGTTAAATAAATAAAAACATAATTAAAAGAAAAAAACATTGGGTAAATAAATAAAACAATAATTAAAAGAAAATCAATTGGGTAAATAAATCATCATCGGCGGTCACTCGTGTCCGAGTAAGACTGTCCTCCGTTGTGGCTTCTGTGGGTCCTCAGGTGAGCATAGAGCCCAATCCTAGACCCAATTTGTCTTGTGCAATTTGGGCAGATAAAGGTAGTGGTGGTGGGGTGGGGTTGGGTGTGTCTGGTTGATAATCTGTCCTTTCTGTGCTTGCGCCTATCCTCAGCAGCTTTATTTAGGTCACTACTATAAAGCGCAGCACCTTTGTGGACAGCGCTCCTCCATGCCAACCTGCTCCCAGCCACGTCCTCCCATGTCTTAAGGTCCATGTGAAACCGCTTTAGATTTGCTTTGATGTTGTCCTTATACCTCATCTTTTGGCCACCCTGGGCACGCTTTCCCTCAACAAGCTGAGAGTAGAAAATCTGTTTTGGGAGGCGGAGATCCGGCATTCGGACAACATGACCAGTCCATCTGAGCTGGCGTTGAGCAACAGTAGCGGTGATAGTGGGAATGTCAGCCTCACTCAGGACGCTGGTGTTGGTGCGTCGGTCCTTCCAACTAATTCTGAGGATTTTTCGGAGGCATCTTTGGTGGTACGTCTCCAGGGTTTTTACGTGCCTCCTGTATGTGGTCCAGGTCTCCGATCCATAGAGAAGAGTGGGCAGCAAGACAGCTTTATATACCATGATTTTGGTCTTTGCCAGAAGGTCACGGTTCTCAAATACTCTCTTCCTTAGCCTTGAGAAAGCCCCACTGGCACAGCTGAGACGGTGTTGTATTTCATCATCTATGTTGGCTTTTGATGATAGGATGCTGCCTAGGTATGGGAAGTGGTCCACATTTTCCAGTCTAGCGTTGTCAATGGAGATGTTTGGGGGTGAGACTGGAGTACTGTTTGGTGGTGATTGATGGAGGATTTGGGTTTTTTTTATATTAATTGTTAGTCCTAGCTGTTTGTACGCACTCGTGAAGGCAACCAGTGTACACTGTAGGTCCTCTTCTGAGAGGGCTACAAGGGCGTTATCGTCTGCATACTGTAGCTCCATAATGGATATGGTGTTCGTTCGACCTTTGGCCCTAAATCTGTTGATGTTAAAAAGTCGGCCGTCGGTTCTGTACATAATCCGAACTCCATGGGGAAGATGTTTGTCCGTAAGATGGAGGATAGCAGTAATGAAGATGGAGAACAGGGTTGGGGCAATGACACATCCCTGTTTCACTCCCGTGTCAACCCTGAAGGGCTCTGTTTCATCTCCACTACTACTGAGGACTGTAGCTGACATATTGTCATGCAGCAGTCTCAGTACCCGAATGTACCTCTCTGGGCATCCAAACCTTGCAAGAACCAGCCAAAGGGCTTGACGGTTCACAGAGTCAAAGGCTTTAGTAAGGTCTATAAAAGCCATGTATAATGGTAAATTTTGCTCCCTGCACTTTTCTTGGAGTTGACGAGCAGTGAAGATCATGTCCATCGTGCCTCTATTTGGTCGAAAGCCACTTTGGGACTCGGGAAGGATGGTTTCTGCAAGGGGTGTAAGCCTGTTGGCCAAAACCCGAGCTAGGGCTTTCCCTGTGGTAGAGAGGAGAGAAATGCCCCGGTAGTTCCCACAGTTTGCCTTGTCTCCCTTCTTAAAGATGGAGACAACTAGGGCATCTCTAAGTTGTGCAGGGATTTTCTCTTGTTCCCATATTTTGAGCAGCAGGGCATGGATGTGTCTGAGAAGATCAGGCCCGCCTTTCTTCAGGATTTCTGCTGGGATGCCGTCAGAACCAGCCGCCTTATTGTTTTTCATCTTCCTAATTGCATCCCGCACCTCTTCCAGACTGGGTGGTTCTCCCATGCTCTCAATTATGGGCTGTTGGGGGAGTTTTTCAAGGGCCTTCATCTCTGGAGTGGTGTCCCTGTTCAGAAGATCCTTGTAATGCTCTTTCCATCTATTTGTTATTTCTCCCTTTCCTTTCAGCAGCGTGAGCCCATCCTTAGACCGAAGGGGGGTCAGAGAACGGTAGCTGGGGCCGTATACCACTTTTGTGGCTTCAAAGAATCTTCTGGTGTCCCCAGAGTCAGCAAACTGCTGGATCTCCTGAGCCTTCTTCATCCACCAGATGTTCTTCAGCTTCCTGACTGTCGATTGGACAGCCGCTTTAGCCTTGGCATGGGCAACTCTTTTAACCTTGCAATTGATGTTATTCTGCCAGGTGATAAAAGTTTGCCTCTTGGTGTCTATAAGCTGTTGGATTTCGGTATCGTTTTCATCGTACCAATCCTGATGTTTCCGCTTTTTCTGCCCTAGGATGCTTATACTGGAGTCCATGATGGCAGAAGACAGCTTGTCTCAGTGCTCTTCAGCGTCATGCGGATACTGCTTGGGCAGGTCCGCACTAAGAACCGCCTGGAGGTGTTGTTGGTAGGTGATATCGCCCAGCTGCTCGATGTTGAGCTTTGGTCGGCTCTGTCTTTTTTGCATCCTTTGCTTCCGCATTAAATGGATAGACATGATGGAGCGAATAAGACGGTGGTCGGTCCAACAATTGTCTGTACTGGTCATTGCCCTGGTGTTCAGCACATCACAGCGGTCTTTGGCACGGACAATGACATAGTCAAATAAATAAACACATAATTAAAAGACAAACAATTGGTTAAATACATTTGGGTAAATAACTTAACACACAATTAAAAGAAAACAATTGGGTAAACAAGTTAACATATGATTAAAAAACAAACAATTGGGAAAATGAATTAACACATAATTAAAAGAAAATCAATTGGGTAAATAAATTAACACATAATTAATAGTAAAAAATATTGGTAAATAGATTAACACATAATTAAAAGTAAAACAATTGAGTAAATAAATTAACACAGAATTAAAAGAAACACACTTGGGTAAATAAATTAACACATAATAAAAAGAAAATCAATTGGGTACATAAATAAACACATAATTAAAAGAAAAACAATTGCTTAAATCAATTAACACATAATTAAAAGTAAAATAATTGGGTAATAAAATTAACACATAATTAAACGAAAATAAATTGTGGTAATCAATTAACACATAATTACAAGTAAAACAATTGGGTAAATAAATAAACACATCATTTAATGTACAACACTTGGCTAAATCAATTAACACATAATTAAAAGTAAAACACTTGGGTAAGTCAATTTAAACTTAAAAGTAAGACAATTGGGTAAATTAATAAACACATAATTAAAGTAAAATATTGGGTAAATTAATTAACAGAGAATGACAAATAAAAAAATTGGGCCAATTAATTAACACATAATTAAAAGTAAAAAAATTAGGTGAATAAAATAACACATAATTGAAATAAAACAATTGGGTAAATAAATCAACACATAATTAAAAGTAAAAACATTAGGTAAATTAATTAACACCTAATAAAATGTAAAAAAATTGGGTAAATAAATTAACACATCATTAAAAGTAAAACAATTGGGTAAATGACTTACCACATAATTAAAAGACAAACAATTGGTAAATAAATTAACACATAACTAAAAGAAAAACCATGGGGTAAATAAGTTAACACATAATTATTAGAAAAACAATTGGGTAAATGACTTACAACATAATACAAAGAAAAACAATTGGTAAATAAATTAACACATAACTAAAAGAAAAACAACTGGGTAAATTACTTTCCACATATTTAAAAGAAAAACAATTGGGTAAACAAATTAACACATAATTATTAGAAAATCAATTGGGTGAATAAATTAACACATAATTAAAAGTAAAAAAATTGGTAAATAGATTCACACATAATTAAAAGTAAAACAATTGGGTACATGTATTAACATATTATTAAAGAAATTAGCACATAATTAAAAGAAAAACAATTGGGTAAATAACTAAACATATAATTAAAAGTAAAAAAAATTGGGTAAATAAATTAAAACATAATAAAAAGTAAAATAATTTGGTAAATAAATTAACACATAACAAAAAAAAAACAATTGGGTACATAAAATAACACATAATGAAAAGTAAAAAAATTGGGTAAATTATTTAACACATCATTAAAAGTAAAACAATTAGGTAAAAAAATTAAAACATAATTAAAAAAAAGAAATTGGAAAAATAAATTAACACATAATTATTAGAAATACAATTTGGTAAATAAATTAACACATAATTAAAAGAAAACCAATTGTGTAAATCAATTAACACATATTTAAAAGAAAAGCAATTGGGTAAATAAATTAACACATAATTTAAAGAAAAACAATTGGGTAAATAAATTAACACATAATTAAAACTAAGAAAATTGGGTAAATAAAGTAACACATAATTAAAAGTAAAAAAATTGAGTAAATAAATTAACACATAATTAAAAGAAAAACAATTGGGTCAAAAAATTACCACATAATTACAAGTAAAAAACTTGGGTAAATAGATTAACACATAATTAAAAGCAAAACAATTGGGTAAATAAATTAACACATAATTGAAAGTAAAAAAGTTGGGTAAATTAATTAACACATAATTAAAAGTAAAACAACTGGGTAAATAAATTAACACTTAATTAAAATTAAAAATATGGGGAAAATAAATTAACACATAATTAAAAGTAAAAAAATTGGGTAAATAGATCAACACATAATTAAAGTAAAACAATTGGGTAAATTAATTAACGCATTATTAAAATACAAAAATTGGGTAAATAAATAAACACACAATTAAAAGTAAAACAATTGGGTAAATTAATTTACACATAAATAAAAGTAATACAATTGGGTAAATAAATTGAAACATAATTAAAAGTAAAGCAATTGGGTAAATTAATTAACACATAATGAAAAGAAAATCAATTAGGTAAATAATTTAACACATAATTAAAATTAAAAACAATTGGGTAAATAAGTTAACACATAATTATTAGAAAAACAATTGGGTAAATAAATTAACGCATAACAAAAATAAAAACAATTGGGTAAATAAATTAACACATACTTAAAAGAAAAACAATTGGGTAAATAAATTACCACATTATTAAAACAAAATCAATGGGGAAAATCAATCACCACATTATTACAAGAAAAACAATTTGGTAAATAAATTAACAAATAATTAAATGAAAAACAATTGGTAAATAAATTAACACATAATTAAAAGAAAAACAATTGGGTGAATAAATAAACACATAATTAAAAGTAAAAAAATTGGATCAATTAATTAACACATTATAAAAAGTAAAACAATTGGGTAAATAGATAATTGAAAGAATAAAAATTGGGTAAATTAATTAACACATAATTAAAAGTAACACAATTGGGAAAATAAATTAACATATAATAAAATTAAAAAAATTTGGTTAATTAATTAACACATAATAAAAATACAAACATTAGGTTATAAATCATCTCAAATTTAAAAGTAAAAAAATTGGGTAAATAAATTAACACATAATAAAGAGAACAACAATTGGGTCAATAAATTACCACATAATTTTAAGTATAACACTTGGTACATATATTAACACATAATAAAAAGAAAAGCAATTGGGTAAATAAATTAACAAATAATTAAAAGAAAAGCAATTGGGTAAATAAATTAACTTTATGAATAAATTAAATTGGGTCAATAAATTACCACATAATTAAAAGTATAACACATACATATACTCATAATTAAAAGAAAATCAATTGGGTAATGCAAGTAACACATAATTAAAAGTAAAAAATTGAGTAAATAAATAAACACTTAACTAAAAGAAAATCAATTGGGTAAATCAATTAACACATAATTAAAATAAAATCAATGGGGTAAACCAATTAACACATAATAAAAAGTAAAAAGTAAAACAATTGGGTAAATAAATTAACTCATAATTAAAAGTAAAAAGATTTGGTAAATAAATTAACAGTTAATTAAAAGTAAAAAAGTGCGTAAATAAATTAACACATAATTAAAAGTAAATAAATTGGGTAAATAAATTAACACGTTATTAAAAGTAAAACAATTGGGTAAATAAATTAACACATATTTAAAAGTAAAATAATTGGGTAAATAAATTAACACATAATTAAAAGTAAAATAATTGGGTAAATAAATTAACACATAATCAAAAAAAAACAACTGGGTAAATTAATTAACACATAATTAAAAGTAAAAACAATTGGGTAAATTAATTAACACATAATTATTAGAAAAACAATTTTGTAAATAAATTAACACATAATTAAAAGAAAAACAATTGGGTAAATAAATTAACACTTAATTAAAAATAAAAAAATTGGTAAATAAATTATCACATAATTAAAAGTAAAAAATTGGGTAAATAAATTAACACATAATTAAAAGAAAAACAATTGGGTAAATAACTTAACATACAATTTAAAGTAAAAAAATTGGGTAAATAAATTAAGACATAATTAAAAGAAAAACAATTGGGTAATTTGATTAACACATAATTAAAATTAAAACAATTGGGTAAATAAATTAACACATAATTAAAAGAAAATCAATTTGGTTAATATGTTGACACATTATTAAAATTAAAAAAATTTGGTAAATATTTTAACACATAATTAAAAGTAAAACAATTGGGTTAATTTATAAACACATAATTAAAAGTAAAAAAATTGGGTAAATAAAATAACACATAATTAAAAGTAAAAAAATTGGGTAAATATATTAACACATGATTTAAAGAAAAACAATTTGATAAATTAATTAACACATAATTTAAAGTAAAACAAATGGGTAAATAAATTAACACACAAGTAAAAGTAAAAAAATTGGGTAAATAAATTAACACATAAGTAAAAGAAAAACAATTGGGTAAATTAATTAACACATAATTAAAAGTAAAAACCATTGGGTAAATAGATTAACACATAATTATTAGAAAAACAATTGTGTAAATAAAGTAACACATAATTACAAGAAAAACAATTGGGTAAATAAATTAACACATAATTAATAGAAAAGCAATTGGGTAAATAAATTAACACATAATTAAAAGAAAACCAATTTGGTAAATAAAGTAACACATTATTAAAAGAAAAACAATTGGGTAAATAAATTACTACATAATAAAAATTAAAAAAATTGGGTAAATAAATTAACACATAATTGAAAGAAAATGAATGGAGTAAATTAATTAACTCATAATTAAAAGAAAATCAATTGGGTAATGAATTAACACATAATTAAAAGAAAAACAATTGGGTAAATAAATTAACAAATAATTAAAAGTAAAAACATTGGGTAAATAAATTAACACTTAATTAAATGTAAAACAATTGGGAAAAAATTAACACATAATTTAAAGTAAAACAATTGGGTAAATAAATTAACACATAATTAAAAGAAAATCAATTTGGTAAATAAGTTTACACATAATTAAAAGTAAAAAATTGGGTAAATAAATTAACACATAATTAAAAGTGAAACAATTGGGTAAATAAATTTACACATAATTAAAAGAAAATCAATTTGGTAAATAAATTAACACATAATCAAAAGTAAAAAAATTGGGTAAATAAGTTAACTCATAATTAAAAGTAAAAAAATTGGGTAAATAAATTAACACATAATTAAAAGTAAAACAATTTCGTAAATAAATTAACACATAATCAAAAGTAAAACAATTGGGTAAATAAATTAACACATAATTAAAAGAAAATCAATTTTGTATATAAATTAACACATAATTAAAAGTAAAACAATTGGGTAAATAAATTAACACATAATTAAAAATAAAACAATTAGGTAAATAAATTAACACATAATTAAAAGAAAATCAATTTGGTAAATAAGTTAACACATAATTAAAAGTAAAAAAAATGGGTAAATAAATTAACACATTGTTAAAATTAAAACAATTGGGGTAAATTAATAAACGCATAATTAAAAGTACCAAAATTAGGTAAATAAATGAACATATAATTAAAAGTGAAAAAATTGAGTAAATTAATTGTTGTGGTGGCAACCACTTATTTGCATATGCGAATAACATAACACTATAAATGGCAAGCCTAGGTTGGCCTTGGGTGTCTTACTCAAATGCCACCGGAAGTGACGCCGAAGGGCGTACATGTCCTCCCACCAAGACTCTCTGACTCGACACCGTCATTTGTACATATTGTAAATATAGCTTTTCTTTAATACACTTATTATTGCGTTATCTTGTTGTTTGCGTCTTCATTGTATTTCCTTACTAATTATTGTTCAACCTTGCAACCTGTAAGCACATCTGCTGTAGATCTAGCAGAACGGAAACCATATTGAGTGTCACTAAGAAGGTTATTTTTGTTGAGATGGTTGATTACTTCTGTATTTAACACAGATTCTAGCAACTTACTCATGACGCACAGGAGACTTATTGGCCTGTACTGAGAGGGGGATGAGCGATCACCTGAATTCTTAAATACAGGGCATACTGATGAGATTTTCCAGGGAGATGGGAAACTATTCTCCTTAAGACAACGTTTAAACAGTTTTGTAAGTATGGGCGCTAGTTCAGGTTGAAGTTTTTTGAGTACTATAATTGGAATACCATCAGGGCCAGTTGCTTTACTCGAATCAAGGTTTTTGATTAGCTTCGCAACATCACGTACAGATATACGTATATCACATAGCGTGTTTTCTGATACAGGAGGAAATATTGTGGGTTGGCGGTCTTGGTCGCAAAGGGTAGAATTAGCTGCAAAGTTCTTGACAAAGAGTTTGGCTTTGTCTGATGCTGACGAGATTACCTCAGGTTCATTGATAATAGTTGGGATGGAGCACACGTTTCTGTTCAGGATTCTGTTTGCTATTTGCCAAAACTGGTGGGAACCAAGCTGCTGCTCAGCTACTTTGGACTTAACAGATTGAGTATACAACTCTCTTGCGTTCCTTATTACTTTCTTACAATGGTTGCTGGCAGTCCTGAAAACGGCTTTAGTTTCCATACATCTATTACGTTTGAAGCAGTGGAAAAAGTGATTTCTGTGCGCAATGGCAGCAGCACATTCTGAAGAGAACCATGGCTGGCTGTTAGGTTTTTGCTGAAACTTTTTAGAGGGTATGAAATGGTCAATACCTACAATTAACCATTCAGTCAGGTCTAATACTATAGAGGACACATCCTTTTTAAACATGGAATGCAGAGGTAGATCAGATATAAATGTACGGAAGCTATTCCAGTCAGCCTTAGTGTATCGATATACTGTACGATGAAGAGGTACGTCTGGGGACTTATTACATTTCATTTTTATCTTAATTGATACAACAGAGTGGTCGGAAGATCCAAGAGGCGACAGAACAGAAACTGAACATAGTTCAGGGCAAGTTGTGAGAAAAAGGTCTAGTAGGCTCGCATACTGGCCGTCATTATCGGGCACACGGGTAGGTTCCTGAACAATCTGAGTGAGGTCATAGGCAATGGAGAAATCATGACAGAACCTCCCCTACTAAAATACTAGAGAAAAAAAAAACTCAAAGAACTAAATGTACTGCATACATTTATTCAATTGTGACTCGATTAAAAAAAAAAAAAAACCCAAACTTTTATTTTGTGGAAAGAGTTACTTATTAGTAAGTGCCTAAAAACGGAAAGTCAATTCCATTTCGTGATTCCAGATAAACCTGTTTTATTTTTTTTTGCAGCGTGACTCGCAAAAAGAATATATTATTGCAAGCAGCGATATTATTATTGAAAACAGGAGCTTACAGCAATTTGCTTTTTTGTTGTAACCCAAACCGGTGTATAGTGTACATGGTACAATATTTTTTTTTAACTACACACTAAAAAAAACAAAAACAAAAAAAAAAACATGGAAGACTTATCAAAAATGTTCATGCAATTTTTACAAGCACAGGCTGAGCGGGATGAACGCAGACAAGTTACACAAAACGAGCTTTTGCAAACACAAATACAGGCACAGGCTGAATGCGAGGAAAAGAGAGAGGACAGATTATTGAAATGGCAGCAGGAACAAGAAGAAAAGCAGAAAATGGCGCAATTAAAGCAGAAAAAACTGCAATTGGAACAGGAAGAAAGGCATAAGAAACTACAATTGGAATATGAAGAAAGACAAGAGGAACGTTTTGCTAAAACACTGGAACTACTAAAGAGTAATCGAGAAAATGTCGATAGTGTTAATTTCTCCCATACAACTATTTTTAATAGCATGGACACATTTCATTATGTGCCTGAGGAAGAGAAGAATTTTGAAGCATACTACACAAGATACGAGGATGTTTTTCAACTGGACTAAAAATTGGCCAAATAGTCAGAAAGTGAGCCTCTTACTCAGAAAATTGGGTACATCAGAACACAGCAAATTCGTAGATTACATATTACCTAAAAAACTGCGGAATTAGAGTTCATGGAAGCTGTAAAATTACTAAAAGAATTATTTAATCCAAATATATCTCTTTTTCATAAAAGATGGCTGTGCATGAATCTAAGAAAGATTGACAACCAAGATTATTTGACATACGCATCAGTTGTCAATAAAAACTGCGATAATTTTAAGCTTGCAGAACTAACGGTAGAAGATTTTAAATGTCTAATCTTCGCTCAAGGGTTAGTTTCCACGAAAAATGCAGAAATACGCAGACGAGTGTTGTCTAAGCTGGAATCTGAGCAAGATTTAACCCTCCAGAGGCTAGCAGAGAACTGTGAAAGGGCCATTACACTAAAAAAGGATTCAAAAAATATAGAAGAATCCGGAGTGGCATATGTAAGAAAAGTTAGAAAACCATACGCACCAACCAAGAACTTTACAAAGAAAAGTAATGGAACGGGATATTCCAAAGATAATAACCATAAATATAGTACACAATATAACAAGCCTCTTCCTAGATATAACTGTAAGAGATGTGCAGAAAAGCGTTGGGAATCAGATTGTCCTTATAAGAAGAAAAAATGCTACATTTGTAAGAAGGTGGGACACAAAAGCGATTGCTGCAGATATAAAGATTACACCAGAAAGCGAGTACAGCAAACAAAATCAAAGACAAAATTAGAGAAAGATCGGCGAAAATACGTAAAAGTGGAAATATTTAAAACATCAATAAAGTTACAACTCGACTCTGGCTCTGATGTTTCTATAATAAACCTGAATACGTGGAAAAGTTGGGAAAACCGGCCATGATGAAAACTAGTAAAGCAGCCCGGTGATGGTGGTATAAAATTTGAAGGAGAAGTTGTCCTCCCGATAAAATTGAAAGGGATTTCGAAGAAATTAAAAATATTCGTACTAAAAAAAAGTGAAAATCTGTTTGGAATAGATTTAATTGAGAAATTCGGACTATGGGATAAGCCAATCAATACATTCTGTAAAAAATTAGAATGTTTTTCTCCAACAACAGTAAATATAAAAGACGATTTAAAAGAATTATTTCCTGAGGCATTCACGACTAACTTAGGTCGCTGCAATAAATTCAAGGCCTCGTTTGAACTTAAAGAAAACGCCAGCCCAATTTTTAGAAAAAAGCGAAATGTTCCGTTCGCGGGGTTGGAAAAGATTGATAAAGAATTAAATAGATTGGAACAGACGGGAATTCTATAAAAAATAGAACACAGCGAGTGGGCAGCCCCCACCGTATACGTAAAGAAAAAGAATGACGAAGTTAGGGTGTGCGCAGACTTTTCGACCGGGGTCAACTCCCTATTAAAAGATCACCATTACCCCATACCAAGCCCAGAGGAAATATTCACGAAGTTGAATGGGGGTAATATCTTCTCCAAGATAGACTTGAGCGACGCGTATTTGCAAATACCGGTCGAGGAGAATTGCTCAAAAATACTATGCATCAATACGCATAAGGGATTATACAAATACAACCGATTGCCTTTTGGCATCAAAGTAGCGCCTGCCATCTTTCAGCAAGCGATGGTCAACATGCTAAGTGGTATTGAGTGCACATGTGCATACCTGGACGACATTGTTGTCAGGAGCAAATCCCTAGAAGAACATAAGGAACATTTGAAACAAGTATTTACTCGAATACAAGAATTCGGCTTTAAAGTAAAAGAAAGTAAATGTGACTTTTGTATGAGCGAGATTAAGTATCTTGGACACATAATAAACAAACATGGACGACGTCCAGACCCGGACAGATCTGCGACAATAAAAAATATGCCAGCACCCGATAATGTAACAACCTTGCAGAGTTTCTTGGGACTCGAAAATTATTACCAATCTTTTATTGAAGGAATGCATAACTTGCGAGCCCCCTTAAATAATCTGCTTAAAAAGGATACACCGTGGAACTGGACGCAAGAATGTCAAACCGCTTTTGACAAAATAAAGAGCGCACTAACATCCGAATTATTCTTAACGCACTTTGACACAAACTTAAAAATAGTCGTCGCTAGTGACGCTAGCTCCTACGGCTTAGGAGCATGCATTCAACATATTATGCCGGATGGGTCTAGAAAACCAATAGCGCACGCTTCGAGAACGCTGATACCAGCCGAAAGGGCATATTCACAAATCGAAAAAGAAGCGTTGAGCATAATCTTTGCCGTGACTAAATTTCACCGATATTTATATGGTAGACAATTTATACTTGAAACCGACCATAAACCGTTAGTCACGATCTATGGATCAAAAAAAGGATTGCCGGTATACACCGCAAATAGATTGCTGCGCTGGGGTACAATACTACTTAATTACGATTTCCAGCTACAACATCTAGCATCAAAAAAGATTTGCCATGCGGATGGACTGTCAAGACTGATATCACAGAAACACAATCTGGAAGAATCAGTCATTGCAGCAATTCGGACAAATGTTGAAGTAAAAAATATGGTAGCAAACATCATTAAGGAACTACCCGTAACTTTGTCGGACATTAAAAGGGAAGCCGAGAAAGACGAATATATAAAGGACATAAAAGAGAAAATTATAACGGACACAAAGGTGCAGGAAGTTTTCTCCATATGTGACGATGTGTTACTGTAGAGCGAGAGAGTGGTAATACCCAAAACATTGCAGAATAGGATGTTAAGAGATTTCCACACAGGACATCCGGGGATAAATCGAATGAAGTCGTTAATGAGAAGCTACGTGTACTGGCGTAACATGGACACTGACATAGCGACAACAATTGATAAATGTAAAGGATGCCAGTTAGCGGCAAAATCTCCACCTATAGTACACAAACCTTGGCCGAAAACCGACCAACCATGGTCGAGAATCCACATGGACTTCGCTGGTCCAGTAGGTGAAAACTATTATTTAATTGTAGTGGATAGTTTCACAAAATGGCCGGAGGTAATGCGTTGCAGGAATCCAACAACGAACAACTCAATAGGGTTCCTACACGAGTTGTTTGCAAGATTCGGTGTACCAGACACACTGGTCACTGACAACGGAACGCAGTTGACATCCGCAGAGTTTAAGGAATTTTGCGACACGTTCCGAGTGAAGTACATCACGACTCCGCCGTATCATCCAAGGTCGAACGGCCTCGCGGAAAGGTTCGTGGACACGCTAAAACGAGCGTTAAAGAAATCCATTGGAACACCAACAGAAAAAGCGTTGCAACAATTCTTGCAAGTATATAGGATTACACCACATCCTAGTACACCATCAAACATATCACCAGCTGATCTAATGTTTGCCAGAAAGGTAAAATCAGCATTTGACAAACTATTGCCAAGGCAGGCAATTATCCGAAACACTACACACACGAGAAGAAAGAAATATAACTCGGGAGATCGAGTATATTTTAAGTGCTACAGAAATAACACATCTTACTAGGAATGTGGAGTAGTGGATAAACGCATTGGTGATTGTACATACATGATTAAAGGTCCACAGAATATACATAAAAGGCACCTAAATCAGATAAAAAAACGTCATATCCAAGATGATGATAATACGACAACAGTCAAAGAGGAGGACACCATAGATATCATATACGAATCTTTTAATTTGGAACCGCCTCAAAATGCACCTGAACCCCGAAGATCAGGTAGGAAAAGAAAAGTGAATGAACCATTAATGGTAAACCCAAAAAGAAAAAGATATTGAAATCTGTGTGACTTCAAATCTTGGGAGGGGGGTGTTGTGGTGGCAACCACTTATTTGCATATGCGAATAACATAACACTATAAATGGCAAGCCTAGGTTGGCCTTGGGTGTCTTACTCAAATGCCACCGGAAGTGACGCCGAAGAGCGTACATGTCGTCCCACCAAGACTCTCTGACTCGACACCGTCATTTGTACATATTGTAAATATAACTTTTCTTTAATACACTTATTATTGCGTTATCTTGTTGTTTGCGTCTTCATTGTATTTCCTTACTAATTATTGTTAAACCTTGCAACCACAACATTAATTAACACATAATTAAAAGTAAAACAATTGGGTAAATTAATTAACACATAATTAAAAGTAAAACAATTGGGTAAATAAATTAACACATAATTAAAAGTAAAAAAATTGGGTAAATAAATTAACACATAATTAAAAGTAAAACAATTACGTAAATTAATTAACATATAATTTAAAGTAAAAAAATTGGGTAAATAAATTAACACATAATGGAAAGAAAAACAATTGGGTAAATAAATTAACACATAACTAAAAGAAAAACAATTGGGTAAATAAATTAACACATAATTAAAAAAAAAACAATTGGGTAAATAAATTAACACATAATTAAAAGAAAAACAATTGTGTCAATAAACTAACACATAATTAAAAGTAAAACAATTGGGTAAATAAATTAACACGTAATTAAAAGAAAAACAATTGGGTAAATAAATTAACACATAATTTAAATTAAAAAAAATGTGTAAATAAATTGACACATAATTAAAAGAAATCAATTGGGTCAATAAATTAACACATAATGAAAAGAAATCAATTGCGTAAATAAATTAACACATAATTAAAAGTAAAACAATTGGGTAAATAAATTAACACATAATTATAATTAAAACAATTGGCTCAATAAATTAACACATAATTAATAGTAAAACAATTGGGTAAATAAATTTACACATAATTAAAAGAAAAAACAATTGGGTAAATAAATTAACACATAATTACAAGAAAAACAATTGGGTAAATAAATTAACACATAATGAAAAGAAATACAATTGGGTAAATAAATTAACACATAATTAAAAGTAAAACAATTGGGTAAATAAATTAACACATAATTAAAAGTAAACCAATTGGGTAAATAAATTTACACATAATTAAAAGAAAAACAATCTTGTAAATAAATTAACACATAATTAAAAGAAAAACAATTGGGTAAATGAATTAACACATAATTAAAAGAAAAACAATTGGGTAAATAAATTAACACATAATTAAAAGAAAAACAATTGGGTAAATAAATTAACACATAATACAAAGAAAAACAATTGGGTAAATACATTAACATATAATTAAAAGAAAAACAATTTTATAAATAAATTAACACATAATTAAAGGAAAAACAATTGTGTAAATAAATTAACACATAATTAAAAGTAAAACAATTGGGTAAATAAATTTACACATAATTAAAAGAAAAACAATCTTGTAAATAAATTAACACATAATTAAAAGAAAAACAATTGGGTAAATAATTTAACACATAATTAAAAGTAAAGCAGTTGGGTCAATAAATTAACACATAATTAAAAGTAAAACAGTTGGGTCAATAAATTAACACATAATTAAAATAAAACAATTGGGTAAATAAATTAACACATAATTAAAAGTAAAACAATTGGGTAAATAAATTAACACATAATTAAAAGAAAAACAGGTGGGTCAATAATTTAACACATAATTAAAAGTAAAACAATTGGGTCAATAAACTAACACATAATTAAAATTAAAACAATTGGGTAAATAAATTAACACGTAATAAAAGAAAAACAATTGGGCCAATAAATTAACACATAATTAAAATTTAAAAGAATGTGTAAATAAATTGACACATAATTAAAAGAAATCAATTGGGTCAATAAATTAACACATAATTAAAAGTTAACAATTGGGTAAATAAATTAACATATAATTAAAAGTAAAACAATTGGGTAAATAAATTAACACATAATTTAAAGAAAAACAATTGGGTAAATAAATTAACACATAATGAAAAGAAAAACAATTGGGTAAATAAATTAACACATAATTAAAAGAAAAACAATTGTGTCAATAAACTAACACATAATTAAAAGTAAAACAATTGGGTAAATAAATTAACACGTAATTAAAAGAAAAACAATTGGGTCAATAAATTAACACATAATTTAAATTAAAAAAAATGTGTAAATAAATTGACATATAATTAAAAGAAATCAATTGGGTCAATAAATTAACACATAATGAAAAGAAATCAATTGCGTAAATATATTAACACTTAATTAAAAGTAAAAAAATTGGGTAAATAAATTAACACATAATTAAAATTAAAAAAAATGGGTAAATAAATTAGCACACAATTAAAAGTAAATCAATTTGGTAAATAAATACCTACATTATTAAAAGAAAAAAAATCTGATAAATAAATTAACACATAATTAAAAGTAAAACTTTTGGGTAAATAAATTAACACATAATTGAATTAAAAACAACTGGGTAAATAAATTAACACATAATTGAAATAAAAAAAATTAGGTCAATAAATTAACACATAATTAAATTAAAAACAACTGGGTAAATAAATTAACAGATAATTAAAATTAAAAACAATTCAGACATAATTTAAAATAAAACCATTTGGTAAATAAATTAACAGATAATTAAAAGAAAACATGTTGGTAACTTAATTAACACATAATTAAAATAAAAACACTTGGGTAAATAAATTAACACCTTATTAAAAGGAAAACAATTGGGTAAATAAATTAACACATAATTTAAAGAAAAACAATTGGGTAAATAAATTAACACATAATGAAAAGAAAAACAATTGGGTAAATAAATTAACACATAATTAAAAGAAAAACAATTGTGTCAATAAACTAACACATAATTAAAAGTAAAACAATTGGGTAAATAAATTAACACGTAATTAAAAAAAAACAATTGGGTCAATAAATTAACACATAATTTAAATTAAAAAAAATGTGTAAATAAATTGACATATAATTAAAAGAAATCAATTGGGTCAATAAATTAACACATAATGAAAAGAAATCAATTGCGTAAATATATTAACACTTAATTAAAAGTAAAAAAATTGGGTAAATAAATTAACACATAATTAAAATTAAAAAAAATGGGTAAATAAATTAGCACACAATTAAAAGTAAATCAATTTGGTAAATGAATACCTACATTATTAAAAGAAAAAAAATCTGATAAATAAATTAACACATAATTAAAAGTAAAACTTTTGGGTAAATAAATTAACACATAATTGAATTAAAAACAACTGGGTAAATAAATTAACACATAATTGAAATAAAAAAAATTAGGTCAATAAATTAACACATAATTAAATTAAAAACAACTGGGTAAATAAATTAACAGATAATTAAAATTAAAAACAATTCAGACATAATTTAAAATAAAACCATTTGGTAAATAAATTAACAGATAATTAAAAGAAAACATGTTGGTAACTTAATTAACACATAATTAAAATAAAAACACTTGGGTAAATAAATTAACACCTTATTAAAAGGAAAACAATTGGGTAAATAAATTAACACATAATTAAATTTCCTCCACTTGATTTGAATGGAAATTGTCTTCCTCTTTTGCTAACATTGAACGCTAGGCGATGGATTTATATAGTACTAGCAGGGCTACCCGGCGTTGCTCGGGACCGTATAAACAATGTAAAAACAAAAGCAGATATTGAACATATGTTTTATTCTTAGGGGAGAGGAATCTTTCATCTCTATGTATTATTTGTTTTATCTACCCTAGGACTGGTATTGTTCATGTTTTATCCCTAGCATAGGTAATTTACAGCATGTATATGAAATTGTTTTACCTTAGGGAGAAGAGAACAGGCAATATACAACATAATGTGTCTATATTACATCCCTGGCAACGCCTAGAAACCAGCTAGAACATGTATTTCAGTCAATCTATATTACATCCTGGGCTATGCCGGGAAACCAGCTAATCTCTATTTAGTGACTTGACCAGACGTTTGGCTTTTATATATATATAGATAATTGCAGGTTTTGGCCCCCCCTTGAAGAACACTGATCAGTTGACCCACTTCTAGTTGTCCGTTTGATGTCAAATTTCGATATTTGTCATCCGGGTGATGAGGCTTCAATATGATACCAAATTTGTCAAGTTTGGTTCCGTCTTTCAATAGTTTTAGCGTTACAAACAAACATACATACACACAGACGTTTGGCTTTTATATATATAGATGACTATTTGAAAATTATACTAAAATAGAATGGCGTCGGCGGTTTTGTTCTTTTTTTTTGCCAAAGATTGTGGGCAGGTTACATGGCTAAACGATAAACAGCACGAACTGACGATTTTCTTGTGCGAATTGCGACTCCCTTTCATTCCACAGGAAAACTAGTCCTTCCCGTAGTTACCTGATTTTTGCTAGTAAGAATTAGAAACAAATGATAACAATATAATCATCTAATTCATACGGAATTAATTAATTAATGGATGTGATATCAACTTTTTAAATTTGTTTAATGCCCTAATAGATATTATTGATGATTCATTGTAGATGATTAATTGAATATAAGTTGTTATTTTACTTAGAGATGATAAATAGGCATGAAAGGATAACCAAAAAGACGAATATTTTCTTTAAGTGTTGTATTAAACCGAGAAATAAGTTTTAAACTGCAGTATTTTTTTTTACTTGGGGTCACCACTTATCAAGGCTCGAAGGCAACTCGAGGATAAGTGTTAATGAATGTAAGGTGGTATTGTAGTAATCGTTAATTGTGTAAATTGGGTAGAATTTTATTATTTATGGGGAAAAGAATTCACAACCCGTTAATAAAAATCAATAAAAAGTGATGTGTCAATTTTTATTGATTTTTATAGAATTGCTATGAGATGAGTGAGGAAATTTCAAAAGATATTTCTACGGAACATAACAATGCACCCACTCGGAATCGAATTCGCTATACTCTATTTCATAGTGCATCTATTTTGTATCGATTATATCAATCAGTTTCTTTTCCCTCCTTTTTGTAATCAAGAACTTCTTTCGAACGTCCTGCTTCTAATTCGAGTTTGGAGTAATTACCGTCATCGGAAGGATTCAAAGAACCGGAGATCATGGAAC
Organism: Euprymna scolopes; assembly: GCF_053919585.1. Classification (NCBI taxonomy): domain Eukaryota; kingdom Metazoa; phylum Mollusca; class Cephalopoda; order Sepiida; family Sepiolidae; genus Euprymna; species Euprymna scolopes. The sequence goes on from NC_136501.1 coordinate 77,885,719, forward strand.
ATTTCCCAAGTAAGAGCGCATCCTCCTAACATACGTCAAGTCCATTTGAGCGTTAGCCGATTAAAAACCGACTGTGACAGGCTTAGACGTAACTAAGAATTTTATTTCAAATTTCAGCATGATAAAGAGACGAAAATGCAACCTTAAACTTACGTGTGACGAACCGACAGAACGGACTAACGAATGAACCAATCAACGGAAAAACAAAACTTCTTGCAGAAAGGCATGGATTAGGCCGCTAAGAGGTCGTGGGAAAATGCAGTTGAGAAGGTGAAATAAAATAATATTTTGTGAAAATTTTGAGAAGGTGAAATAAAATATTTTGTGAAAATTTTGAGAAGGTGAAATAAAATAATATTTTGTGAAAATGAAAAGAGAGACGGAATTACAATAATTGATATTTTTGAAATGCCAAAAACGCACTGATCGGAAATGCCCGAAAATGTTTTGGTCATTTAGATCCGGTTATGGAAGGGGGGCGTTCTATTGCCAATGTAACCCAAATCGCCGCTCTGAACCGGTCAGAAATATAAGAGGAACACACATACAGGACGTAACCCTCGGCTGGCCACACAAGTCCTTGAATTACAAAATCTCTTTAGTGGTAAAAAAATTGAAAATGTATTCACCATTCAAGAAATCAGAAGGACGGAGATTTTCAGCTGAAGGTAAAATATCAATGTCAATGTATCATTCACTAGCATGGCCACACGGCGTTACCCGAGTGAAAGGTATTTCGTGTGCTTAAATTAAAATACATAGAAAGAAGCCTTAGGGAAATGTAATTAATTCAGCTTTAGTTTATGATGAATGACATTTTTGTAATAATCGCTAATTAGATTTTATGATGAATGACATTTTTGTAATAATCGCTAATTAGATTTTATGATGAATGACATTTTTGTAATAATCGCTAATTAGATTTTATGATGAATGACATTTTTTTAATAATCGCTAATTAGATTTTATGATGAATGACATTTTTGTAATAATCGCTAATTAGATTTTATGATGAATGACATAATCGGCAAAACAGACAAATCAATTAAAGTCAACTTTATGTCAAATCCACTAACGTAACATTTACTTTATTTGAACTCTATTCATAAAAGTGAATCATCCTTTTTTCAACAAACAGTTTCAAATTTAATTCTTTAAAATTTTTGACGAATCAGTTATTTACTTGCACGATCCATGGAAATTCTATGGATAATTTGTTTTTTGTGTGTCTTTATATTTTATACATGTATATTCCATATTATACTCGTCTGAATTTATTTATATTTTATACATGTATATTCCATATTATACTCGTCTGAATTTATTTATATTTTATACATGTATATTCCATATTATACTCGTCTGAATTTATTGTCTGTTGCTTGGGGTACCCTTCTTCCGATTGAGTGCCAACGAGATTACAGAGGAATTTGTGCTCCCATTCGAACTTATGAACTGGTTTGTCCACACAATAAATAAATAAATAAATAAATAAATTAAATTAAAAAATTACAATAACCAAATGTCTAACATTGTCCACGTGGGGGAGGCAATTAAATAGAGTCAATATCGGACGTTATTTCCTTCTTACTCTCTTTCTGAGGAGGAAGAGGATGATTATCTATTATTATTGTCTGACCGGAGACAGGGCAGATACTACATTTAATCATAGCTAGTAGGTAATATCGATATTTTTGGATCACGAGACAATTCCATTTAAGATGTTATATTCTAGTTTTGAATTTTAACGTCTAAATTTATGACAAGCAACAACACTAGATATTCCACAATTATTTTTATTTTTCTCGATCGAATAAGTTCGTTTTTTTTCTTCTTTTTTTTTTCAATTGTTACAGAATGGGATAAAATACTGACAAAGTAACAAGATCTATTTTTATAACAATCATGCAAAAGAAGACAAAAAGAAAAAAAATACTTTTCTTTTGTTTTTAGGTGTGTGCAAAATGGATGGCCAATCCTTATAATGTATAAACATTTGGCCCCCTCCCTTCACTTATAAATTCAGAAAAATTCAGGAAATCAACCTATTTTAATGAAAATTTCAGTATTTATTAACTAACAATCACAGAATATAATTAATCCACTATCTTTTAAATCTTAGTAAAAATGTATTGTTTTGTTGTGTAAGCAATAGAGACTGCCAAAATTCACCACAGAATTACCTGTGGCTACCGTAATATGATGGCCTAGCGACGACTATAATTTAGTCTGATGATGTCATGAACATCGGTCTGTTGAAATTTGGTCACGTGTCTCATGACTAAACCGGAAGTTGGTTTAAAGTTTTGGAGGGTTAAATAAATTTAAACATGCCGTCGAGATGTATAATTCCAAAATGCCGAGGTAACTACGAAAATGGTCCAAAAGTTATCGTGTTTTCACCCCCCCCCAAAAAAAAGAAATAATTTACCAGTGGATTCATGCAATAAAAAGAAAGGATTTTACTCCATCTAAATATAACAGAGTAAGTGTTAAAATGTTTGAGATATTTAAAAAAAAAAACGCGCTTTTTTAAAATTTATTTATTATTTATTTTTTTTAAACGTATTTTAAAATAAAAATGAAAGTATGTATATAAAAATTAATTTTACATGTAATTTAAGTTATGTGCTGAAATAATAAATTATTATTTAGAAACTTATTTAAAACGGGGAGTATGGTGGAAATATTATGTACTTTCACCTAACAATTTAATAAAAGCGATATCGTAAAAACGGAATTCCTTGTTTAAATAATTTTTAATAAGAAACATCATTTATCTTTTTAGTTCAACTATTTTACTGTGCAATATTTATATAATTCTTCAGGCTTGAAGTATATATATATATATATATATATATATATATATATATATATATATATATATATATATATATATATATATATATATATAGTCTTGGAAGTTTTTAACCTTTAAAACTATACAATTATATATATATATATATATATATATATATATATATATATATATATATATATATATATATATATATATATATATATATACACATATTTAGGTGCTAATGCAGAATGATCCGTGCTATTTTTTAAATCGTAATTTTTTACGACGTATTATAAACATCGCAACCTCCCCATGTTAAGAACGGCTTTCGGAATAAACACCCCCAACCTCGAAAGATGTTCTTAACATCGGGAGGTTCAGGGGTGTTTATTCCGAAAGCCGTTCTTAATATGGGGAGGTTGGGGGTGTTTATACTACGCTGGGCCAGGTTGTAAAAAAAATATCTTTTTTTTTTGTATTTTTCTCCATTTTTTTTACTTTTATTAATTTACAGAAATTTCCCAATTTTTAATGTTATTTTTTGCTTATTAAATTGTTAGATGAGAATAAAGTAAGCCACCCTCTCCTTAAATTAAGAATAGGTTTCTAAATAACTTTATTAGGCACTTTTGCAGTTTAACATTCGCAAGCAAATTTAAAAAGCCACTTTCGGCAGATGGAGGAGGTAAGGCTTTGTTAACTTTTACGTTGCGTGGACGGAACTCTCCTAAAATGCAAACAATTTGTTTGTAGATGTTAAACTGCGCTAATACCTGTTATTAGTTACATAAACTGCATAAATACCGATTTATTTATTTACCAAATTATATTGTTATATTGAAGTTTCCAGCTGTAAGATGGTTACCATTAAATTAAAGCTTTATAACAATTTTGATTAATTCATAATTTAATGGCCAAACAAGTGCGTAAACTATTAATAGTTAATTAAAGAAAAATAGATAAATTTTTAGATCCACTTCCACAATTTTCTCTTTAATGACTACTTTTAGAGGTTTTCGATTATCCTGAATATACGCGCGCGCCATAAAGATGGCCACCAAAGAATACAATGCATAAAACAACTTTTTATATCTCGATAACTACTTATTTCTGCAAAATTTAAATGCGATTTACATAAACTTTATGCCCTAGAATCTCAATCACTTGTGAAATATTGCTACAAGTTGACTTTAAAAGCTCTTTCTCCGACTACTTTTGAAAGGCAACATGCTAATTTGGTTTTGCGAATTTTCAGCGAATATACTATTTAAGGTTTGCTAACCTTAGGAAAACAGGAATGCTTGCCAAATTATGTAGAAATCGCAGAATACATTCAAATATTTTATATTTGGTGGACAATACTGAACGTGAAAACACTATATAAAGGTTGTCGACTTCGTAATAAATATGCTAACCCATTTACATTAAATAGTGATGATTACAGTTTCTTAAATGTGTTCCACAGAACTGGTTAGAAACTTGGAATAGCATTCCTGGAAGAACTGGTAAGTTAACAACGGAAACATATACTGCTTTGCACCATACTACTTACGCAATTTTAGAATTGACTAAATATTGTATAAATGTACTGAACATGGTGTATATATTACCAGGAAAGTTTCAGACAGATAACCTTGAGGCAAGGTTTGGCCAGTATCGACAAAGTGGAGATCAGTATAATATATCGATACGTCAGATGTATGAATGTGAAAAATATCTCAGAATGTTGTCAGTTTTAAAATTGAGCTTACCAATTAATAATCGAACTATTGAATTGAAAAATTTAAAAGAAACTAACTGGGATGAAATGACAAGGGAACAAAAGTTACATGTTTATAAATTTAACATAAATGTAACAGAAGATGATATCAATCAATGCAAGGAAGTACTTCCTTTATATTATACTTAGCAGGTTATTGTTGTCATGCAGTTTTCAAAAAACTGAAATGTAATAGCTGCAAAAATTTCATATCCGGGAGAGAGGCTGTTGAAGAAATAGCTGAATTAAACAGCTATTTTCAGGGTATTAACAGAGGTTCTCTGCTATACCCCAATGATATAACTAATAATTTTGTCTTATATAGTTATAAACAAACTTACAAAATGCGGTTCTTTTTTACATTCGATTCATCAGAGAAAATTAGCCATGTACATAACTTTAAATATTTTGGCTGATCAAAATCGATTATTTCATGTTGACTCTTGTGATGAGGGTCACGCAAATTGAAAAAATGCTGATATGGTGTTCATCGAATTCCCTTATAAACAATTTTTGTCGCAAAGAGAATGACAATATTAGTAAAAAAAAATCAGAAAAAGAAAAATTCAAACTTTTAATTAAATTCTACAACAGATTTTTGAAAAGTTTGATTATTCAATGTTTCAAATATTTCTGCATGGTACCTTTGTTTATACTAACATTTGTTTGAATTTAATTTTTAACTTATTGTTTGTTATTCAGTTAAACTAATTGTTCGTTATTCAATTAAACTAATTTATTGTTCGGTATTCAGTTAAACAAATTTATTGTTCGTTTTTCAGTTAAACTAATTTGTTGTTCGTTTTTCAGGTAAACTAATTTATTGTTCATATTTCAGTTAAACTAATTTATCGTTTGTTTTTCAGTTTTGATTTTTAAAATATTGTTTTTTTATCTAAAAAATATTTATTGTTAATTTTTATTTATTTCTATTGTAATAAACCAGTTTCATACAAATCAAATCGTATTCTTTTTCTTTTTATACTTTTCAACAACTTTTCTCCCTATCAATTCGTTTTTTATAATATTTTTATTATTAATATTTTTATTATTAATATTTTTATTATTAATATTTTTATTATTAATATTGGATGAGTACAAAGTATCATGTTTATCTTTTTTCATCCAATTTTGAAGTTTTCTAACGCTTTCTGTAAAAAATGTCTGCTCATTATCGACAGTCTGTGTTCCGCTTATCTTGCTTGCTATGACCTATGGCGATGACGTCATTTTTCAGCTAACACGCCATCTATGACGATGGTCACGGAATTACCCCACCCTATATGTAACACGATGTAACTTTATTATAAATTAATATTATCAGTATAACCTTTGTACCACTTAAAAGAAGAAGGGCAAAATAAACCAGTAATAATTTTTTAAAAAATTTTTCATCGAACGAAAATAATGAAAGTGCAAGATGAAAATCGTGTTTACATAATTGGCGCTTTAAAATAACGTTCTCATGTAGTAGACATTCCGAACGTGAAAACATACCCGTATTTAATAAATCTAGCAAAAATCAACTAATGGTCAGATTTTCGTGAAATTTTCGATACCTATCCATTTTAGAATGAAATTACATATAAAATGCAGTTTTCGTAAAATATACGAGGGGAATATTTTTTAGTGCGTGTCCCCCCCCTCTATTTATTTTTTCGAAATTCGAACAAAATATATTTAAATCTACCGAAATTTCTATTTATTATGAAACATAAGAGTTTAAATAATTAAAAAATATTTATTTTGTAAAAATTTAAATACACATATTGAACAAAAATTTACCCCAAAGTTGCAATTAAAAAATTGATATAAACTTAATATTATTATGTTTTTTTTAATAGCGTTTTTTTTCGAATTAATATATACTATAATCAGTTGAATTGTCAAGAAAAAGAAACTTCGTAAACATTAATTAATTTTTAAAAGATTAAAACTATTAAAATTCCATTATTTCAAAATGTTCCGTTACAACATAGATTTTTAATTAATTGTGTTTAATTTTTTTTTAAATATTAAGTTTTAATATAAACATGACTCTTATCATGTATTTTATGGCCAGATTAAAACCAATTTGAAAATATTATTGCACAAATATTAAGCATTTTGTAGGCTCTCTCATATGTTGTTTGTCTCTTTTTACCGAACAAAATATGGAACTCCGTAGGTAACCAAATGAACATTCAGTAAAACCGTATTTGATATTTAATATATAAATGTTTATAATATCATTAATCGTTAAACCTAACAAAATTATAACAAAGATTAATTATTAATTGCAGTTTGAAGAAGATAAACAAAAGTTTTAAAAAATCATTAAGTCACTTCTGCTTTTCCATAGTTCGTATAGTTAACACAAGTCTGACGCCACGGAAACATGCGGTCCATTTTTCACAATCGTTTGGCAGACCCTCGTAAGCAAACATACCTTTACTAAAGTTATAGTTTTAAGTACTAAAAAAATAAACGCATGAATTGGTTTTTGTGTGAAAATAAAGCAACGTTAACAATTTAACATAGGAACATTGCGAAAAGAGACCCTAAAGTCCGTGTTAATGAAATCAGTATAACTCGAAAAATATTAATTCCTCGAACTAATGATATTATCGTATTTAATATTTTCAGACCGATTGCAAAAAATATTTTTAATATTACAATTGCAAAAAAATATCTCATGTGATTTTTAATAACAGTTACGGGTGAAATTTTAAATGTAATATAATATTTCTCTGTACGCATGAAAAAAAAATTATAATCTTGAAAATTAAATAAAAAAAATGTCAGAAAAATGAAAACCCGAGTCACTAAGAAATAAGAAAGAAATAATAAGAAATTTTCTCCTTAAGTTTCATTAGTGAAAGTATGGCCGAAAAAACGGCGAGGGATATAAAAAGTATAACTTTCCTTAGTAAATACCCATTTTCTTTCGAATTTTAAATCATTAGTAAAGAATTGTTTTAACTTTATTTTGTTATGATAATAAGATTTAAGAATAACTAGAGTAATGTAATTGCTAAAATTGACTTTTTGAACAATATTTTACAAACGTTTTATTTCAAAGTCTAAGGAAAAACCCGTAATATTTTAGAGCCAATGAAAGTTTAAGATATATCACTTTCTCAGTCGATAAAACACGAGACACAAACCACTGGGGGTCTCAGTTTATTGAGAGACAAACGCCATTTTAGATTATTATTGAATAAAAACATACTTTTTTAGAAAAAAATAAAGAAATTCTTACTTGTGTATATTCAAAAGTATTCTAATTAAATAAGCATTTCCTGTTTTATTACAACAAAATGAAATTAATCAAAATTATTATACTTCTCGCGATCCGTACTTTTGTGAAAATGAGCGGGATTCGTGTTTACATTTCATTGAGAATTTCTTTGTAACGAATTAAAGAAAATGTGCACACTTTTTTAAACAAAAAATTTACATAAACAAAAAACGTGCCCAGCTCGGCACTCACACCCCAGGGCTTCTAGGCACAACTAGTCCTTCAAACACGACGACACAACTAGCTCACACAACACAACGACGCTAATTCTAAAAAAATAAAGTCCAACTCTAATTATAACTTAATTCTCCAATCACTTTACGATTCACGATCCGAATCGTATTTTAATTTATCCATTTCACGATGATGTCACTTTTCGTAAAATCCGGCCCAAATTGTATTTTAATCGCTTCATATCACGACGACAGCACGTTTCATAAAGTCCAATCCGAACTGTATTTTAATCTCTCTATTTCACGACGACTACGCTTTTCATAAAGTCCACTTCACGACGAAATTTCACTAACTCCGACTCTCGCATCGGTCGCATCAATTTTACGTTTCTGCTGAAATAAGCTTGTAATCTTATTAGAAAAAAATAATCACGACATTTTACATTCGTCTTCTATTTGCTGCCAACCAGTCCCTCATCCTCTCCCTTATTGTCTTTTATAACATGTTTTTAGGGCAGCTAATTCATTGATATGCAAATCAATGAATATAAAACTACGCAGAAGTAAATGATACAACCTGATTTTTATCTATAAAGTTTATTTCGCGCCAGTTTAAAAGATTCAGAATCGATTTAAATGCCTTTATATTAAAATAATGGCAATTGTCCGATTCTTATGGCATATTATAATCTTCGATTAAGAAAATTTTCTATGCAGGTTATCTGCAGTTTGAATGGGTAGTGTTCGTAGCCGTAACGGATACGTCATTGATAATCATTCTAATAGCAGTTTTGTAGAGACACAGTTTTAGGGGGTCCACCATCTTAGGTTTTACCTTCTCTCTGAGAAGAAGCTGATTTACTGTTAATCACCTGATGCGCTCTCACCATGGAATGTTGATGGGGCTGCTCATGAATTTTGTACATTTCTTTTCAAAATTTGCCTTGTGTCTGGAGAGGATTAAATAACATTATCATTACCTGATTACATAATCATTATATCATCATTACATGATTGTGTCTGGAGAGGATTAAATAACATTATCATTACATGATTATATGATCATTACATCATCATTACATAATTGTGTCTGGAGAGGATTAAATAACATTATCATTACATGATTACATGATCATTACATCATCATTACATGATTGTGTCTGGAGAGGATTAAATAACATTATCATTACATGATTACATGATCATTACATCATCATTACATGTTTGTGTCTGGAGAGGATTAAATAACATTATCATTACATGATTACATGATCATTACATCATCATTACATGATTGTGTCTGGAGAGGATTAAATAACATTATCATTACATGATTACATGATCATTATATCATCATTACATGATTGTGTCTGGAGAGGATTAAATAACATTATCATTACATGATTACATGATCATTACATCATCATTACATGATTGTGTCTGGAGAGGATTAAATAACATTATCATTACATGATTACATGATCATTATATCATCATTACATGATTGTGTCTGGAGAGGATTAAATAACATTATCATTACATGATTACATGATCATTACATCATCATTACATGATTGTGTCTGGAGAGGATTAAATAACATTATCATTACATGATTACATGATCATTACATCATCATTACATGATTGTGTCTGGAGAGGATTAAATAACATTATCATTACATGATTACATGATCATTACATCATCATTACATGTTTGTGTCTGGAGAGGATTAAATAACATTATCATTACATGATTACATGATCATTACATCATCATTACATGATTGTGTCTGGAGAGGATTAAATAACATTATCATTACATGATTACATGATCATTATATCATCATTACATGATTGTGTCTGGAGAGGATTAAATAACATTATCATTACATGATTACATGATCATTACATCATCATTACATGATTGTGTCTGGAGAGGATTAAATAACATTATCATTACATGATTACATGATCATTATATCATCATTACATGATTGTGTCTGGAGAGGATTAAATAACATTATCATTACATGATTACATGATCATTACATCATCATTACATGATTGTGTCTGGAGAGGATTAAATAACATTATCATTACATGATTACATGATCATTACATCATCATTACATGATTGTGTCTGGAGAGGATTAAATAACATTATCATTACATGATTACATGATCATTATATCATCATTACATGATTGTGTCTGGAGAGGATTAAATAACATTATCATTACATGATTACATGATCATTACATCATCATTACATGATTGTGTCTGGAGAGGATTAAATAACATTATCATTACATGATTACATGATCATTATATCATCATTACATGATTGTGTCTGGAGAGGATTACATAACATTATCATTACATGATTACATGATCATTACATCATCATTACATGATTGTGTCTGGAGAGGATAAAATAACATTATCATTACATGATTACATGATCATTATATCATCATTACATGATTGTTTCTGGAGAGGATTAAATAACATTATCATTACATGATTACATGATCATTACATCATCATTACATGATTGTGTCTGGAGAGGATTAAATAACATTATCATTACATGATTACATGATCATTACATCATCATTACATGATTGTGTCTGGAGAGGATAAAATAACATTATCATTACATGATTACATGATCATTATATCATCATTACATGATTGTGTCTGGAGAGGATTAAATAACATTATCATTACATGATTACATGATCATTATATCATCATTACATGTTTGTGTCTGGAGAGGATTAAATAACATTATCATTACATGATTACATGATCATTACATCATCATTACATGATTGTGTCTGGAGAGGATTAAATAACATTATCATTACATGATTACATGATCATTATATCATCATTACATGATTGTGTCTGGAGAGGATTAAATAACATTATCATTACATGATTACATGATCATTACATCATCATTACATGATTGTGTCTGGAGAGGATTAAATAACATTATCATTACATGACTGCCTTAAACGTAGATGACCTTAAATGTAGGTGACTTTTAGAGACAAACTACAAAATCATTCGAAAGCAGAAACAAAATGATAACATCCCTCTTCCCTCAAATGATTTTGTTTTCTTTGTTCATAATCACATGACAAAGATGAACAAGTTTGTAAACTTTTTTCCACGTCAACAACAAAAATTGTTTTTCATTTTCCTCTTTCAGTACAAATCAATCTCACTTATAATCTGCCATCTTTGCGTATATTAACTGACGCCATAATTTATAGAATGGAGTGGAGTGAATGATATCAGGTGATGGAAAATACAAAACACGTCTGCAACTTGAAAGTGTACTTTCACATCTAAAGAAGAACTAGTTAGTGCATCAACAAAAATGCACATCCTTACAACAGCTAACGCATTATTTCTAAAAGTAAACGACAGCTCACACACACACACACACACACACACACACACACACACACACACACACACACACACACACACACACATATATATAGGTTATCCATTAAAAGGCATTGAGTGAAATTTGAAAATTAAATAAGATACGTGTTGCTAACATCATGTGGACTCAACTCAAATTCTTCCATTCAACACCATGGCGAAGAATAAGAGGATATATATATATATATATATATATATATATATATATATATATATATATATATATATATATATATATATAGAGAGAGAGAGAGAGAGAGAGAGAGAGAGAGAGATTGAAAAAGGAGTGTATATCTCTGAAATATATCTTTCTCTTTAAAAAATAAACACTCGTTTATTTTATAAAGAAAAAAAATTGCGTTGTAGCTATTTGCCTTTAAAGTGTTCAATGTAACACGTATCTTATTTAATTTTCATATATATATATATATATATATATATATATATATATATATATATATATATATATATATAGTAATTTATAAAATATATATGGCGATTAAGCTACACTGAATATTCGGCGTTTCATCCACTCTAGGATTCCTCAGCCTTATGCGCGAATTCTGTGGTTGTTTATCGTTTTTATATGGTCCTCTTCTATTGAGGATTTAGTTAGCCAATCAGCTTTCTAGTATCCACCGCGTCCCTTCCTATCAGCCAATGGGCATGCATTTTATCGGACAAAGGATCTGTTTTAAAACTAGGTTAGTGGTTTTTTTGTAGTTTATATATAAATATATATATGTGTACATACATATATGCACATATATGTACATATATTTATATATACATATATGTGTGATCGTTTATGTATATTCATGTTTATTTCATTTATTTATTTGTTTATTTTCTATTGTTTTTGTTAGTTTTAAAACTATTTTGTATCGCTATCCTTGGGTAAATTTTATTTTGTGAACACACTTATTTGCTATTTCTCTTCTCCTTAAAGTACAGAATAGCAAATTTTTCATGAAGGCATAATCTACATGGGTCGTCTAGATGCCTACACGTGGTAGCTTGTCTTATTATTTTCCATTCGACTACCGGCGAATGTCCGCTTTCTTTGAGTTCCCAGTATTTATTCGCTAGTGTTGTTTTTATACGGTGTTTTTTTATTGTTGAATGTACTTTTGTGGTCATAGTATCGGGGTTTGAAATCTAAGGAAATCATGACTACGTAATATTTCTTGTTATTCGGGTTTTCTTTCGCAAATATTGTTGCCTGATAAACTACGCTTTTAGTTAGACATTTATTTGGAACTGGGCAAAGTGTGCGGTGTCTACAATTGCATTTATCTTGTTCGTTATTAGTATTTTTATTAATGGTATGGTTGTTCTTGTCCGGGGTTGGTTTATTATTATTATTATTATTATTATTATTATTATTATTATTATTATTATTATTATTATTATTATTATTTCTGCTAGTGTTAGTTTTATTTTTGTCATGGTGTTTACTTTTTTCATTGTTTATTTTGTTGTTGTTTACATTGTTTTTATTTAGTATTTTGTTATTATGTGCTTTAATTATCATCTCTAAATTTTCGCAACAACCGTAGGATAACTTTGAGGTATTTTTATTGAAGATTTTGTGTAAGGGGTTAGTTGCGGGAAAGTGTTTTTCAATAAGATCTAGAAATTTCTTGCCAAGTTTTGTTTTTAACATTTGATTGTATGGTGCCGTATACCAAATTATAGTTCTTTTTCTTCTATTTTTAATTTTATTATAGTTATTGGCGTTTTATTGCTTATATTTGATATCGATATTTTTGTATCCACTATTTTTTTAGGGCTGTTTCGGAGATATTGGTTGACCTGTTAAATGCATTTTCATCGCTTGAGTTATTACTGAGTCTACTTACGATCGAGTTAGGAATGTGTTTTATAATTGATGGTGGGTGGTTGGACTTAGGGTTTACGTAAATTGGAGTAGCGTTATCTTTTAAATAGGGTTCATATGTGTTTTTATCTAAATTTAACGTGACGTTCAGGAAGTTTGTTATTTTTATGTTAGCTGATACGTCTGCTCTTAGGCCTAATTTTTTCATTTCCTTGTGTATGATTTTCTTAAAGTTTTCTCCCTTGACTTTGTTTGAGTTTATTTATTATAGCTAGTCCGTAATCTCTATATAGGCCGATATCCGTAGTATCGAATATGCTTGTGAGGGTATATAGAATGAATAATCCCACAAGATCTGATGCCTCTGCAGAATCCTTGGCACCCATCGCCAAATCAAACGAATTTTTCATTTTAGTTTTTATCCATTGATTATTGTTATTTATTAGAACTGATTTTCTACATTTTTTAATGATGTTGATTTCTTCCGAGGATATATCAGTGTATGCCTCGGCAAATTCTAGGGCAATGTTAAAAAGTTCTTCGGATATCGAGGGATAAAAGTCTATGATGTCAAACTGTATAAACGTACATTTATCTTTGTTTTCTATATTTTTTAACCAGGTGATTGCTTCGGTAGTATTTGCCCACTGGTTTAATTCTAGGTCTTGTTTGATTTGTTTGTTTACTCTAGAAAGTATTGTTTTGCTAATTCTACCTATTTCTGGTTTAGTTGGGTTTATCAGGCGGGTGCTGGGATTATTATTAAAGTCCCATTTGTGGTCTTTAAGCAGAATGTATGCCTCTCTAGGTTTCAATTTGCCAACTTTATCGCTAATTTTTAATTTATCGGTAATTTTTTTACTTTCAGTATTTATTATATGTATGTAGTCGCATTCGTTTTTTGTAGTTTTTTGTAATGTTTTCTGTGATTAGTTTGTTATATTCTTGCTTATCTATTTTATAAAAGTTTCTAGTTTTATCTGCTTTTACAAAGCTTTTATTAGAGTTGTTTATGTTTCTAACGATTTTGTGTAATTTCTGTTGGAAATTGTTAGGTTGATTGTGGAATTCTAAGTTTTTAATTACGCTTAAAAGGTCATTTTCAAAGTTTATCAAAAGGTCTACTGTTTTCGCATTTTTAAGGGTTTTAAAACCATAGGATTCTGTTTTGTTTACGTTTTCATTTTTAAGGAAGAAATTAATTTTTTTTTTTACACAGTGGTCACTACTTATCAAGGCCCGGAAGCCACTCAGGGATAAGGGTTATTGTAAGTACATTACGTTAGTGTGGAGATTTCATGAAGTGTTTACTTAAGGGGGCGGTTCATCAGGAATTTGTTAACGTTGGACTTAAAGACATCCAAGTTGTAGTCAGGTGGGAAGCAGGCAGACGGAACAGAGTTCCACAGGCGTGCAGTTCTAAGAAAGAAGCTTTGTTCATGGAATCCACGTTTTGATTTAGGCACAGATATAGAGAGGGGGGAAATTTTTCACAGTGGATCAACTAGACGGGTGTTTTCGTGAAAGATTGGCGAGGGGAGACCAGAGATTGGAGTTCAGACGAGCACCTGCCATGGAAATAACGATAAAACAAGGATAGGCTCGGAACGTCTCTTCTGTGGGAGAGAGGTTGCAGGGTAGAGAAGAGGGCATCCCCACTAAGCCACAAAGTCTATTTTGTACTCTGTCAAGGCAGGATAGGCTGTTTTTAGCAGCTCCTGCCCAGATATGGCAGCAGTATTCCATCCTTGGACGTACTTGGCTTTTATATAGATAGAAAATTGCATCAGTAGTAAGATGTCTTCTAGAGCGGTAGAAGGATCCCACCATCTTTCCAGCGACCTTGGCAACAGACTTGATGTACGTGTTCCATTTCAGATCAGGAGTAAAGGACAAACCTAGAAGCTTGTCAAAACATGGGGCTTCTCCTAGACGAGAGCCATCCATCACAATTGATGCCAGCTGGGGATCAGAGCGTAAGGATAGGAGTTTGGTTTTAGATGATTTAAAGGTAACCAGCCACATCTTCCCCCACTGAACCACGCGCTCGAGATCAGAGGAGAGAGAATCAGAGAGAACTTTGTCATTTACAGCCTTTGACGTGTTGCCGTAGATGGTCGTGTCATCAGCATAGATGTCAACGAATGATTTAAGTATGTGTTTAGGGAGGTCATTGATGTAGATCAGGAAGAGAGTTGGGCCCAGGATTGACCCCTGAGGGACTCCAGCATTAATACTGCAGGCCTCTGATTTTTGTCCGTCGACCACTACTCTTATGAGCCTATCGGAGAGAAATGATTTAATGATTGAGAAAACATTTCCAGTTATACCGTAGCTGGAAATCTTGTGAAGTAGGCCCTTATGCCATACCTTGTCGAAGGCTTTTGATATGTCAAGAGCAATTGCCCTAGAAAGGAAACCTTTGTCAAGAGATTCACTAATCCTGTGAGATATAACCGTTAGCACATCTGCGGTAGATCTTGCAGAACGGAAACCATATTGTGTGTCACTAAGAAGGTTTTTTCTGCTGAGGTGGTTGACTATTTCTCTATTTAATATGGATTCCAGCAACTGGCAAAGGCGAAACTCCTTTCAATGCTCAGGGACACTTTGATTTGCCGATGACAAGAAGCTTAAGTTTATGAGTTCCAGAAGCATTAGCGCATACCATCACTATTAATCTTTCTTTATTTAATTTGAATCCTTTTATTTTCTACTCGGATCCGGCTAATGTTTTTGTAGGTAAGCACTTCCAATTTACGCCACTTTCATCTTATCTTGTCTTATACCATGTCTACTCTTAAAGCTCCTAACCCAGCCTTCACTGAATTTCATATCTTCTGCTATATTCAACTCTTCCTTAAGAGATTTTACTTTAGCAATTAACATGAGCCCAGATATTGCTACACCTTCATTCCGTTTTGCTACAAACCACTCATGCAATATTCGATCG
The DNA here is from genome assembly GCF_053919585.1 of Euprymna scolopes. Lineage (NCBI taxonomy): Eukaryota > Metazoa > Mollusca > Cephalopoda > Sepiida > Sepiolidae > Euprymna > Euprymna scolopes. The sequence continues at coordinate 77,901,989 of NC_136501.1, forward strand.
AATTCAACTTGCGAAGAGTCCTTCTTTTGTCTTTTATTTGGAGAGAAAGGAGCAGCCTTCAATATTTCCTCCTTTTTCTTTTTCATGTGAAACAGTGTACTTCTTCCAATCTTATAATCTCTCTATATAATTTGTCACTTGTTTTCTTTTAGACTTGCAAGCCATTGTGATGGGTTGTTTTACACTATTTTAAATATAGCAATCTGAAAAAAAAAATTTACAGTTAGTGTAAATTAATTATCAATAGCTAATCTACATTAATTATATAGTACCAATATTAACATTTCTGCGCAATATCTGACTAAACCATGTAAACAGTTTTACTGCAACTCCGCATCAAATATGCTAATACAATTTCAATGATGAGACAGTTCAAGTTTCGAGAATGTCCAGATTTAGAAGTCCAAATGAGAGGAAGTCCGAATGAGAGGAAGTCCAAATGATAAAATTGTTTCGGAGATGGGTATATTTGCCGATGACACCACTCTCTATAACAGATATGAGGGGAAAACAAATGAACACATATCCAAGGAAATGGCAGAAACACTAGAGGATGACCTCCAATCCGTAGTGGAACGGGGACAAAAATGGTTTGCCACATTCAATGCTGCTAAGACTAAGCTTGTTTCTTTCAATAACTACAAGAAACCTTCTCTACCACCAATAGCAATGGCCAAGAACACATTACCTGAAAGTACTTCTTTTAAACTCCTCGGCCTAACGTTTACAGGGAATATGAACTGGAATAGATACATTGAGAGCATTGCCAAGGTTGCTGCAAGGAAGGTTGGCTCCCTCTACCGTGCTAGAAAACTACTTACGCCTGACAGTATCCTATATCTCTATAAGGCAACCATTCGCCCATGTATGGAGTACTGTTGTCACATCTGGGCTGGTGCATCTGCTGCTTGTCTCTCGCTCCTGGACAGGGTTCAAAAGAGAGTCGCCAACCTGATAGGTCCTGAACTGTCATCTAGGCTTCAGCCTCTGTCCCATCGACGAGATGTTGCATCCCTCTGCCTGTTCTACAAATACTTTAATGGTGAATGCTCTGACGAACTGCAAACACTTGTACCTCCCCGACGTAACTACCCCTGACAAACCCGACAAGCTAATAAGTCTCATCCCTTTACAGTAGAGATCCCTAGGTGCAAGAAAGCCTTTTACTCCAATAGTTTCTTCCCCAGAACTGCGGGTCTTTGGAACTCCCTTCCGGGATTCTGCTTTCCCAACTGCAATGGTATGCAGAAGTTCAAGTGTAATGTTAACAAACATCTTTCTACTCATCTCCCTTCATAATGACCCCGCTAGTTAAGTCCCTGATAGTAGCCCCCTGCTTCAAAGTGGCACTGTGCCTTGTTTGGGGTGAAAATTGAATAAAAAAAAATAATAATAAAAAAAAACATGCATATATATATACATATATGTATGCATATATACATATATATATATGTATATATGTATATATATATATGTATATATATGTATATATGTATATATACATATATATATATGTATATATGTATATATGTATATATATATGTATATGTCAGGTCATGTCATATGCTACTGGTACCATGTAACCCAGTACTACCTGTCTCATGGTCGGGTCACCGGCGACTAAACTGGTTCCCCCACCAGACTTGTTTGGTGAGGAGGGCGGCTAGTCTCCCTGAAGGATTAAAAACAAGACCTTCCAAAGGGCGAATGAACTCTTTTTCTGGGTCAACGGCCAACTAGCACCGTGTATATTTGTGTGTGTAATGGGGTAGAGAGGGTTCCCATAAGCCGTGGTGAAGGCAACCTTTCTAGGAGAAGCAAATCTCTGATTTAAAAAACCATAAAGCGGAAGACCATTACCCGCATTAAACTGGTCTGCAGTTTAATTTGTTGCTGGCTATCTTGCTCTTGCTCGTTGCTGGATCTCAACATTTTGAACCGAGAGAGAGACTTAGCTGTCGTACAAAACTAAGACTCTATAACATCATATTTGTATAGATACTCCCTCAGACATTTGGAATCATGGATTTTAAATGTCTGAGGGAGTGGCACTCGTCTGACAAGACGTTGCAATCATCATCATATATATATATGCATACACACACACACACACACACATATATATATATATATAGTTATTCACAGGCACTATGACTCATCAGTGTAGCTGAGTAAAGTGATTCTAAACTGAGATCCCAGTGATTTGTGTCTCGTGTTTTATCGACTAAGAAAATGATGTGTCTTAAACTTGGCATCCGTTGACTCTAAAATATTACGGGGTTTTATTTCAAACAGAATGTTACGTGGTGTGTGTATATGAATATGTTCCATAACAACGTACATGTTGAACAGTGAGGTTTATATTTCATTTGTACATTCATGTACGTGTAAATGCGTGTATGTATATACGTCGTATCATTTAGTTGATCGTCTAGTGAGTATATTTTAACATTTATGCAACAGTTCTAACAGGAAACGAATGACGTGGACGCATCGAAACAGTTGTAGACAAAGAGTTCTTTTTAACAGATGTAAATAACACAACACATACCTGAATTATTTACGAACATTTATTTTCATGATATTTTACATATTGGCTGCCTGAAATGACGCCGCTCCCTGCGTCATGAAGATCAACTCCTCTCTTAAGTCGTCCGTTCCCTTTGATGTCCAGCTAACGACTCCTCAAATCTACATTTCATCACATGTCTCATTACGTGTCTCAGACCAACAGCTGATGTCCCCAGTCTAGTTATTTATTTATGCGAAACAAAAATCATGTTTACATCTATTTTCTATTTTCACATTCCTTTTGCGATATTATATGGTAATCATTTTTCCCCAATTTAATTGTTTATTTTCTAATCATCGCTCGAATCAATTAATATTAATAATAATAATAATAATAATAATAATAATAATAATAATGTTTTGACCCTTAGCCCTGCTTGCCACAGTTAACACAGATACTACGCTATGATCACAGCCCAAAAGGTCAAAGTCATGGAATATTAGACTAAATCACTAGCTTCTCATACCTTGCAGGTTCCGTTATGATATTTTTTATTGTTTGGTGATGCTAAAATATTTTTTAAAATATATGTGTCCAGATATCTAATAAACTAGCGACGGGCTCTTAAAAACAGATGGCAAGCTATAACAACTATATTCCCATTACATATTACAATTATTCGCCTTGTATTCACAGCGTACAGGTGTTTTTGCCGTTAAAACATAACATCTTTTTATTTATTTATTTTTTGCGACGCTTAAATATTTTTAAAAACACGTTTAAATGTTTTAAAAGGACATTTAGAAAAAAATCAGTCAAGATTCAGAGACCTCCTCCTCCTCCTCCTCCTCCTCCTCCTCATCCTCCTCCTCCTCGTCCTCTTCCTCCTTCCAACATTCAAAAACGGTCAAGCTGCCTACATATAATGTGTCAAGCTACCTACATATAATGTGTCAAGCTACCTACATATAATGTGTCAATATATCTAATAAACTTGTGAAAGGCATGACTTACTCTGAAAAGAACCGATAGTTTGGCAAGGCATAACAATTTTTTTTATATTCCTTGTTATTAAAAGTATATGTAATGTCTTTTAATACACCTTTTTATTTAAGATAAGCGAATTACTTAGCTCTGAACCTCTAAACTATGCAAATAGAGCTCCCTCTCAATGTATATTTCTTTTAGAGCATGCGACACCATGAGAAGAGGACCTATCCAAACTTTTTTCACAATAGTAGTCACAAACTTATACTAAGTATAATACTTATTTGGGGGAGGGGTCTAAAGGAAAGGTGGAAAGGCATTATAGATGCATTTTCGACAGCCCAGAAACTCTTGCTCCCCTTATTTTGTCCCTCAGTCCTCAAATGAACGAGTGATGTTTCTAACAAAGGAGGAAGAAACTGCTGTATACTCAGTCAGCAGTTTTGTGCGACCAATAGCTTGCGGGAATTGAAATTCCCTGGCTTACTCGATTGTCGCCCTTTGACTCTGATAACCGGAGAGCAGCACAGCCATGTCACTTCCTGTTTCTTATATCTCTCTCTTTTCTGCTGAACCCTCGACCAGTCAACATGTAATGAAGAACCGCTCCTGGTTGGCATGGCCACCAACCAACTCTCCTCACTAACCGCAAGTAACATTACTCCTTATTCTTACTATCTATATCCTTATTGTTTCTCATGTATATTTATGTAAATAAATCTACATTCTTTCACTAATATGTCGTAATTTTTTCGTCATCATTATGCGATTTTCAATCACTTTACCATTCAACACATTAAACAACATGGAGGATGGAATCCCAATTACATAAGCAGACCTTCATTGTCTCCTCTACAAAGTGGTGACCATGACGTCATTTGAACACGTAGCCTTTTGATCTTTGTAGAGGGGACAGTGAAGAATCATGATACTTGACTTTTGCATTTTAAACTTTAATTCAAGCTATTATATAAAACTAACCTGGGTGCCCGGCGTTGTCCGGGTGTTTGTAGGTGTGTGTTGGGAAAAAGTTTCGAACCCGTGACGCGAAGGTGGAAAAGAAAGTGGATGTGTGTGTAAGGGTGTTGGTCGAGCAAAAAACAAGTGGTCGTATGCAGGCAGACTCGAACCCGTACTGCAAAGGAGGAAAAGAAAGTGAAAAAAATAAAAATAAACCGTAACACGTTAGCTGTTGCGCCCATTGCCAAACCGGAAGCGACATAGGTTTAAATTAAGGTTAGACAAACGAAAATATTTAGAAAATATGGGCGAAAAAAGTGCCCAGTTGAGGGTGAAGGAATTAATGCTTTTGGCCAATTTTTCGATATTTGTCGTTTGAAAGGTCGAGTTTCAAAATGATACCAATCTTGTAAAAATCCGTCGCCTCTGTCGAAAGTTTTAGGCAGACATACATACATACATACATACATACATACATACATCATGATTATGATTGCAACGTTTTGTCAGACGAGTGCTACTCCCTCAGACACTTAAAGTCCATGAGCCCAAAAATGACTTCCATCGCCACAGGACCATTTTTATAGACAAATCCCTGAAGGAGTATCTATACACAGATAATGTTACAGAGTCTTAGCTTTGTACGACAGCTAAGTCTCTCTTTCTCGGTTCAAAATGTTGAGATCCACCAACAAGCAAGAGCAAGATAGCCAGCAACAAGTTAAACCGCAGACCAGCTTAATGTGGGTACTGGTCTCCCGCTTTATGTTTTATTTTTAAATCAGAGATTTGTTTCTCCTAGAAAGGTTGCATTCACCACGGCTTACAGGAGCCCTCTCCACCCTAACACACACATGCATACATACAAACACACACGGTGCTAGTTGGCCGTTGACCCCGAAAAAGGGTTCATTCGCCCTTTGGAAGGTCTTGTTTTTAATCCTTCAGGGAGACTAGCCACCCTCCTCACCAAACAAGTTTGGTGGGGGAACCAGTTTAGTCGCCGGTGACCCGACCATGAGGCAGGTAGTACTGGGTTACATAGTACCAGTAGCATATGACATGACCTGACACAAACATACATACATACATACATACATACATACATACATACAGACAGGTGAGATTTATATTATAGAAGATAATCTTATAAAACTGCAATGTATTGTGGACTAAGTGGCTGCCGGGAGGCATTTGAAGCTTCCTCTGTGTGCCCCACGGTGGATCCCCGAATAGAGCAGTTAAATGTTTTATTGAACAATAGGCTTTTCACTGATTTCGATGACAATAAAAGTATTGGAAGTATGGAACACTTGTTGATCTTCATTTAATCCTGGGCAACCTCGAGTTCTGTGTGAGTATATATGCATGTATACCAACTCCAATATTTAAAATCTGGACGCCGGGTAACAACTGACAAGTAGTTGAATCATTATTTTGTGACCTACTGGCATTCTTATTAGTATCTAAATCCGAAATTCATCAATTGTTATTGAAATAGTGTCGAAAGTGACACATTTCAACAATATTTCGGAATGCGACCCAATTAACTGTTGATGATTAATGGTTTAGAAATAATGAATTCAATTGTTACTCATCATTATCATAATTACTTTTTTGTGGATGGCAATGGTGGATAATTTTTTCTTTTTAAAATCAAAAAAAAAAAAAAGAAAAAAAGAAAACAACAGGTTCGTCTTTGACCTTGCAAACATGCTGTGACACAAAATTTCAACTTAATACATTAGAGGGCTATAAATCCGGGGATATTACAGGTAAAATTACAGTTTTTTACTACTTTGATGTCTCCTTACGAACATTAAAATCAAATTTAAATTGCTTAGCCACAAGTTACCGGTTTTCTTTGAAACAGAATTAGTTCACAAGGTTGAAAATAATTTTTTAGCCCTTGAGGAAATATTAGATAATTGTTCAGCAATTTCACGTACGTTGGATTTTTGTAAACAAGATTCTTACCCTTGTAAGGTTGCGAGTTCTGTTAAATAGTTTTCTCATAAGCTTAAATAGGGTGTGACAAATAAGTATCGTTCAATTGTTTGTTGGATACATGTAGTGAGAGATCTTATTTATCTCTTAGCTTGTTGGATAAGTTTCCTCGTTTAGCTTTTCCTTTAAACGGTCGTAAATTCTTAATTAAAACCTTCTTGGGGAAAGAGCTAAAAAATTTGAAAGAAATCAACCTTATCGTGAAGTTCCCTCAAGGAATCCCTTCTGTATCTTTCTTGATTGTTGAGATTTTAGATCTTACTTTCCGTATTAATGGATTGACTTCTATAATTGAAGATCTGAGGCAAAAGAGAGCCAGCTACTAATTATTCAGAGTTGAACGACGACACGTTGCCCGTCCATGACCAATAGAGAGTTGATGAGATTAAATTCCTAGGACCTATGAATTTAAGCAGATTTAGAGGGGAAACGTTTAGGAATTCCCTCCGGACAAGGTTTTGTTCGGAAGTATATCTGAGTTTAGATCTCCTCAGACAGAAGAATTGGTTTTCAATTATTCTCAGATTGTCGACAAATATTCTTCTTGTTCATGTTTACTCTGTGTTGGACTCTAAATCGTAATACGCTGATATTTGGAACGGTTACGAAGAGTCCTCTGTTGATAAAACCGTTGATAGGTCGTATAGTTTAGAAACGATGGCTATCGTAGAAAATGAATTCAATGACAAAGATCCGTTCTGTTTTCAATTGTTCTTTGAGAAGAGGCGGAAAACCTTCTCTTAATGGCTTCGCTTATGCCGAAGTAAATTTGTGCTTGGATATGCTCGAATTGATACTCAAATTCAGGACTAATTGATTCGTCCTTTTGGCAGATGCCAGAAAAGCTTTTCTGATGATTAAGCTAAAAAAAATGAATTCGATAAAAAACATTTATGTTTTTTTAAGCTTGAAAATAAACTAGTATGTTTTAGGCGTACGTCTCTCATATTTAGGTTTGTATGTAGCCCATTTATTTTAAATTAAACTGTGAAGTACCACGGATTTATTACTTGAAAGACGCACCAGTCTCCCGCCCATTTTCTATACTGTATCGGTTATGCAGATTTTCTTTGAAAACTTGCAGTAATAGCGAACTGGATTTGACGACAATTACGCCTCTCATGGAAATACGTATGAAAAGGTTTTGAGTTACCTTTACGACAATTTATCTGACAAAACGAAATTAAGGTTCATGAATTCCTCAGTCCCGTAGGATTGGTAAACCTATAACTATTAAAGGTCGGATAATTCTGAACAAGTTCTGGAAATTGGGGATTTCCTGAAATCAGAATGTTCTGCATAATATTTTGGTTTCTTGGAAAAGTCTTTATCAAGATCTAATTGGTATTGGAAATCTTGAGTTCAACATATACTTCGTTGATACAGATATTATTTTGTTGATACAGATATTATTTTGTTGATACAGATATTATTTTGTTGATACAGATATTATTTTGCGACGCTTCAAATCGACGCTTTATGGTATTGCTAAATATCAGCATGGTGAAGCTAATTTAATTTTTGACAAAGCAAAGGTAGCTCATTCTGTTAAAAGGACCATACCCACATTGGAATTATTAGCTGTTTATGTGTGTGTAAAACACGTTTCTGTGCTGTTCTCTTCCAAAATGTTGAGTGAAAATATTATAGCCGTGGATGCTCAAGTCGTGTTGTCTTGGCTTCTGTACGATACTATTAACTCAAAGTCTCAATTTACCAGAAATCGTTTAAAGGATATTAAAACAATGATTGTTGATTTACGTAACAGCGGATATAAGGTGAAGTTCAAATATAATCCTGCAGGTTTTGTTATACAAATAAATTTAAAAGGGAGATGGAATTTTGGTTGAGAGATCCTGTCTGGTTGAAAGGAGATAATTTGGACTGTCCTACCTTTGGCTTGGAGTGCCTTAGCTCAACCAATAAAATACTCACGCGTACACTAGGTGTGAGGCTGAGTTAAATGATCTTTCTGTAATTAATATACAGCGTGGGCCATAAGTCGCGGACCAAAGGATTTGAAATAATACTGATAGAAATGAACGTTATTTATTAAAACCAAACTTAACCAATAAACTGAAAAACATAACAAAAATGAGTATAACTAAAAAACTTTGAAATTAAATTTGACAGTTATAGCAACTGATAAATACAAAAAGAGTTGTATTACTTTATAAAAGATGAATCTGATACCGAAAGAAAAGAAAATATATTTTGCCCCGCAGATTTTACAGTTTCACATCAATTCTTTGGTGTGTGACTTATGGCCAACCCTATATAAATATTTTTCTCTTTAAATAAGTTAATAAGAATATTGACGTTAGTTTTTAAATTTATATTTAAAATAAAAAAAATTTCGATTGTGATTTTCGTCTTAAGGTCAAATCTTATTTAATAAGGCTTACTCAAAGTTAATTTCTACGGAGGAAAAAGAATTATTTCGATAAATCCTACTGTAATGAGATCCCTTTATTGGTATCTAAATTCAATTTATATCTGGATAAAAAAAGGGTAGATACGTTCTCGTGGACGAATCGACAAGTCTACCTTTTTCTCCAAAGATATTATGCATCTTGTTGCTTAGGTCATGTCATGTGACTCACTTGATTGTCATGGATTGCCATGTTAGGTGCAAACTTTTGCGAATAGCTGCAACTCTTTCCAAGTTGCGCCTCTCAGGATTTTGGTTACCTAGAGCCATACAGGCCATTAAAACGGTAATCTCTGATTGTGCTGTCTGTAAAAGGTACAACTCTCTGTCCTTTAAGTAATCCAAAATTACTAACTTGCCCAAACATTAAGTTAACTTGGTTAGACTTTTCTTGCATACTGGTATTGACCTTACGCGTCATTTATGGATTCAGGAAGGTGACAAAACTAACAAAATGTATATATTGATATTCACATGTTTTAATGCCAGAGCCATTTATATGGAGTTTGTGCCTGACATGTCTGTTCGTTCGGTGGTATTGGCCTTTTTAAGATTCTTTAATATGTTTGGAGTTCCTTCACACATTTTTTTCTGACAATGCTCGTTCTTATGCAGCTGGTTGTAGCTTGATAGAGCAAGTTTATTTGTCGGATGAGTTTAAAATGAAATTATGACACTTTCCGCATCAAACATCATGTATTTGGCTTGATATGGTGCGGTGTGGAAAATATTAATCAAGGTGGTTAAGAACTGTCTTTTTAAGGTAGTTGGGCGAAAGAAGTTGGATTATTTCCAACTCCTAACGGCCTTGTCTTATTTGCAAGGGTCTATTAATGACAGACTTCAAACTTATCGTTTTTCTAACTATTCAAGTTTGGAGGTAATTAATCCTAAAGCAATCGTCCTCCCTTTCTACAAAAATTCCGTATTTTTTAATTTAGAAGATGATGGGTTTGCGAATCGTCCTCTTAGCAAGGAAGTATTCGTGAGAAGTTTGCAGTGGCGTGGTGAACTTTTGCTTTAGTTTACGTGTGGTATGAGAGTTATCTCTTGGGTTTAAGAAAATGTTCATATGATTTGTATCAGATCGGTGACGGGGTTTAAAAAAAATCCGGTAAAGCCACGTCTAGGAAGATCTGGTACTGATAATTAGATCGGCTATGATCAAGATAAGTGATGATGTATCTCAGGGGCATTCTTTGAGACATACTTTAGAACTTACCATTACATATTGTTATCATATATATGTGTGTGTGTGTGTGTGTGTGTGTGTGTGTGTGTGTGTGTGTGTGTGTGTGTGTGTATTCTCAATGAAGGTCACTTTAACGTATAAAAAGGCAGAGAAAAAAATGAGAAGAGAAAAAGATTTTATTAGGAAAAAAAGATTTTATTAGAAAAAAAAAAAATAGAGTCCAAAACGTTCCCGAAAAATCTGCTGTTAAGAATTTGTTCTCAGCTACAAAGAAAGTCTTTTGTATGGTAACAATTACGAAATATAGAAAGAAAGACAGATTGAGAAGGATTTTTTTTATTCCTTCGTTCTGTGATATGAGATTTCAACCAACATAGGTCATTTTTAGAACGGTCGAAATACTTAAGCAAAATCGAAAAGTGTTCGCTCCTTTTGTTTGCAATATAAGTTATATATATATATATATATATATATATATATATATATATATATATATATATATATATATATATTAGTAATGATTTAAAAAGTAAAAAAAAAATGACTCGTGTGGTATTAGCGAGAACCGAAACCGAAATGCTTAGCTACGATGTACTTTTTAATTTTTTTTTTTTTTTTTACAAGGCGGTCACCACTTATCAAGGCCCGGAAGCCACTCGGGGATAAGGGTTATTGCATGTACAGTACGTTAGTGCTGAGATTTGATGAAGTGTCTTACTTAAGGGGGCGGTTCATCAGGAATTTGTTTCTGTTGGAAAACATCCAGGTTGTAGTCAGGTGGGAAACAGGCAGACAGAACAGAGTTCCACAGGCGTTCACTTCTGAGAAAGAAGCTTTGTTCATGGAATCTATGTTTTGGTTTTGGCACAGATAAAGAGTGGGGAAAATTTTTGACAGTGGTTTCAGCTAGACGGGTGTTTTTCGTGAAAGATTGGCGAAGGGGGACTAGAGATTGGAGCTCAGACGAGCACTTGCCATTGAAGTAACAATAAAACAAAGAAAGGCTCGCAACGTCTCATCTGTGGGAGAGGGTTGCAGGGAAGAGGAAAAGAGCATCCTCCACTAAGCCTATTTTGTACTCTGTCAAGGCAGGATAGGCTGTTTTTAACAGCTTCTGCCCAGATGTGGCAACAGTACTCCATCCTTGGACGTACTTAACTTTTATATAGATAGAGAATTGCATCAGCAGTGAGATATTTTCTGGAGCAGTAGAAGGATCCTACCGTTTTCCCAGCAACATTGGCAATAGACTTGATGTACGTGTTCCATTTCAGGTCAGGAGTAAAGGTGAAGCCCAGAAGCTTATCAAAACATGGAGCTTCCCCTAGTCAACAGCCATCCATTTCAATTGATGCTAGATGGGGATCAGAGCGTTGATGATGTAAAGATAGGAGCTTGGTTTTAGATGCATTAAAAGTAACCAGCCACCTCTTCCCCCACTCTACCACGCGCTCAAGATCAGAGGAGAGAGAATCAGAGAGAACTTTGTCATTTACAGCCTTTGGTGTATGGCCATAAATGGTCGTGTCATCAGCATAGATGTCAATGAATGAGTTAAGTATGTGTTTTGGGAGATCTTTGATGTAGATCAGGAAGAGAATTCGGCCCAGGATGGACCCCTGAGGACTCCAGCATTAATACTGAGGGTCCCTGATTTCTGCCCATCAACCACTATTCTTATGGGCTTATCAGAGAGAAATGATTTAATGATCGAGAAAACATTTCCAGTTATACCGTAGCTGAAAATCTTGTGAAGTAGGCCCTTGTGCCATACTTTATCAAAGGCTTTTGATATGTCAAGAGCAATTGCCCTAGAGAGGAAGCCTTTGTCAAGAGATTCACTAATCCTATGAGATATAACCGTTAGCACATCTGCTGTAGATCTGGCAGAATGGAAACCATATTGCATGTCACTAAGAAGGTTGTTTCTGTTTAGGTGGTTGACTACTTCTTTATTTAATATGGATTCCACCAACTTACTCATGACACACAGGAGACTTATTGGTCTGTACTGAGAGGGAGATGACTTATCACCTGAATTCTTAAATACAGGGAATACTGATGAGGTTTTCCAAGGTGTTGGGAAGCATTTCTCTTTAAGCAACACTTAACCAGTTTTATAAGTATGGGGGAAAGTTCTGGTTGAAGCTTTTTCAGCACTATAATTGAAATGCTGTCAGGGCCTTTTTTTTTTTTTACATAGGCATCACCACATTATCAAGGCCAAGAGGCCACTCAAGGATAAGGGTTAAAGAGTGTACAGTAGAAATTGGACAATATAGTAATCATTAGTAATGAAAATTTGGTAAATTTGATAACTTATATGGAACGGCTCATCAAGAACTTATTTACGTTAGACTTGAACACAACCATATTGTAGTCAGCCGGAAAGCAGGAAAACGGAAGACAATTCCACAGCCGTGCAGTTCTAAGAAAGAAGCTTTGTTCATGGAATCTACGTTTAGGTTTAGGTACAGATAAAGAGTGGGGGGAATTATTGATAGTGTTTACAGCTAGACGAGTGTTTCTTGTGAAAGTTTGGCGAGGGGGGACCATAGATTGAAGCTCAGTCGAACATTCCATGAAAATAACGATACATCAGAGACAAACTCGCAACATCTCTTCTGTGAGATAGAGGTTGCAAGGAGGAGAAAAGGACATCTCCTACGAGGCTACGAAGTCTATTTTGAACTCTATCAAGGCAGGACAAGTCCTTTCTAGCAGCTCCTGCCCAGATGTGGCAACAGTATTCCATCCTTGGACGTACCTGGCTCTTATATAGATAGAGAATAGAATCAGCAGTGAGATATTTACCGGATCGATAGAAAGATCCCACCATTTTTCCAGCGGCCTTGGCAACAGATTTGATGTACGTGTTCCATTTAAGATCAGGAGTAATGGTCAAGCCCAGAAGCTTGTCAAAACTTGAGGCCTCCTGAAGACGAGAGCCATTCATTTCAATTGATGCCAGATGTGGATTAGAATGTTGATGATGTAAAGAGAGAAGCTTGGTTTTAGATGCATTAAAAGTAACCAGCCACTCCTTTCCCCATTGTACTACATGCTCAAGATCAGAGGAGAGAGAATTGGAGAGAACTTGGTCGTTTACTGTCTTAGATGTGCTACCATAAATGGTAGTGTCGTCAGCATAAATGTCTACAAATGATGTAAGGATGTGATTTGGAAGATCATTAATGTAGATCAGGAAAAGAGTTGGGCCCAGGATGGAACCCTGAGGGACACCGGCATTAATACTGTGAGCTTCTGATTTTTGCCCCTCAACTACTACTCTTATGAACCTATCAGAAAGAAATGATTTAATGATTGAGAAGACTTTTCCAGCTATACCATAGCTAGCGATCTTATGAAGTAAACCTTTATGTCATACCCTATCAAAGGCTTTAGATATGTCAAGAGCAATTGCCCTAGAAAGATTGTCTCCGTCCAGAGATTTGCTAATCCTATGCGATATAACTGTAAGCACATCTGCTGTAGATCTAGCAGAACGGAAACCATATTGAGTGTCACTAAGAAGGTTATTTTTGTTGAGATGGTTGATTACTTCTGTATTTAACACAGATTCCAGCAACTTACTCATGACGCACAGGAGACTTATTGGCCTGTACTGAGAGGGGGATGAGCGATCACCTGAATTCTTAAATACAGGGCATACTGATGAAAATTTCCAGGGAGATGGGAAACTATTCTCCTTAAGACAACGTTTAAACAGTTTTGTAAGTATGGGCGCTAGTTCAGGTTGAAGTTTTTTGAGTACTATAATTGGAATACCGTCAGGGCCAGTTGCTTTACTGGAATCAAGGTTTTTGATTAGCTTGGCAACATCACGTACAGATATACGTATATCACATAGCGTGTTTTCTGATACAGGAGGAAATGTTGGGGGTTGGCGGCCTTGGTCGCAAAGGTAGAATTAGCTGCAAAGTTCTTGACAAAGAGTTTGGCTTTGTCCAATGCTGACGAGATTACCCCAGGTCCATTGATAATAAGTTAATTGACGTTAATGCCTGAGCTATGAAGATATGTTTGCTTCAAAGTTTAAAATTTAAACATGAACCAATAGCTATTATATTACGCATACATATTCGTAATGCCGTCGGTTCGACCTTCACCTGACAAATTCCATTTCTTTAATTTTCATACTTTTGCACCGATTTTCCCTGGATAAAACCTAAATATAAAGTTCCGCATGTCTGTAGACCAAAAAGTGACAGATAAGTTTTGTAGGCAATTTTTAAAAACAAATATATATACATAAATAGAAATAAAAAAATGATGTGTGTTTATTATAACCTTTTCATGCATATATTACATATATTACATATATTACGCAACAGCAAAAATGAGAAGAGAAAAAGATTTGGTAAAGCACCGGATTTTTTAAATAAATGTTATACTACTCGAATATATTACATGATTTTCGATTTTGATAACTTATGTACGTCACAGAAAAGAATTTCTTTGTTTTTCATATGGGTACTTCACTGTAAAGTACCTTATTTCTTGGGTAGGATACTGTAGAAGTACCATTTTTTCTAATTTAAAAATGTAAAAACGCGATACTTTTAAGTAATTTTCTCTTCTGCTAAATTTTCTGTGCGTCTAGAGTAAGAATTTGTTTGTTATTTCATCCGAGTGCTATAGTAAAGAAACACCTTATTTCTCATTTAAAAGTCATGCTATTTGATTATATAACGTGGTTTTCGGTTTTAATGACATTTATGCACGTCACAGGTAGGGTTTGATTTGTTTTTCATATGAGTACTATGCTACACAAGTACCTTATTTCTTGGGTAGGGTAATGTACAAGTACCTTATTTTTAATATATAGATGAAACAACTCGATGATTTTACATAATTTTCTGTTGTGCGAACTTTTCCGTATGTCAGAGGTGAGAGTTTGTTTGTTTTTATAATAGAGTGCTATAATAAAGAAGCACCTTATTTCTTATATAAATATCATACTACTCGAATATATTATATAATTTTCGGTTTGGATTACATTTATCCACGCCACGGGTAAGATTTCATTTGTTTTTCGTATGGGTACTATACTGTACAAGTACCTTATTTCTAATGTAAAAATGAAAAAAAAAACTCGATACGTTTATGTAATTTTCTGTTGTATTACATTTTCTGTACGCCAAGGGTAATAATTTGTTTGTTTTGTTATCTGGGTGCTATAGTGAAGAAGCACCTTATTTCTCCTATGTGTCATACAACTCGAATATTAAACGTGATTTTCGGTTTTAATAACTTTCATGTATGTCACAGGTCAGATTTTCTTTGTTTTTTCATGAGTACTATACTATACAAGTACCTTATTACTTTGATAGAATTTCTTGTACACATAAATACATTAAAAAAATAATCATTGTATGTGATTTTTGGAATATGACTATACAAATGTACAAACATATAATACATTACATTTCTAATGATCAGTTAATTAGTATAGGAGTGAATCTAATACATACAAATATTTAAGTATATACTTATGCTAATCATTCATAATGATCGGTTAATTAGATTAGGAGTGAATCCAATACATAGAAATATATAAGCATATACATATAATTATAATTCATAATGATCGGTTAATTAGTTTAGGAGTGAATCTAATACATAGAAATATATAAGCATATACACATAATTATAATTCATAATGATCGGTTAATTAGTTTAGGAGTGAATCTAATACATAGAAATATATAAGCATATACACATAATTATAATTCATAATGATCGGTTAATTAGTTTAAGAGTGAATCCAAGACATAAAATATATAAACATATACACATAATTAGTATTCATAATGATCGGTTAATTAGTTTAAGAGTGAATCCAAGACATAGGAATATATAAACATATACACATAATTAATATTCTTAATGATCGGTTAATTAGTTTAAGAGTAGATCTAATACAAATGCCATTACTTGATCTATTTACGTGATTTTGAAATGTAACACATAAGCTGATATATCATATATATTATTTGAATATGACATTTTCGTTACGTAAATCCAAAACATTCTTCTGTATTTTTTTAATAAAAGTTTCATGTGTATTTATTACATAATACTTAAAAATCAAGAATATCGGAATGAAAAATAAAAAAAATTAACTGGAGGAGATCGAAACCGCAACACTTGTGCTAGTAATCAATTACGTTACCCGTTGCACCAAAGGGACAACAGCTTCAGTAGCATTGTGAAATATCTTAATACATATATTTCTCTTTTACTCGATGTTCGCATGCACAGAATGACGCCATTGTGCTATGCTCGTCAAGGTGTTATTGCTTTCAAGTTTGAACCTTTTTTTGAAGCCCTTAGCAATTATTTTTATCAATTAAATGCCCCTAATATGAGCTATTCCAACGATCATCCGTCTAGGAGGAGATACAATTTGAAAAACGGAGTCACACACACACACACACACACACACACACACACACACACACACACACACACACACACACATAATGAGTTTTATTAGATTGATATAATTACATGTAATAGTTAACTAAAGATGATCATCCCATAAGAAAACCGAAAAAAAGTAATAAGGAATTAGTTAAAATGAATGTTTAAAAGAATATGCAAATTAGCTAGATATTTTGCAGATGAACGCAATTCCACGACAGAATATATAACAACGTTGTAGTTTCTTTCTAACTAAATAGAAAAGAGGGTGGTCTTTTTTCTGTTGTTCTTGGCCTTCGGGTTGGCCTTGTGCCTAAGTTTTTTTTTACATGTTCATTTTTTGCCTGAATAAAAGATTTAATATCTCAAAGTATAGTATCTGTTCTGCAGATGCTGCACTTAAGGTAATTTGTCACGGTCAATGGAGTGGAACCCCTATATACTGGGACAATTATTATTTTGGTCCCAACCAGAGTGCCCCTTTTGCCTTTTTTTCGGGGAGCTGGTTTAACCACACATTAAAAACGACCTTGTGTCACATTTTGATTTGGTGGGAAAGCAAATAAATACTAATAGAAAAAAGGGTTTTAATATGAATATAAATACACACAAAAAATATAGGAGTATATATGTGAATCCTCTTCATTTGAGGCATTCTGTCGAAAAACAAAATTTTGATTTACGGTTTTCATTTATGTTTCTTATATATATATATATATATATATATATATATATATATATATATATATATATATATATATATATATATATATGCATGTATGTATGTGTGTGTGTGCGCGCGCGTGTGAATTTATGTATTTAAATTATATAATTTGAAAAAGTTAAACTTTAATTTTCTATGTATATTGCTTTTAGCAAATAAGATGCAAACCAATAAAAACATATTTTTCCACTAAGTGGTATTATTCTTTGGTGTTGACTGTTCGTATTAGAGGCTCATGTGTGTTGAGTGTTCATATGTCTTAGGATGTTCATGTTTGTAAGAGATAGCATATTGGAGACATAAACAGGGTATATATAAAGAGAGAGACAGTGCTGTATATATATATATAATAGACAGTGTACATGTTACTACAAGCGCACCAAGCCTGTAATTCAACTAGAAGAGATTTTTGAATATCTTGATAGATAGACCGAGAGTGCGTTTGACATTTACGTTTTGACAGTTGTACATTTTTATAAACAAAAAGTACATATAAATACAATTTCACTTTACCTTTGTTTTGGTGATGATGATTTTCACAAAGTTCTTATAACATAAATGGGCAATATCTTTTCTGTTGAATAACAACACGAAGACACAAATACAAAAACATATGATGATACGTTTATTTCTTCTTCGACCGGTCGGACATGATTTTGTATTTCAGGGATTCAACGTTGTTACATGCTTATTTCTAAAACCACCCTCGCTTCCAGAGGGTGCCTTGACTCTAACCGAGAATCGGTCTGAACCTCTCTGCTTCTCTGATCTGACTGATCTAACTTCTTCTGTCTAACTTCAAACTCTTTCCTATATTCAGAAATCACACGTATGTCTAGTCAATGTGACTACAACTCACGTGTTTAAGCATATGTTTGTGAGGTTTAAGCATGCATTGTTATTCACATGTTTCTTACAAAGCTGACCCTCTAACCTAATTTTTGTAATTCACTTCACAAATAACATTTTCCATTGCCCGTCTTTAAATTCCTTATTTTAATTTTCATTTTTATTACAGAAACAAATTTCATCATTACATTCCTTTTTCAATAAACAGATATCTAACTATCTTGTGTGAGCTAAACAATGGCAATTCCACATTCCTTATTTTCAATAATATTCTGTATTTATTTTAACTTATGATTGGAATTCTCAATTCCAAATCTAGCTTAACAAGTTCGAATCCTTGACTATCCTATTTCATATTTACTCACTTACAAGAACAGGTTTCTGTTCTTGTAACATAAGCATCGGAAACTAATGGGTTAAGGCAACAAATATATTCAATTGTATTTTTTGTTTTCAAACAATAAAAAATTCTATATTTGAAGATTTACTTTTTTAAATCATAAAATTTAAATAACTTTAATTCAATTCATTTGCTCTATCTTGCAATTTTATTTGGCTGGGATTGTCTATATATATAAAAGCGAAAATGTATGTATGTATGTATGTATGTATGTATGTATGTATGTGTGTATGTTTGTATGTCTGCTAAAAACTTTTGACAGACAGAACAAAAATTTACAAATTCGGTCTCATATGAAAGCCCCACTCCCCGGACGACAAATATCCAATTTTGGGCCCGAAAGGTCCAATCTAAGTTACTCAGCTGACCCTTTTTCTACAGCTCCCCCCAAAAGTGACATTTTAACGATATTTATACGTAATGTAATAAACGCTGAGTCATGTCACGTGACCTTGACGTAAGCAAGCTGTAATGGCGATATGTATATGAAAACATTGAATAGAGAGAGTTTGTTATCGGTAAAAAAGACGACTATCATACACATAAAAATACAAAAATTTCACGTTAGGAAAACGTTACCAAAGTTATTAGCAGGTTAAAAATAGTTAGATACGATAGTTAAACGAAAAATAACAAGCCAAAAACGTGAAGTAAAAAAAATACGCCTACAAAAAATATTAACGATCGATGTTTTTACAAAAAAAGACAAAGCCAGACGCCATTTTCATTTTTAGAGAGAGAGAGAGAGAGAGAGAGAGGCAGGGAGAGAGATAGAGAGAGAGACACACACACAAACAGAGAGAGAGAGAAAGAGAGAGAAAGAGATGTCTAGACAGGAAACGAGATTCGTTTTACTGTATTTTAAAATGTAAACAAATAAGAGTGATTGTATTTGATCACATCCCAGGTATATATCCTCCTTATTTTCAAGTAACGTTTGTTTCTACGAAAGATGAGACCGCTTGAATTCTAAGAACAGATACTACATTTTGAAGTATTTATTTGCTCCCCCACTGAGCAAATTAGGCACAAGGCCGATTTTTAAAGTGAGGAGTGAAGGGGAAATGGGGGACCAACTCCCCGGGGAGTAGGGGAGCTGGATAGTGACAATTGGTATGAAGGGTTGCCCCTACATTGACCAAGGTCTTATATGTGGGGTTTCCCCCACATATGGTCTTTGCTTGCAGTATCTGCCGGAACAGATACTACACTTTGATATATTAAATCTTTTATTCATGTTAAAAATACAGTCAAAATCAACAATGAACAAAAAACTTAGGCACATGGCCAACTCAAAAGAGGGGGAATGTGGGTGTCGTTGGTCATCCTTGTCACTCCAGAACTAAACAAAATCAAAAGTTTCTCCCAGCTAGTATCTTTCACCATAATACCACATTCACCCTTTCATACTGGGGGACATCCTACTTAACTCCCAATTTTTTAAAACATTTTTTATTGACGTGTAAAAACAAAAAAAGATAACAATAAAAATGGTACAATAATTCATTTGTGTCGAGGGCGGGGGGAGGGGGTGGGGGTGATTAGTAGGACCTTCCTAACCCCGTCTAGTTGATAGACTGCCCGTTCCACCAGGTTTGTAAAAGGAACCTGGCATCTGCGGGTCAGTCTCTAAGTGGGGATGCCCTCTAGATGGGGGTGAATGGAGAAAAGAAAATTTTGTGGGTAAGGAATGGGGGTTAGTTTGTATTTCTTTCTCTCCAAGATGGGTGAAATTTAGAGGAGGGGGTGAAAACAAAAATTGCAAGAAGGAGGGGGTGGGGATCTTGGAGGCTTCCTAATCAGGGAGGGATGGAACACACACTCAGCTAGCTGAGAGGCTATTTGTCCAATTTTACTTTACGGACCTGCGCGCTCAACATCTAGGCAGGGAACACGTATTCAAATTTGGCTCCTCTTCGTACACAGACTTGCTACCTGTATCCATCTTCTGTCAAATGCCGCGTGATGCAGCCTTCTTCTATCACATCTGATCTTCACCCGTAGTTGGTGTTTAAAGAAAGCGATCAGATCCTGATCAGAAAAAGACAACCCCCCCCCGGCAACCTTGCAGACGCGACGTCCAAATCACCATTCTCGCCACGGCCAGGATTGTAACGTAGACCATTTGTCTTTCCCGGTCCCACAGTGGTCTTATATTGTCCTTACATTGTCCACAACATTGAATACGGTAATTGGGCGAGGATGCTCAGGATCGATGATCTCAAGCCCCTCGAATTCAAACTAGCTAAATTCAAAGCCATAGTACCTACTTTAGTCTGCTCCAAAGTCAGCTGGGGAGAGGATGCCGATGTTATGTGCCATGCTCAAGGTGGTCAGGTTTTTCATATCCTGACCTTCTCTCGTAATGCCGCCGACGTCCAAAGAATAAATTAATTTTATGGTCCTGTAGAGTGACGGAT
Organism: Euprymna scolopes; assembly: GCF_053919585.1. Lineage (NCBI taxonomy): Eukaryota > Metazoa > Mollusca > Cephalopoda > Sepiida > Sepiolidae > Euprymna > Euprymna scolopes. The sequence goes on from NC_136501.1 coordinate 77,922,918, forward strand.
GGACCAACACTGGGACCCTTCCCTTGCATTGTTTTGAAAGTTCGTCAAGAGAAGGGTCATTTTTTTTCACCAATTTGATTCCCGGAAACGCCCCTGCAGCCTTGTCCACAAGTTGGTCTTGCAGGCCTCTGGAGTTCTAACAAAAGTTATTAGGAGTGGGTCGTCCAGGAAATTTGAGGAGATATTTACATCTTTCCCCTCTATCTGTTTGTAATCGAGCAGAGGTTTTAAGTTTTTCCTCTGCCGATGGGAAATGTCTGTGGCCACAGATAGAGGGTCTACATAACATAGTTCCTCGTGGGCAAGGACTTTTGATCTGGTTGGTCTGCGACAGGCAGAGGAGTCTCTCCCCTCCCCCGGTTCATTCTTTTCTTTTTCTTTTTGGGGTAGTGGCTCAGTTTGCATTGGTGTGGGGACGGGTGTTTGTGTGGTGTCTGGTGTTGGTGCTGTGTCTGGTGTTGGTGTGGTGTCTGGTGTTGGTGTGGTGTCTGGTGTTGGTGCAATGTCTGGTGTTGGTGCAGTGTGTGGTTTGCGGGTGGAAGTGGATTTTGTTGTTATGGGTGGTGTATGTTCACAGGGAGTGGGGCCCACCCTTTCTTCCTCTTTTCTTCTTTTGTTTTTCTTTTTTATTCTTTCGAATGAACCAGGGAGAGGTGAGGTTTAGTTCCTCTCCCTCTCACTTGCGGATTCATCCTCAGAGGAGCAGTCTTTTCTCCGCTTGATCCCCATCTCGATTGGTGTGGGGACCGTTGGTTGTGTCTGCTCCTCTAGTTGCTGCTGCTGCTTCTGATGCACTTGCTGCTTTTGCTGCTGCGGTAGTTGTTGTTGCTGCAGCTGTTTCTACGCCATTGGCTGCATTGGCTGTTGTTGCTGCATTTGCAGAGGCTGCTGCCTCGATTTTGGGGCTGGTGGTGGGACGGTGGCAGAAGGCATTATGTGCTTCCGTTTTTGTCTCACTACCATGCTCCATTCTTCCCCCTTGGCCTCCTGGGTGGTTTGGGTTTTCCTTGGAGCTGGGGTTGGTGCTGCGGTTGCAGGGGTTGTTACCGCCTGTTTTAGTGCGGGCACTATCTCAGGGGTTGTGACTGCCTTTTGGGTTGTTTGATTAGGGGTACCCTTTGTGGGCAGCTCCTAGCCATGTGGCCCTGCTTTTGGCAAAACCAGCAGTGTGGACGACAGCCCTCCACCACTACCGTTATGCTGGCGTCTTTATATGTCAGCAGCGGTGGTATTGCTCAAACACCCTCTCTCTTCAGCCTAATTGCTATTGTGTAGCAGCCCAGGTGAGTCCCAATTTTTGACCGTACTGGGGTCACCTGTTCCACCTCACCGTACTGGCTGAAGAGGCATCCTAACACTTCCGCAGGTATTTGGGAAATGGCAAAGGACAGGACTTTGCCCTCAATCGCCTCCCAGGCACCTGGTATGGGTTTTATATCTGCCCCCTCTATGTATTGTCTGTACTTTGTCAGGTACAGAACTCTATACTCTTGAGGGGACATTTGTTTTTCTATGGTCTTCCCCCATGCAGACCCTCTTGGTGGTGTTGGTGTTGGTATGGGATCTTTGGTGGGGTTAGACCGTTTTTGTTCTTTTATGGAGGTCGTCCCTGCCTGTTTATTGGCGACGCTTCCTGCCTCCCCAGATTTCTTAGTCTGTCCTTTTGTGGGAGTGTCGCATTTTTTTGGGGGGGGGGGCGGCTCCCTTTTTACTGTCTTTTGGGCCTGATTCTCCTTGGTTAGAGTCTTTTTCGGGAGCAGCTTCCTGTTTTGGGGAGTCGGTCTCTTGGGGAGTATGATGTTTTTTGTTTACTTTGAGGCCATCTGCCACTTCCTCGTTTGTGAGATCCAGGCGGAAAAAGAAAATGAAAAGAAAATGAGGGGGCATACCCCCTCATTTTCTTGATCTGCTCCCCTTTAGGGAGGGCAGCCCTCCTGTGGAGCGCTGTCCCCTTTATTGTCCTTTTGGTCTGGCACCTCCTCCTTTTTGTGGTCGGAGTGAGATGCTACGACCGATTTTGGTTTTGCTCCCCTTTGGGGGGAGTTGCCCTCGGGGGGAGCTGTTAAATTTTCCCCCTCCTGGGAAGCGTCCAATGCTGTCATATCCGGGCGGTACGCCCCGTCAGCGGTTGTTTTTTCTCCTCCTGTTGGGGAGTCGTCCTCTTGGGGAGCAGTAGCCTCCTGGCTGGGGCTATCCATGTTGGTGGGCCCCTGGCTGAGGGTATCCATATTGGTGACACACGGGCTTGGGGTGTCCATTTTGGTTCCCTCTTCTTTTAAAAAAAATCACTGAAGAGTGACGTGGAGTCGGCGTCCAAAGTGGGGAGCCGACTTTGGCGCCAAAAAGAAGTGGCGCTAAAAGGCGGCAAGAGGGGAGATAGAACTGAGAGAGGGAGTGGGATGTTAGTGGAGGGAAGAGAGAAGGTGTTTCCCTTTCCGACCCTCCCTCGCGGGAAGGTCGTAAATTATCAGCTCGGATCCTCCCCGTGAGGGGGGAAAGCAGAGAAAGACAGACAAAGTGGGGGTGCGGACAGAACGCTATCCAACAAGCTCATCAGGTGTTCTGGGCACGAGAATGTGTCGCCAGAACAGCACTGCCACGCGCGGTGCATGTATCAGAACAGATACTACACTATGATCTTGGCCAAGTAAAAAAGAAGATGCGTATTATATATTTTTCGTATATTAACTAATTCTATTTAGAGGGAGGAAGGTGGCAGGCATAATATGAGTTAGTGGGAGGGGGGCGAAAGATGAAACCGCCTTATTTTTAAGAACAGATTTGATCTTAGCCAAAACACCAAGTAAAAAAAAACATGTGTATTGGATAAAATTGGTGTATATGTACGAGCAAAATACCCAGCGTCGCCCTGAATTGTATGACATAGCACTAGCACGACATATATACTAGCTGATTACCCGGTATGGCCTGGGATTGTATAAAATTCATGGAATTTTTCCAAGCAGAACACTTGGTGAAGCCTGGGATTGGAAAAAATTGGTTGATATATGTACTAGCCAAATGCCCAGCATCGCCCGGGATAGATTACATAGGTGGATATATATTATTTTGGAGGTGCTTGTGCAGTATATGTCCGATTTGAAAAATTTAGAAGGTGCTTGTGCAGTATGTATGTTATAATATGCAAGTGACCTCCCTTGGGTGTAGCTTCATTGTCGAATTCATTTAGATTAATATACAATCATTGTTATAATATGCAAGTGACGTCCCTTGGATGTAGTTTCATTGTCGAATTCATTAAATTAATATACAATCATTGTTATTATATGCAAGTGACCTCCCTTAAGTGTAGCTTCATTGTCGAATTACATTAGATTAATATACAATCATTGCTATAATATGTGGTGAACTCCCTTGGATGTAGCATCATTGTCGAATTCCATTGGATTGATATACAATCATTGTCATAACATGCTAGTGACCTCCCTTGAATGTAGTGTTATTGTTGTATACCATAAGACTAATACACCATAATTGGTATAATATGCAAGTGACCTCCATTGAGTGTAGCTTCATTCTAGATATCCATTATATTAATATATGATTATTGTCATAATATGCAAGTGATCTCCCTTGGATGTAGTTTCAGTCTCAAATACCATTAGATTAATATACATTTATTGTCATTATATGTAAGTGACCTCACTTGGATGTAGCTTTGCTGTCGAATACCATTAGATTAATATACAATCATTGTTATAATATGCAAGTGACCTCCCTTGGATGTAGCTTCACTGTCAGATTTCATTAGAATAATATACAATCATTGTCATAATATGTAAGTGACCTCCCTTGGATGTAGCTTCGTTGTCGAATACCATTAGATTAATATACAATAATTGTCATAATATGTAAGTGACCTCCCTTGGATGTAGCTTCGTTATGGAATACCATTGGATTAATATACAATCATTGCCATAATATGTAAGTGACCTCCATTGGATGTAGCTTCATTTTCGAATAACATTAGATTAATATAAAATAATTGTTATGATATGTAAGTTATCTCCCTGTGATGTAACTGCATTGTCAAATTCTATTAGAATAATATACAATCATTAGAATATGTAAGTGATCTCCCTTTGGTGTAGCTTCATTGTCGAATTCCATTAGATTAATATATAATCGTTGTTATCATATGGGAGTGACCTCCCTTGTGTTTAGCCTCATTGTTGAATTCAATTAAATTAATATACAATCATTGTCATAATATGTAAGTTACCTCCCTTGGGTGTAGCTTCGTTGTGGAATACCATTAGATTAATATACAATCATTCTCATAATATGCAAGTGACCTCCATTGGATGTAGCTTCATTGTCGAATTCCATTAGATTAATATACAATTATTGTCATAATATGCAAGTGATCTCCCTTGAATGTAGTTTCATTCTCGAATACCATTAGATTAATATACATTTATTGTCATAATATGCAAGTGATCTATCTCCCTTGAGTTTCATTCTCGAATACCATTAGATTAATATACATTCATTGTCATAATATGGATGTAGCTTCATTCTCAAATACCATTAGATTAATATACAATCATTGTTATAATATGCAAGTGACCTCCCTTGGATGTAGCTTCACTGTCAGATTCCATTAGATTAATATACAATCATTGTTATAATATGCAAGTGACCTCCCTTGGATGTAGCTTCACTGTCAGATTCCATTAGATTAATATACAATCATTGTTATAATATGCAAGTGACTTCCCTTGGATGTAGCTTCACTGTCAGTTTTCATTAGAATAATATACAATCATTGTTATAATATGCAAGTGACCTCACTTGGATGTAGCTTCACTGTCAGATTCCATTAGATTAATATACAATCATTGTTATAATATGCAAGTGACCTCACTTGGATGTAGCTTCACTGTCAGATTCCATTAGATTAATATACAATCATTGTTATAATATGCAAGTGACTTCCCTTGGATGTAGCTTCACTGTCAGATTCCATTAGAATAATATACAATCATTGTTATAATATGCAAGTGACCTCACTTGGATGTAGCTTCACTGTCAGATTCCATTAGAATAATATACAATCATTGTTATAATATGCAAGTGACCTCACTTGGATGTAGCTTCATTGTCGAATGCCTTTAGAATAATATACAATCATTGTTATAATATGCAAGTGACCTCACTTGGATGTAGCTTCATTGTCGAATACCTTTAGAATAATATACAATCATTGTTATAATATGCGAGTGACCTCCTTTGGGCGTAGTTTCATTGTCGAATTTCATTAGATTAATATACAATCATTGTTATAATATGCGAGTGACCTCCCTTGGATGTAGCTTCATTTTATTTTAGCAAAAGGAAATCATATTATGTGGTTAAATTATAAAAAACGATTGTCGAAATTAGTAACATATCCAAGAATTATGAAAAGTGATTAAATGTAAGTTATTTGTATTGCTGTGTTTATTATGGAATGAATAGCTCAGATATAGTCTTAAAGTTAATATTTTATTAAGAGGGGGTCGATTATGTGGGTTACATCATTAAAAATGATTGTAGAAATTAGTAACATATCCAAGAAAAGTGAAAAAGGATGAAATGTGAGTTATGTGATTGGTGTGTTTGTAATGAAATTACCAGCACAGACAATGTCTCAAATGTATTATTTTAGTAAGAGGAAGGGGATTATGCGGGTTAAGTCATGAAACATGATTGTCGAAATTAGTAACATATCCAAGAATTATGAAAAATGATGAAATGTTAGTTATTTGATGTGTATGTTTGTAATGAAATAGACACTCTAGACAATGTCACATGGTTGTTATTTTAGTAAGAGAGGGGCGATTATGTGTGTTAAATCATGTTTATTCCATTACAAACACATCAATAAAATACCTCACATTTCATCATTTTTTTATAATTCTTGGATATATTATAAATTTCGACAATCAAATTTAATGAGTGCGCACATCTAATCGCCTAATTCTTACTAAAATCATAAATTTGCTACATTGACTGCGCTGTTTATTTCATTATAAACACACCAATCAAATAACTAAAACTTCATTTTTCATAATTCTTGGATATGTTACTAATTTCGACAATAAATTTTCAAGAGTTAATCCACATTATCGCCACCTCCTATTACTAAAATAATAAGTTTCAGACATTGTATGGCTGTTTTTTCATTACAAACACACCTATCAAGTTACTCACATTTGACCATTTTTCATAATTCTTTGATATGCTACTAATTTCGACAATTATTTTTAATGAAGTAACCCAAATAATCGCTCCCCTCTTTAACCGACACTCTCGACGACTTCCAGGCGCGCACCTGTCAATTTGGTTCTTACTTAAATAAATTGAAACATCTTTCACTAACTCATTCTGGCTGGCCGATTTTATTTTCAAACTTAGCCCCAGGGCTTCGGGTTCGATCCTACTCCCCCTTTTTTATTTCACACCACACACACATATACAAACACCCGGGCAACGCCGGGTACCCCCGCTAGACTTATATAAAATATTACATTTAATAATATTTTGTAAGACCAAAATCTACCAGTAGATATATTTCATTTCATTATTCTGTATATATATATATATATATATATATATATATATATATATATATATATATATATATATATAGTAAGTAAGTTATAAAAATATGTAATTTACAATTAAGGCATAAGCCTAACGAATCCTAGCGTAGATGAAACGCGGAATATTCTGTGTAGGTTAATTGCCATATATATATTTTTATAAATTACTACCTAGCTCTACCTATGTATTGAGCACTGTTGAAGTAAATACTTAAAGTTTACGCATAAATTATACTTTCGTATATTAATTTATGTGATTAAATGAAGTAGTCATGTATATATATATATATATATATATATATATATATATATATATATATATATATATTGTATAATATATACAGGAATTTACATTTATATCGGTAGTCGGTACCGACGGTTTCAAGCCTGGTAGTTGAAAGCCCGGGCTTGAAATCGTCGGTACCGACTACCGATATAAATGTAAATTCCTGTATATATTATACAAAAAATATATTGCTCTTATTTCGAGAAACGTTTTTCCCTAATAATAGAGCACTGTATGGGATTTCTTTTTCTACAAAAAAGTACAAGTATATATATATATATATATATATATATATATATATATATATATATATATATATATATATATATATATATATATATATATATATATGAGCAAACAGTTAATTAAATATGTTAAAAACACAGTGTTTTTTAACATATTTTATTAACCGTTTGCTCATATTATAAGCTCTATTTCCTATTTGGTTTTATCGAGCTTTTACATCTGGCTGAGATAATTTTATAAATATTAATTTTTTAATATTTATAATATACTTTAATTTTACCATCTTGGATCATTTTGGTACATTTAATTGTAATTTTTATTATATATATATATATATATATATATATATATATATAATTATTCCAGGTTGATATTTTCCAGATGTGAAGCAACCAATGATTTCTTCATAAGCTTCATGGAAGCATGCTTAATACCCAAGTCGGACAAGATATACTTTTGATTTGTTTTACATAAGTATTTACATTTGGCTACACATTCATGAGCATGTTTCAACCAGCTAGTTACAAGTATCTAGAGGCCTCTACCTTTGTATAAGAAATATCGTCTGAACTGGCTGACCGAAACATGCTCATGAATGTATAGCAACATTTAAATACTTATGTAAAATAATATATATATATATATATATATATATATATATATATATATATATATATATATATATATATATATATATATATATATATATCAATGAAAACAAAGGGATGTAAGCAGTAACTGGATTTAACGCAAATGCTGTAAAAAGGGCGCGCTTGATGCAGGCAAAATCTGTTTTCTTCTCATCAGCTAACTGCTGGTATACTGCATATGCTCCCCCAGTGAGGCGCATGGGACCACGCATTCCATACGCTTCACCCCACTGAGCTGACATATTAATTCTGCTTTTTCCACCCATTCCTGCACTGAGTGATCAGTGCTACTGCCATCAAACAGGGGAATTAGCTTGGGGTCAAATCCTGACGTCATGCCGAAATAGCTTGTGTTCGTTACAACTCTACTTTCAACTGAGTCGTTGTTTGTTTCGTTCACTACACTCTTTTCTTCTACCTCTTCTTTTACACACGTCCGCTCGCTTTAGTGACTAAAAATCGTCTGTCCTCCCGCTTTCCTTTCCTCGTTATTTATGGAACCAGGGTACGAGATTCTCCGAGATTCACCGAGATTCCACAAGACTTTTTTCCACATAAAAGCATGCGGGCGCCATCTTGATTCTCAATTTGTGCTCTGCAGGCACAAACACGCAGCCGCTTTAACGGTAAGCCACTTCTTTCTCCACACAACGAATAATAATTACGGCACATCGACCCTTTCTGGAGTCATTTAATACCGAAACACCATTCACTCATTGCAAATGATTCATGGTATATAATTGAACATGGGTAGGTATTTTACGCATAAATATAAGTTGCGAGTTCATACCATTCCAAATATTATTAATGAATACATGATTACATCTAATACAGAAAGGTCAGTCGTTTTCTCGAAATTAGACCTACATTGTGTTGCATCTGAAAAACTTGATATTTGATTCTACTTGGCTTATTGACCGTTAGTTTTGAGAGCAATATGTTTTAAGTAATATCCGAAAAGGTTTTTTTTTCATTTTAACTTAGGTCACATGACATGTCCTACGTAAAAAGTGTCTACAGAAAAATGTCTGATATTTGAAAATATAATGAACATCACTTTTCAAAATAATAAAGTTAAATAAATATATTTCTTGGTTCGGAAAAGAAAACGTTGCTTCTTCACTGCTCGCATTATAAATTCGTGAAATTCAATTTCTTAATCTACTTCTTTTGAGTGGGTCCTATTTTTTACGACTTCTTAATCTTTAAATGCAAGTTCATTGTTTTAATATACGAACATCAAGTCATCTACGATGTTTGATCTGACTGACAAAAGTCATTTTCTTTTTTCGGATTCAAATAAACATCCATAGTAAACGCAATTTTTAATATCATAACACAAATCCCAATTAGTGGTTTTCTACTCATTATAGATTCTTTCTCTGTCTGACTGTTTGTCTGTCTGTCTGTCTGTCTGTCTCTCTCTCTCTCTCTCTCTCTCTGTCTCTCTCTCTCACACACAGCTTCATTAAGTCGTGTGCTCATCTATACACATACTAACAAGAACAATGAAAAACCAATGCACACACATACACAATGCCACGCTGAAAAATACTCATGTATATTACTTATACACGCATATTATTCACACTATGAACATATTGACCTACACATTTCTAAGCCTTGTGACTATTTACTGAACTTTTTTTACCAAACGCGTGCGTGTACTATAAACATTTACTGACATGAAGGTAACTTGTATATATAATAATTGTAGAAACACGTTTTATTTTAAGATTTCGTTTGCCTCAATTTTGCTAAATTTTACATTTATAAAACCCTGTCTATATTTTAAGTTAGCACTTGCTATTTGGTGACCTTCTATTCTCTTAATGTTTCATTACATTACATTTTAATATGCATGTATGTTCCGTATATATTCTTCATTTTTATTCCTTCGCTAAAACAATAACTTTTATACCTCAATTCATACTATATGTCGGTTCTTGGCTACCCTAGAAAATGCTTCATAGCTTCAAAATGACTTCTGCCAAAGCCAGGAACTACGCCACAGAGTTATTAACAAATGCTGAGGACGATCAAACCTTTCGATTAAAAAAATGTTGTTTTTTATCAACTAAAATAACAATTCAAAAAAGTTTTGGTGTCTTATTGCAACTATTTTTATCAGAGAAATTCAACTCATATTAGTAACGACTAAAGCTTCCAATATCCGCATCTTTGCAACTGGGTAACACTCCCTTGTGTCAGTTTCTCGTAACAAAATCGTTTCCCAAGTGCCATTAGGGTTTTATCGTTTCCCCTCAGTTCAACGAATGAAGTAGGCCATACTGCTTTTGTGTTCCTCCTTTTTAAAATAACTTTTTGAAAAAAACACTCAAGTCGCGCACTGTTTAATATTCTGAGTCAAAATCAAGCGGAATGGGGAACGAATTACTTGCACCCCCACTCACACACACGCGCACGCGCGCTCACACACACACACACACACACACACACACACACACACACACACACACACACACACACACACACCAAAAAGGAAACTGACGAAGATTTCTGCCTCCCTTTTTTTTTATATCTTCTAAATATTGATAGACGTATCAGCTACCATCTATATACAACCACTTTCCATCTTTGCAAGTTTCAGGTCTGGTTTAATAGAAACCAACAGCACACGTATACGCAGGCATAGAGAGAGAGAGAGAGAGAGAGAGAGAGAGAGAGAGAGAGAGAGAGAGAGAGAGAGAGGGGGAGGTGAGAATGAAATACATAAGGCAGAAAGAATAATTCTCGTATGTTGATATATTGATATATACTGGAGAGTTGTGAAAGACACTGTTGTATCAGTAGATAAAGAAAGGGTAGAGAGGAGGAGGTAGTTATAACATATTGGTGCATTTGAAAATTAACCTACGCAATGTATTTTCCTTTGCCGGTATTTTTCCTTCCGGTCGTTTGAACATGTCAACGTCCTGTAGCTATTAATAATTTGAAGGTGCTGGTATTACATTACAGTAACTGCTCGCCTATGCTTGCCGACATTTATTTCATTTTACGCATGCAGATTAGCGATAGTTCAATCCACACATGCGTTTTAACTGAGTTACAAATGATGTCTCCGGGCAGATAAGTTTGGTCATCTCGGTCGTTTTTTCACTACACAAAATTAAATAAACTCGACTTACATGAATTATGTGCATACTCCAGGGAGCTTCGTGACATGGTTGAGAACAAAATTCCGCCTCTTATCATTATTTTCGGCCATCCAGTTTTCAGCCTTCAGAGGTGTGTGTGTATATATATATATATATATATATATATATATATATATATATATATATATATATATATATATATATATATATATATATATATATACCAGTCTCAATTCTAATCTGGTTAACTGATCTCATTGATGGTTATCCTCTTGATCGTTCTTGAATTAAAATTTATTTACATAATTTATTTACATAATTTATTTGCACAATTTATTTACACAATTTATTTACATAATTTATTTACATAATTTATTTGCGTAATTTATTTACATAATTTATTTGCATAATTTATTTACACAATTTATTTGCATAATTTATTTACATAATTTATTTGCGTAATTTATTTACATAATTTATTTACATAATTTATTTGCATAATTTATTTACATAATTTATTTACATAATTTATTTACATAATTTATTTACATAATTTATTTGCATAATTTATTTACATAATTTATTTACATAATTTATTTACATAATTTATTTACATAATTTATTTGCGTAATTTATTTACATAATTTATTTACATAATTTATTTACATAATTTATTTGCATAATTTATTTACATAATTTATTTGCATAATTTATTTACATAATTTATTTACATGGCTGAAGTCGTTATCCCCTTGATATATTTAATTCATACATGTATTCACCCCAAATAAGGCATATTTTCATTAAGATTGTGATCACGGGAAAGATTTATGGAAGACATAAAAAGATGGAAGTTGTGCAACAAGATGTTTGCTATCATTACATTTAACTTTCTGCATGTTGGAAAGAAACGAAAGAAAACTGTTCGAGCCACTACTGATGTATAAATTTTTCCGAGATTTGGAGATCCCTCCAGTTAAGGGTGGGATTTTGCTGCAAGTCGGGTTTGTTGAGAGTATTTATGTTGAAGGAATCCAAGTGCAGTAAGTTTGATCAGAGCACATTCTGTGGAAATATTAAAACAAGCAATAGGACATTGTGAGACTTATTAGATTAAAAACTCTTTTTTTGCACCCAATCTAAGAGGGACAGACTAGTGGTTGATGCACAATACTCCAAACAGAGCGAATGTTGGCTTTATAAAGATATAAGGTATTTACAGGTGTAAGAAGTTTACGAGCTCGGTAGTTGGAGCATCAGATTTGATGTTTTATATAATAGATTTCAATTGATTTTGCCTTTCAAGAAGTTTAAACCTTCAACTCTCGCGTGGGTGTTATCAGCCATTGCAATCGGTGGTTGTAACGTTTCTTATAATCAAACATAAACATCAATTTTTTGGTTATATTCTACTACAGACTGGATGCCATTTTCTAAGGGTTCAGACAGAGTCTTTAATGTGTGTTTGTGTGTGTTCGATATGCAGGCAAATTGAGAATAGAGCGTGGTCTTATCAACAAATATATTCATATCATACACGATTACATCAGTGTAGTGAAGTAGAAGTTTTCCATTTCTCCAAACAGCCAATTTGCAAAGGGGGACAACTTAAACCACAATCAGGAAATCGATTATGAAGATCGGGAATATTAAAAGTCTAAATATCGACCTTCGAGGCACACATCTGCGTTGATTTGATGTTGATCTACGGCCATTGGGTGTTTCTTTTAGTCAATTTTATTTGATTACATTCAATATTCGTCCATTAATCAAATTTTCCTGATAGAACCTTCATGACAGGCTTCCGCTCAAGTTTTACTTGTCTGAACCCATATATGAGTTCAGAGATAACCGTTAAGATATCTGCAATATAATGAGGTTGCCTAAATCTATGTTTATCAGAAATAAGTAATGTGATGAACTATCGCTAGATCGATAAAAATTCAAAGATTTAAAGGAAGAGTGGAAGGAGACTTTTTTTTTTTAGAAAGGCATCACCACATTATCAAGGCCAAGAGGCCACTCAAGGATGAGGGTTAAAGAGTTTACAGTAGAAATTGGACAATATAGTAATCATTAGTAATGAAAATTTGGTAAATTTGATAACTTATATGGAACGGCTCATCAAGAACTTATTTACGTTAGACTTGAAGACAACCATATTGTAGTCAGCCGGAAAGCAGGAAAACGGAAGACAATTCCACAGGCGTGCAGTTCTAAGAAAGAAGCTTTGTTCATGAAATCTACGTTTAGGTTTAGGCACAGATAAAGAGTGAGGGGAATTATTGATAGTGTTTACAGCTAGACGAGTGTTTCTTGTGAAAGTTTGGCGAGGGGGGACCATAGATTGAAGCTCAGTCGAACACTTTCCATGAAAATAACGATACATCAGAGACAGACTCGCAATATCTCTTCTGTGAGATAGAGGTTGCAAGGAAGAGAAAAGGACATCTCCTACGAGGCTACGAAGTCTATTTTGAACTCTATCAAGGCAGGACAAGTCCTTTCTAGCAGCTCCTGCCCAGATGTGGCAACAATATTCCATCCTTGGACGTACCTGGCTCTTATATAGATAGAGAATAGCATCAGCAGTGAGATATCTACCGGATCGATAAAAAGATCCCACCATTTTTCCAGCGGCCTTGGCAACAGATTTGATGTACGTGTTCCATTTAAGATCAGGAGTAATGGTCAAGCCCAGAAGCTTGTCAAAACTTGAGGCCTCCTGTAGACGAGAGCCATTCATTTCAATTGATGCCAGATGTGGATCAGAATGTTGATGATGTAAAGAGAGAAGCTTGGTTTTAGATGCATTAAAAGTAACCAGCCACTCCTTACCCCATTGTACTACGTGCTCAAGATCAGAGGAGAGAGAATTGGAGAGAACTTGGTCGTTTACTGTCTTAGATGTGCTACCATAAATGGTAGTGTCGTCAGCATAAATGTCTACAAATGATGTAAGGATGTGATTTGGAAGATCATTATACGAGTAGGGAATAATTTTGCGGGTCTGTTCTTTCACCAGAATTCTTGAAAGCTGGTACAACAGCAGTAATTTTCCAGCTATCACATAAACAAGATTCCGCAAAATATTTGGGAAGGGCAGGGTCTGCACAGCATGTCTTTTTTTAATATAACAGTGATAACATCTGCTCCACATACATTGGAAGTATCAAGATTTTGTTTTTTGTATATATATATATATATATATATATATATATATATATATATATATATATATATATATATATATATATATAGTTAGGATATCTGCATTTCTTCGTTTATCCCACATTTACCCCGATGATAGTCCTGAAACATTTCATTTCTCTTTTAAAATCTTCCTCTTGTGCTCTCTCTGTCCATGCTTCACTTGCATATGCAGCAACAAGGACAATGCATTGTCATGTGTGTAACAAACATATTAAAGTGATAAATATAAGTAGATAAAATGGTTATATTAAAATATCTCCAGATCGTACTAATTTATAGGAAAATCTGTCTTATTTAAAATGTAAAACTTCTCTTTAAAAATTAATGCGATGATACGATATTGCTTGAGAAGGGAAGACAACTTTTCCAGACTAATTTACTTTCGATCAATTTGTTCACAATAGAGAAACATGAAGAAGCGGGTCATCTGGGAATGAAAAATGAAGAAAATGTGTGAAAAACGTGAAAGAAATATGCGCCCGTTCAATCTGTAATTTCAGCAGTAAAAATAATATTTAAACTTAACCGTGACTGACCAAAAAAAACACTATTTCAAAGTTGTGACAAACAAAACAAAATATGTTTCATGCATAAGCGTGAAAGACATTCCATTACAAACTTAAACGTAACAGAAACGTAACAGAAACCCGCATTACAAACTTAAGCATGACTGACCAAATAAAATTCATTTAAACATAAACATGACAGACTAAAAAATATTCTTAAAACTTAAGTGTGATAGACAAAAGAAAACTCTATTTCAAACTTAAGCGTTACAGACGATATTCTATTTCAAATTACAAACAGAGCATCTTATGACGATTCGTGGCCGTATCTAAACACTCTATAAAACTACAAAACTACAAAACAATCTCGATTTCACCGACTCTCCTCTCTTCCGTCTTTAAATTTAATGAATTCTTGTCTTCGTTAATTTCTGTTGACCAACTTAAAAAATATCGCGTCCTGCTGGAAAACCAACAGAAATTTATTTGTTAAAATCAACCCCAGTTTTAGTTACGGAAGGTCCTAATAACATATAATAGTGTATAATTCTTCAGTTCTCTTGAATTTTAATACATTCTAATAATACTAAATCAACGAATATAATGGCCGCTACGTACACTCGTATTGTGAAATCTCTTATCCTCGTCTTTCTACTTTCTCCTTTTTACCTTCTCTGCTGCTGCTTTTTATAACTTGCTGTTTTATTTTCCTCCTGTTTATTTAGCGCATTCACATTGCGTCTCATATATAAATTTATTTTTTAATATTCTACGAATATATCTTTATTGTCACTGTTGGAGTAATATTCAGGAAAAGCGAAGAAATATCACAGACTCTTTGGTCTATCCGTAACTATAGTTTGTTCACGAATTACATGTTTGTAAGGATATTCCTATACCCACATTCCCTCAAAAAGTCTTTATAATTTTGACTATCTATTTTTGTTATCGTCCAAATAAAATGACAAACGAAATAATTGACGGAAATAAAAATACTTAAACCTACTTTTCCGAAAACGATTCAGCTATTATTTTATGACGACATCGAAAATAGAATTTCTTTCTTTACCTCTCACTCATACACACACACACACACACACACACACACACACACACACACACACACACACACACACACAATCACACACACACACACACACACACACACACACACACACACACACACATATATATATATATATGTGTGTGTGTGTGTGTGTGTGTGTGAGTGAGAGGTAAACACACACACACACATACATATATATATATATATATATATATGTGTGTGTGTGTGTGTGTGTGTGTGTGTGTGTGAACCATGGTTCTCTTGGGTGGAAAGAAATCCAATAGAGTGCTCGATTATTCTGGATAGAGCGATTTCATAAATTTCCAGTTGTTCGCGAAATCATTGCTACTATGTAACTTCTTAAAATATATTCACGCACACACATAAACGCTGGCACACACACATGATTTTATAAAGTAGGAATATATTCTGACAGGGTGATAATTGAATGGGTCAGTTCTTTCACCAGAATTCTTGAATAGTGGTAATTTTCCAGCTATCAGGAAAGCATGATTCGGCAAGTTTGGAGAAAACGAAGTCAATCTCAATAAAGTATTTCTTTATTAGTATAGGAGGAATAAAAGCAGGGTTACACGCGTTGGCTTTTATCACAACATTTCCATTCTTTTTAATGATTTTACGAACATGGGGAGAGGTGATAATAAGATAATCGAGCGTGACTTCTGTCCGCAAAGGAAGTGGTTGAAAACGAATCGCCGGGCAAGCAGTTCTGTTGATCCAAGTTTTAAAAGTAATAAAGTCCGACACAATCAATTGTTATACAGGTCCTAGAGACCTAAAATTTAGGTCCCCGTGACCTGTATAACAATTGATTGTGTCAATTAAGTGGACTCTAAAAGGTTCACTTATTATTTCTGGAGGCGAACGTCTTGTCTTCGTTCGGGCCGTAGACGAAATTGTCATTAACGTTCCAGACAACGTTTTGTGAGAATGCTGTTATATCGAACAAAAAATACATCCTCGTACTCAATCTTTCTCTCCCTAGTAAAAAAGTTTAAATCAAGTTCTTTTGTCACGATATTTCATTTTTTCTTTGAGAGAAAACACAAAGGAAGAAAAATGAAAACCGAGAAGTTACGTTTTAATTCTCATTTATAATTTTTATCCGTTGAACAATCTTATTATCTTTTTAGAGGCTTCTAGAATAATCCTTTAGACTCTTGTAGAGTTTATTTCAACTTTCAAAGTTGCTTCCTGGTCCTTAAACCGTTTAGTTGTCCAGTTCATTTCAAACTCTCCAAAAGAGTGAAGAAAGTTTGAAACCATTTTTTATTATTATTTTTTAATTAAAAAATCATATGTGGCCGTTAATCAAACACTAAAATATCATCTAACAGAGACGCTTTATGATAATAAAGCGTCTCTGTTAGATGATATTTTAGTGTTTGATTAACGACCACATATGATTTAATTCAAGCATATGTGAAAATAGTGCATTTTTTCTTCGCCACCAAGTATAATTGCTCTTTTTAATGCATTCATTTTATCAATGTGAAAATTATGCGTTCCATAATAATGAAAAAACGGACAATGGTTAAAATACGTTTTAGTTAAGATGATTCAAGGGTATTTTGGGGGATAATATTTTTTGCAATTCTCTTTACTTTGGTAAAATAGTGTACGTTAACTTTTAAACGTTATCCCACTATCAGCATTGCTAAAAAAATATGTGAAAATTCCGAATTTGTTTTTAATTGTAAACCGGACGTGGTTTTCCGCCGTTTTAATATTTTGGGTACCGGAAGATTTTAAACTGGAACTCGTTCTTTTTAAATTTAGTCCTGAACTGTTTGTTGACTCATATCCGAATTCCAGACATTTTCAATATATGCTTGATATGCTCGTCGCCTCAAGTCACTCCTCCCCACATCCACAATGCAATTGAAGCAATTTTTGGTTCATTGTGCACTTGCAGCTTGTACTAAATGTTGCATCGAATACGGCTTAATTTCTTCCTCTCACTCTTCTTAGTGTCTTTGTCTCTACCTTTCTTTATTCCCCTCTTTTCCCTCCTCCCCAGTCTCTTTTTTCTCGCTCCACTCTCTTTTTCGTTTCTCTTTTCTTTATCTTTTTCCTTTTTCCTCTTTCCTTTTTTCCACTCTAACACTAACCATCTTTCTTGGCTTCTCTTTCCTTGTCCATCCTTTCACTTTCCCATCTGTATCTCTTTCTTTTCTTGATATTTTCCTTCCTTTTCCCAAATGCTTTTCCAGAATACACGAGATTAATCAGTATCACGTATAACGGCTTTCTTTCTTACAATTCGTGTAGTTGAAGAAAAAGAAGATTTGGGTTATTCTTGGACAGTCTGTTCTGCCGAGACTGATCAATTCTGTTATTAACATTTAACTTTGCCAGTTTTACTTGTGATACGCTGTTTTAGTTCTTCTGTTACACATTTGAAATCCTTCTACTGCATATCAAATTTACGAATTAGCCTTCCACTATCACCCTGACTTTAATTTTGCTATTTCCGGCAGCTTATACTTTACTTAAATCATTCTAAATTGTTTTATTAAACGTCAAGCAAAATGTAGTAGGCAAAAAAAAAAAAAAAAAAAAATCGGGAACACAGATAGGAAATATCGCCCACCTCTAGAAAACAGGAAGAAAAAAAAAACTCGTTTCTCGCAGACACGTGGTTCGTCAAAAAGAACAATCCAATCGCCAGAACCACCTACACACAATCTGCAGGACACCGACTGACTGCTTTCCAGTGTCCTGCCGGGAATTATGTATTTGCATAATTGCGCGAGAGCAGACGCGATACTACGATAATTGCATGGGGTAAACACTAATAAAACCCATGGACGCCATCTTGGAACTCTCTCTTGCGCTCAGCCTAAAACACAACAGACGTATCCGAGGTAAGCTCTCTATTTCCCCTCATTTCGGTTATTGCTAATTCTGCTACACTCCCCCCTGATCTCATGATCAAAAACGGGGTAGAGGGGGGGGGAAGTCGTCTTTGTCGGGTACTTCTTCGAAGAACCGGAGGCAGCACTTCCTCCTTGCCATCTTCCTCATTACCACCATTATTGCCACCAGTCTGTTCCATAGGCGATGTTTTACAATCAGGGCAAGGGAGAAGTATCTGTCTTTGTCGGGTACTCCTTCGTAAAGGAAAAGACGGGTGGTCCCTCTTTCGCTTCTTCAGTATGTGCATTATATAGCTCAAAATCCTCTCCGTCGTCCTGCATCATACTCTCTGTCATTTCAGAAGACATTGTACTGCCTGAGTCTTCCTCTTCCTCCGATGTAACAACATAATGGCGAGGGCGCAGATCTTTCACCTGGCGAGGCACACCGTCCACCAAAATCGATTGAGGGCTGATTAGCTTGGTCACCTCACCCTTGCCGAACCTCGTGATATATCAGTTTTGTGGTCTTTTGGCCCACACACGATCTCCAACCTGGTAAGAGCTGTTCTTGGGACCTGGGTTTATCTATTTGCTTCCCCACTGAGCAAATTAGGCACAAGGCCGTTTTTTTATGTGGAGATGGAGGGAGGGGGGAGGGAAAGGGGGATCCTGCTCCCGAGAGGTGGGAAATGGGAGCTGGATGGTAACTGTGGTCGTAGGGTGATCCCTACCTTGACCAAGTTCGGATATGTGGGGTTACCCCCACATATGGTCTTTGCTAGTCATAGCTGGTCTTTGCTAGTCTTAGCTTGCAGCATCTGTCGGAACAGATACTACACTTTGAGATATTAAATCTTTTATTCATGTTAAAAAAATACAGTAAAATTAACGGTGAACAAAAAACTTAGGCACATGGCCAACTCAAAAGGGGGGATTTTGGGGGTCGTTGGTCATCCTTGTCGCTCCAGAACTAAACAAAGTCAAAAGTTTCTCCCAGCTAGTATCTTCTTTCACCATAATACCGCATTCACCCTTTCATCTTGGGGGACGTCCTAGTAACTCCCAATTTTTAAAACATTTTTTATTGACGTGTAAAAACAAAAAAGATAACAATAAAATGGTAACAATACACTTTGATCTTTGCACCCCCGTGCCGCCGAAGCGGTTTGGGGGTTCTTGGGACCTGGGTTTATCTATTTGCTTCCCCACTGAGCAAATTAGGCACAAGGCCGTTTTTTTATGTGGAGATGGAGGGAGGGGGGAGGGAAAGGGGGATCCTGCTCCCGAGAGGTGGGAAATGGGAGCTGGATGGTAACTGTGGTCGTAGGGTGATCCCTACCTTGACCAAGTTCGGATATGTGGGGTTACCCCCACATATGGTCTTTGCTAGTCATAGCTGGTCTTTGCTAGTCTTAGCTTGCAGTATCTGTCGGAACAGATACTACACTTTGAGATATTAAATCTTTTATTCATGTTAAAAAAATACAGTAAAATTAACGGTGAACAAAAAACTTAGGCACATGGCCAACTCAAAAGGGGGGATTTTGGGGGTCGTTGGTCATCCTTGTCGCTCCAGAACTAAACAAAGTCAAAAGTTTCTCCCAGCTAGTATCTTCTTTCACCATAATACCGCATTCACCCTTTCATCTTGGGGGACGTCCTAGTAACTCCCAATTTTAAAACATTTTTTATTGACGTGTAAAAACAAAAAAGATAACAATAAAATGGTAACAATAATTCATTTGTGTCGAGGGAGGGGGGAGAAAAAACAAAAGGTGATTAGTAGGACCCTCCCAACCCCGTCTAGTTGATAGACTGCCCGTTCCACTAGGTTTGTAAAAGGAACCTCGCTTCTGCGGGTCAGTCTCTAGGTGGGGATGCCCTCTAGATGGGGGTGAATGGAGAAAAGAAAATTTTGTGGGTAAGGGATGGAGGTTAGTTTGTATTTCTTTTTCTCCAAGATGGGTAAAATTTAGAGGAAGGGGTGAAAAACAAAAATTGCAGGTAAGAGGGGATGGGGATCTTGGAGGCTTCCTAATCGGGGAGGGATGGAACACACACTCAGCTAGCTGAGAGACTACTTGTTTAATTTAACTTTACAGAACTGCGCGTTCCACACCTAGGCGGGGAACACGTATTCGAATTTGGCTCCTCTTCGTACACACAGACTTGCCACATGTATCCATCTTCTGTCAAATGCCGCGCGATGCAGCCTTCTTCTATCACATCTGATCTTCACCCGTAGTTGGTGTTTAAAGAACGCGATCAGATCTTGATCAGAAAAAGACAACACCCCCCGGCAACCTTGCAGACGCGACGTCCAAATCACCATTCTCGCCACGGCCAGAATCGTAACGTAGACCATTTGTCTTTCCCGGTCCCACGGCGGCCTCACGTTGTCCACAACATTGGATACAGTAATTGGGCGAGGATGCTCAGGATCGATGCGAGCCGTCACCCCACTGACATACGACCAGTACTGGCGGAGTTCGCGGCAATCAAAGAAAGCGTGATCCGTAGTTTCCACAGCCGTTGTCCCACAACGGGGACAATCGGGCGACTCCAGAAACCCAGAACTGCATTGTATGTTGTTGAGTGGAAGTGCATTTCGGGCCAATCGCCAGGTCAGAGAGAACTCCGAATTGTTCAGATGACTCGAACCTGGCGCCCAGCTCCACGCGGAGCGGATCTCACTCTGCTGCCACCCCAAACGCGCGCATAGCGGGTCGTCAGCGGCCTCCCTCACTAGATCCCTGTGGAGTTCCCTACGGGTAGCAGTCACAAGGTCACTGGACCTTGGTAGTCGTTTTAGCGCGGCTCGGCACTCTTTCATGTAGGCAGATTCTCCCCGCGGCCTGCGACGGCTCTCGATGGAAGGGTCGAGAACGAGGTCGGGGAAGGCGGCAGTAACCACGGGGTGCCACGGTTGGTCCTCCTGCATATAGTTGCTCAGGAAGGCCAGTCTCTCAGCATCTCGATGACACTTCAAGTCCGGCATTCCCAAGCCTCCCTCACACGGACGTTGAATACAGACCTGTCTGCTCACCCAGTGTCTTCCTCTGTCCCAAAGGAGCGAGGACAAGAGTTCGACGAGAGCTTTTAGGTGTTGTGCAGGCAGGGGAAGTACGGCCAGTCGGTAAAGGATGAGAGGAAAGACGTAAGTGGCGCACGCCTCAGCTCTACCCTTTAAGGAAAGTTTCCTAGGAAGCCACGAACTGACTGCAGCCTCCACCTTTGACCGTACCTCCAACCAATTCTTGTCAAGCTGGAGACCCGGTCCGAACCACACGCCGAGGATCCGGACCGGGCCATCTGTCCAGCTGAAGGGCGCAGGGAGGTTTGCGTTGCCACTCCATGCGCCCAACCGCAGTCCTACCGACTTGTTGCGGTTTATCTTGGCCCCTGTAATTCTTTCGTACTGTGTGAGTGCCTCCGACACGACCTCAATGTCTCTGGAGCCCGACACGAAGATCGTGACATCATCGGCGAACGCGGATACCTTGGCAGCTGAGCCGCCAGGCAGAGCCATTCCGCGCAGGGCCGAATTTGCCTCCCCATGTCTCAGCTTGCGGAGAAGAGGCTCCAAAGCCAGGACATAAAGCAGGGGCGACAGCGGACAACCCTGACGAACCGACCGAGAGATAACAAAGGGTTTCGAGCGCTTTCCGTTCACTTGCACGACAGCCATGGGCTGCCGATACATTATGGAGATCCACTTGCAAAAGTCCGGTTTAAAACCGGCGGCCTCTAAGACAGATGCCAGGAAACGATGGTCGACCCTATCGAAAGCTTTGGACTGATCTAAGTTTATCAGCGCGGCTTCTGTGTCGTCATCTATTCCCCCCTCTAGGATCATGCGGATCAGGTGCAAGTTGTTCTGAATCGATCTCCCCTTCACAGCGTAGTTCTGTTCTGGTTCAACCAACTCGTCGATAACAACCTGCAGCCGATTCGACAGGACCTTGGCCAAAATCTTCAACTCTGTGTTTAGCAGAGTTATGGGCCTGTAGTCATCTAACTCTTCCCCTCCATGCCCGTCACCTTTCTTCAGCAATGTGATCACTCCCTTGGTCACCTGCCCTGGGATGGATCCCTGAGCAAACCAATGGTTGAACATATCCGTCAGAAGAGGCAGAAACATGGGCGACAGCCTCAAGTACAGTTCGTATGGCAGACCATCAAGTCCTGGCGATCTGTCACAGCTGACCTGCTTCAGCGCAGTAAAGACCTCCTGCTCCGTCACCCGGCCCTCGCAACCAGCCGCTCTAGCCGCCTCGAGGCGGGGAGAGTCGGCCAAATAGTCGCTAAACTCAAGGACCGGAAGATCGGGCTGCTGCGTAAAACGCTCCTCGAAATGTTCTCGAAACCCCTCGCAGATCTCCCGAGTCGATTCCAGGGTGCGTCCATTCGGATGTTTGATTTTTGCAATATATTTGTCCGAGCCACGCCTAGAAACCTCACGGCGCACGTCTGCATCAGAATTGACTGCTTCGTTGCCTATCTTTCTAAGCCTAGCTCTAACTACTTGGCCTTCGTAACGCTCGCTAGTCTCGCGTAGAAGGTCCTGCTTAGCTAGTTCCTGACTAACCCTATCACCCTCCCCGGTAGCCTGGGCTAGTTTCTGCTCTAGCTTCTTCTTCGTCTTGGCCTTATCTAGTGCGAGGCGCTGGGCATACTTGACGGAGAAGCTTCTGATCTTGGCTTTGAGACCTAACCACCACTTACTCCCGGTAACCGCCCCCACTAGTGCCTTTTTAATCAATTCTCTTAACTGATCTTGGAAGTCTTGTCTCTCCAGAAGGGAGGTGTTTAACTTCCAGTACCCCGCTAACTTAGGCCTATTTCCTAGCTTCAGCCGGGCCATAACTAATTTATGGTCTGTCTGGCCTAGCCAAGTGAACGTGGGACAAGATAAGAAGTCTACTTCGCCTCTCCTAACTAACATCCTGTCCAAATAAGTATTTGGATAGGAGGAAACACTATTGGTCCACGTCCACATCTCCCGCCCTGGATGCTCGACCCGAAACCTGTCGACCAGACCGCATCTAGCCATCAGATCAGCCAGGCTGGACTCGCACCTCTCCGATCCTCTAGCTCCGCCTCCTACCTTATCTATGTCGGGGTCTAAGATGGAATTCCAATCCCCCATTAGCACTACCCGCTTCCGACAATCTACAAACGCGTCAAGCTGACTGAAGAATGAGACCCTCTCACGAGCGGTGCTGGGCGCATGAACCGCAATCACCCGAAACACAGAATCTTTTACAGCAACATCGGCCACAACCAGCCTACCCACTGCATCTCTATGGACAACGTCGACCGTCGCCGACAGGGTACGTTTAACCAGCACGGAAACTCCCTTCCCCCGCGGGCTGCCATATGCTGAGAAAACCTCAAAGTCTCGGGCCAGCACCTGACTACACTTTGATCTTTGCACCCCCGTGCCGCCGAAGCGGTTTGGGGGTTCTTGGGACCTGGGTTTATCTATTTGCTTCCCCACTGAGCAAATTAGGCACAAGGCCGTTTTTTTATGTGGAGATGGAGGGAGGGGGGAGGGAAAGGGGGATCCTGCTCCCGAGAGGTGGGAAATGGGAGCTGGATGGTAACTGTGGTCGTAGGGTGATCCCTACCTTGACCAAGTTCGGATATGTGGGGTTACCCCCACATATGGTCTTTGCTAGTCATAGCTGGTCTTTGCTAGTCTTAGCTTGCAGTATCTGTCGGAACAGATACTACACTTTGAGATATTAAATCTTTTATTCATGTTAAAAAAATACAGAAAAAAAATCAACGATGAACAAAAAACTTAGGCACATGGCCAACTCAAAAGGGGGGATTTTGGGGGACGTTGGTCATCCTTGTCACTCCAGAACTAAACAAAGTCAAAAGTTTCTCCCAGCTAGTATCTTCTTTCACCATAATACCGCATTCACCCTTTCATATTGGGGGACGTCCTAGTAACTCCCAATTTTTAAAACATTTTTTATTGACGTGTAAAAACAAAAAAGATAACAATAAAATGGTAACAATAATTCATTTGTGTCGAGGGAGGGGGAAGAAAAAAAAAAACAAAAGGTGATTAGTAGGACCCTCCCAACCCCGTCTAGTTGATAGACTGCCCGTTCCACTAGGTTTGTAAAAGGAACCTCGCTTCTGCGGGTCAGTCTCTAGGTGGGGATGCCCTCTAGATGGGGGTGAATGGAGAAAAGAAAATTTTGTGGGTAAGGGATGGAGGTTAGTTTGTATTTCTTTTTCTCCAAGATGGGTAAAATTTAGAGGAAGGGGTGAAAACAAAAATTGCAGGTAAGAGGGGATGGGGATCTTGGAGGCTTCCTAATCGGGGAGGGATGGAACACACACTCAGCTAGCTGAGAGACTACTTGTTTAATTTAACTTTACAGAACTGCGCGTTCCACACCTAGGCGGGGAACACGTATTCAAATTTGGCTCCTCTTCGTACACACAGACTTGCCACATGTATCCATCTTCTGTCAAATGCCGCGCGATGCAGCCTTCTTCTATCACATCTGATCTTCACCCGTAGTTGGTGTTTAAAGAACGCGATCAGATCTTGATCAGAAAAAGACAACACCCCCCGGCAACCTTGCAGACGCGACGTCCAAATCACCATTCTCGCCACGGCCAGAATCGTAACGTAGACCATTTGTCTTTCCCGGTCCCACGGCGGCCTCACGTTGTCCACAACATTGGATACAGTAATTGGGCGAGGATGCTCAGGATCGATGCGAGCCGTCACCCCACTGACATACGACCAGTACTGGCGGAGTTCGCGGCAATCGAAGACACTTTGATCTTTGCACCCCCGTGCCGCCGAAGCGGTTTGGGGGTTCTTGGGACCTGGGTTTATCTATTTGCTTCCCCACTGAGCAAATTAGGCACAAGGCCGTTTTTTTATGTGGAGATGGAGGGAGGGGGGAGGGAAAGGGGGATCCTGCTCCCGAGAGGTGGGAAATGGGAGCTGGATGGTAACTGTGGTCGTAGGGTGATCCCTACCTTGACCAAGTTCGGATATGCGGGGTTACCCCCACATATGGTCTTTGCTAGTCATAGCTGGTCTTTGCTAGTCTTAGCTTGCAGTATCTGTCGGAACAGATACTACACTTTGAGATATTAAATCTTTTATTCATGTTAAAAAAATACAGTAAAATTAACGGTGAACAAAAAACTTAGGCACATGGCCAACTCAAAAGGGGGGGATTTTGGGGGTCGTTGGTCATCCTTGTCGCTCCAGAACTAAACAAAGTCAAAAGTTTCTCCCAGCTAGTATCTTCTTTCACCATAATACCGCATTCACCCTTTCATCTTGGGGGACGTCCTAGTAACTCCCAATTTTTAAAACATTTTTTATTGACGTGTAAAAACAAAAAAGATAACAATAAAATGGTAACAATAATTCATTTGTGTCGAGGGAGGGGGAAGAAAAAACAAAAGGTGATTAGTAGGACCCTCCCAACCCCGTCTAGTTGATAGACTGCCCGTTCCACTAGGTTTGTAAAAGGAACCTCGCTTCTGCGGGTCAGTCTCTAGGTGGGGATGCCCTCTAGATGGGGGTGAATGGAGAAAAGAAAATTTTGTGGGTAAGGGATGGAGGTTAGTTTGTATTTCTTTTTCTCCAAGATGGGTAAAATTTAGAGGAAGGGGTGAAAAACAAAAATTGCAGGTAAGAGGGGATGGGGATCTTGGAGGCTTCCTAATCGGGGAGGGATGGAACACACACTCAGCTAGCTGAGAGACTACTTGTTTAATTTAACTTTACAGAACTGCGCGTTCCACACCTAGGCGGGGAACACGTATTCGAATTTGGCTCCTCTTCGTACACACAGACTTGCCACATGTATCCATCTTCTGTCAAATGCCGCGCGATGCAGCCTTCTTCTATCACATCTGATCTTCACCCGTAGTTGGTGTTTAAAGAACGCGATCAGATCTTGATCAGAAAAAGACAACACCCCCCGGCAACCTTGCAGACGCGACGTCCAAATCACCATTCTCGCCACGGCCAGAATCGTAACGTAGACCATTTGTCTTTCCCGGTCCCACGGCGGCCTCACGTTGTCCACAACATTGGATACAGTAATTGGGCGAGGATGCTCAGGATCGATGCGAGCCGTCACCCCACTGACATACGACCAGTACTGGCGGAGTTCGCGGCAATCAAAGAAAGCGTGATCCGTAGTTTCCACAGCCGTTGTCCCACAACGGGGACAATCGGGCGACTCCAGAAACCCAGAACTGCATTGTATGTTGTTGAGTGGAAGTGCATTTCGGGCCAATCGCCAGGTCAGAGAGAACTCCGAATTGTTCAGATGACTCGAACCTGGCGCCCAGCTCCACGCGGAGCGGATCTCACTCTGCTGCCACCCCAAACGCGCGCATAGCGGGTCGTCAGCGGCCTCCCTCACTAGATCCCTGTGGAGTTCCCTACGGGTAGCAGTCACAAGGTCACTGGACCTTGGTAGTCGTTTTAGCGCGGCTCGGCACTCTTTCATGTAGGCAGATTCTCCCCGCGGCCTGCGACGGCTCTCGATGGAAGGGTCGAGAACGAGGTCGGGGAAGGCGGCAGTAACCACGGGGTGCCACGGTTGGTCCTCCTGCATATAGTTGCTCAGGAAGGCCAGTCTCTCAGCATCTCGATGACACTTCAAGTCCGGCATTCCCAAGCCTCCCTCACACGGACGTTGAATACAGACCTGTCTGCTCACCCAGTGTCTTCCTCTGTCCCAAAGGAGCGAGGACAAGAGTTCGACGAGAGCTTTTAGGTGTTGTGCAGGCAGGGGAAGTACGGCCAGTCGGTAAAGGATGAGAGGAAAGACGTAAGTGGCGCACGCCTCAGCTCTACCCTTTAAGGAAAGTTTCCTAGGAAGCCACGAACTGACTGCAGCCTCCACCTTTGACCGTACCTCCAACCAATTCTTGTCAAGCTGGAGACCCGGTCCGAACCACACGCCGAGGATCCGGACCGGGCCATCTGTCCAGCTGAAGGGCGCAGGGAGGTTTGCGTTGCCACTCCATGCGCCCAACCGCAGTCCTACCGACTTGTTGCGGTTTATCTTGGCCCCTGTAATTCTTTCGTACTGTGTGAGTGCCTCCGACACGACCTCAATGTCTCTGGAGCCCGACACGAAGATCGTGACATCATCGGCGAACGCGGATACCTTGGCAGCTGAGCCGCCAGGCAGAGCCATTCCGCGCAGGGCCGAATTTGCCTCCCCATGTCTCAGCTTGCGGAGAAGAGGCTCCAAAGCCAGGACATAAAGCAGGGGCGACAGCGGACAACCCTGACGAACCGACCGAGAGATAACAAAGGGTTTCGAGCGCTTTCCGTTCACTTGCACGACAGCCATGGGCTGCCGATACATTATGGAGATCCACTTGCAAAAGTCCGGTTTAAAACCGGCGGCCTCTAAGACAGATGCCAGGAAACGATGGTCGACCCTATCGAAAGCTTTGGACTGATCTAAGTTTATCAGCGCGGCTTCTGTGTCGTCATCTATTCCCCCCTCTAGGATCATGCGGATCAGGTGCAAGTTGTTCTGAATCGATCTCCCCTTCACAGCGTAGTTCTGTTCTGGTTCAACCAACTCGTCGATAACAACCTGCAGCCGATTCGACAGGACCTTGGCCAAAATCTTCAACTCTGTGTTTAGCAGAGTTATGGGCCTGTAGTCATCTAACTCTTCCCCTCCATGCCCGTCACCTTTCTTCAGCAATGTGATCACTCCCTTGGTCACCTGCCCTGGGATGGATCCCTGAGCAAACCAATGGTTGAACATATCCGTCAGAAGAGGCAGAAACATGGGCGACAGCCTCAAGTACAGTTCGTATGGCAGACCATCAAGTCCTGGCGATCTGTCACAGCTGACCTGCTTCAGCGCAGTAAAGACCTCCTGCTCCGTCACCCGGCCCTCGCAACCAGCCGCTCTAGCCGCCTCGAGGCGGGGAGAGTCGGCCAAATAGTCGCTAAACTCAAGGACCGGAAGATCGGGCTGCTGCGTAAAACGCTCCTCGAAATGTTCTCGAAACCCCTCGCAGATCTCCCGAGTCGATTCCAGGGTGCGTCCATTCGGATGTTTGATTTTTGCAATATATTTGTCCGAGCCACGCCTAGAAACCTCACGGCGCACGTCTGCATCAGAATTGACTGCTTCGTTGCCTATCTTTCTAAGCCTAGCTCTAACTACTTGGCCTTCGTAACGCTCGCTAGTCTCGCGTAGAAGGTCCTGCTTAGCTAGTTCCTGACTAACCCTATCACCCTCCCCCGTAGCCTGGGCTAGTTTCTGCTCTAGCTTCTTCTTCGTCTTGGCCTTATCTAGTGCGAGGCGCTGGGCATACTTGACGGAGAAGCTTCTGATCTTGGCTTTGAGACCTAACCACCACTTACTCCCGGTAACCGCCCCCACTAGTGCCTTTTTAATCAATTCTCTTAACTGATCTTGGAAGTCTTGTCTCTCCAGAAGGGAGGTGTTTAACTTCCAGTACCCCGCTAACTTAGGCCTATTTCCTAGCTTCAGCCGGGCCATAACTAATTTATGGTCCGTCTGGCCTAGCCAAGTGAACGTGGGACAAGATAAGAAGTCTACTTCGCCCCTCCTAATTAACATCCTGTCCAAATAAGTATTTGGATAGGAGGAAACACTATTGGTCCACGTCCACATCTCCCGCCCTGGATGCTCGACCCGAAACCTGTCGACCAGACCGCATCTAGCCATCAGATCAGCCAGGCTGGACTCGCACCTCTCCGATCCTCTAGCTCCGCCTCCTACCTTATCTATGTCGGGGTCTAAGATGGAATTCCAATCCCCCATTAGCACTACCCGCTTCCGACAATCTACAAACGCGTCAAGCTGACTGAAGAATGAGACCCTCTCACGAGCGGTGCTGGGCGCATGAACCGCAATCACCCGAAACACAGAATCTTTTACGGCAACATCGGCCACAACCAGCCTACCCACTGCATCTCTATGGACAACGTCGACCGTCGCCGACAGGGTACGTTTAACCAGCACGGAAACTCCCTTCCCCCGCGGGCTGCCATATGCTGAGAAAACCTCAAAGTCTCGGGCCAGCACCTGACAGTCCACAGAGGAAACGAAATGCGTCTCCTGAATCGCAGCGACATCCACTCCCAGGGACAAGAGGTCGTGCCGGAGGCGAGCCGCCCGGCCCGATGATCTCAAGCCCCTCGCATTCAGACTAGCCAAATTCAAAGCCATGGTACCTACCTTAAGGTGTGTTACACTCAGCTCCGAAGTCAGCCGGGGAAAGGACACCGACGTTGTGTGCAATGCTCAAGGTGGTCAGGTTTTTCATGTCCTGACCTTCTCTCACAATGCCGCCGACATCCAAAGGGTAGGTCAATTTAAGGGCCCTATAGAGTGACGGATGGACCAACACTGGGACCCTTCCCTTGCATTGTTTTGACAGTTCATCAAGAGAAGGGTCATTTTTTTTAACCAGTTCAATTCCCGGAAACGCCCCTTCAGCGGCCTGCAGCCTTGTCCACAAGTTGGTCTTGCAGGCCTCTGGAGTTCTGACAAAGGTTATTAGGAGTGGGGCGTCCGGGAAATTTGAGGGGATATTTACATCTTTCCCCTCTATCTGTTTGTAATCGAGCAGAGGTTTTAAGTTTTTCCTCTGCCGATGGGAAATGTCTGTGGCCACAGATAGAGGGTCTACATAACATAGTTCCTCAGGGGCAAGGACCTTTGGTCTGCAAGAGGCAGAGGAGTCTCTCCTCTCCCTCGGTTCATTCTTTTCATTTTCTTTTTGGGGTAGTGGCTCAGTTTGCCTTGGTGTGGGGACGGGTGTTTGTGTGGTGCCTGGTGTTGGTGTTGGTGTTGGTGCAGTGTTTGGTGTTGGTGCGGTGTCTGGTGTTGGTGTTGGTGCGGTGTCTGGTGTTGGTGTGGTGTCTCGTGTTGGTGCGGTGTCTGGTGTTAGTGCGGTGTCTGGTGTTGGTGCGGTGTCTGGTGTTGTTGCAGTGTGTGGTTTGGGGGTGGAAGTGGATTTTGTTGTTAGGGGTGGTGTATGTTCACAGGGAGTGGGGGCCACCTTTTCTTCCTCTTTTCTTCTTTTGTTTTTCTTTTTCATTCTTTCGAATGAACCGGGGAGAGGTGAGGTTGAGTTCCTCTCCCTCTCACTTGCGGATTCATCCTCAGAGGAGCAGTCTTTTCTCCGCTTGATCCCCGTCTCGATTGGTGTGGGGACCGTTGGTTGTGTCTGCTCCTCTATTTGCTGCTGCAGCTGTTTTTGTTGTTGCTGCTCTCGCTGGTGTCGTTGCTGCTGCTGCTTCTGCTGCACTTGCTGATTTTGCTGTTGCAGTAGTTGCTGCTGCAGTTGTTTCCGCGGCATTGGCTGCGGTGGCTGTTGTTGTTTCTGCATTTGCAGAGGCTCCTGCCTCGATTTTTGGGCTGGTGGTGGGACGGTGGCAGAAGGGATTAAGTGTTTCCGCTTTTGTCTCACTACCGTGCTCCATTCTTCCCCCTTGGCCTCCTGGGTGGTTTGAGTTTTCCTTGGAGCTGGGGTTGGTGCTGCAGTTGCAGGGGTTGTTGCCGCCTGTTTTGGTGCGGGCGTTGTCTCAGTGGATGTGACCGCCTTTTGGGTTATTGGATTAGGGGTTACCCTTTGGGGGCAACTCCTAGCCATGTGGCCCTGCTTTTGGCAGAACCAACAGTGTGGACGACGGCCCTCCACCACTACCGTTATGCTGGCGTCTTTGTATGTCAGCAGCGGTGGTATTGCCTGAAAACCTTTCCTCTTCAGCCTCATTGCTATTGTGTAGCAGCCCAGGTGAGTCCCAGTTTTTGACCGTATTGGGGTCACCTGTTCTACCTCACCGTACTGGCTGAAGAGGCATCCTAATACTTCCGCAGGTATTTGGGTTGGCACATTAAATACCTGCACCCGAGTCCTTCTCTTGCCCTGGTATTCAGGTGTTAGTTTGACTCTCCCATGCTTTATTTCTTGGAGGGAGAGTCTCTCTGCATCTTCCTTGGTGGGTAGGAGGATGTCCCACATGGCGTAGCTCCTCTGGTACAGGTATAATACCGGGATATTTAGCTTATGTAGGAGCCCTGCCATGTCTTCCTTTTTCATCCCTAGGAGGCGGTTTTCCGGCATATCCGAGATGATGAGGGAGAGCACTCTGTCTTCGATTGCCTCCCAAGCGCCTGGCACTGGTTTAATTTCTGCCCCCTCTATGTATTGTCTGTACTTGGTCAAGTACAAGTCTTTATACTCTTGAGGGGACAGTTGCTTCTCTACAGTCTTCCCCCATGCCAACCCTCTTGTTGGTGTTGGATCTTTGGTGAGGTTGGACTGTTTTTGCTGTTCCTTGGCGGAAGGGTTGCTATTTTGAGGGGCATTTCCCTTTCCGCTTTCCTTTGGGACCGACTCTCCCTGCTCTATACTTCTTCCAGGAAATACTTCCCTTTTTGGGGAGTCGGCCTCCTGGGGAGCATTGTCCTTGGGAGCTTTTGCCCCTTTTGTTTTGGGGAGGTTTAGGCTGTATGCCCCCTCGTTTTCTTGATTTGCTCCCCTTTTGGGGCAGTAGCCCTCCTGGGGAGCACTGTCTCTCTTATCGTCCTTTGGGGCTACTGCCTCTTGATTTTTGTTGTCAGAGCGGGATGCCCTGTCCAACATTGTTTTTTCTCCCCTTTGTGGGGAGTCGCCCTCTTGGGGAGCTGCTGGTGAGTTTTCTCCCTTCTGGGGGGCGTCCTTCGGTTTCGTGTCCGGGCGGTATGCCCCGTTGCTTTTTGCTTCCCCTGTTGGGGAGCCGTCCTCTTGGGGAGCAGTTTTTCTTGTGGTAGCCTCCTGGCTGGGGGTATCTGTATTGGTGGTCCCCGGGCTGGGGGTGTCCATTTTTGAAAAAAGCTCTCTCTCTTCTGTATAATTCACCAAAATGAGTGACGTGGAGTCGGCGTCCAAATTGGGAGCCGACTTTGGCGCCAAAAAGAAGTGGCGCCAAAGGCGGCAAGAGGGGAGATAGAACTGAGAGAGGGAGTGGGAGGTTAGTGGAGGGAAGAGAGAAAGTGTTTCCGACCCTCCCTCGCGGGAAGGTCGTAAATTATCAGCTCGGATCCCCCCCCGTGGGGGAGGGGGGAGAGCAGAGAAAGACAGACAAAGTGGGGGTGCGGACAGAACGCTACCCAACAAGCTCTCCGGGCACGAGAATGTGTCGCCAGAACACGACTGCCTATCGCTGTGTATGTATCAGAGAACAGATACTACACTTTGAGATATTAAATCTTTTATTCATGTTAAAAAAATACAGAAAAAAATCAACGATGAACAAAAAACTTAGGCACATGGCCAACTCAAAAGGGGGGATTTTGGGGGTCGTTGGTCATCCTTGTCACTCCAGAACTAAACAAAGTCAAAAGTTTCTCCCAGCTAGTATCTTCTTTCACCATAATACCGCATTCACCCTTTCATATTGGGGGACGTCCTAGTAACTCCCAATTTTTAAAACATTTTTTATTGACGTGTAAAAACAAAAAAGATAACAATAAAATGGTAACAATAATTCATTTGTGTCGAGGGAGGGGGAAAAAAAAAAAAAAAAAAAAAAAAAAAAAAGGTGATTAGTAGGACCCTCCCAACCCCGTCTAGTTGATAGACTGCCCGTTCCACTAGGTTTGTAAAAGGAACCTCGCTTCTGCGGGTCAGTCTCTAGGTGGGGATGCCCTCTAGATGGGGGTGAATGGAGAAAAGAAAATTTTGTGGGTAAGGGATGGAGGTTAGTTTGTATTTCTTTTTCTCCAAGATGGGTAAAATTTAGAGGAAGGGGTGAAAACAAAAATTGCAGGTAAGAGGGGATGGGGATCTTGGAGGCTTCCTAATCGGGGAGGGATGGAACACACACTCAGCTAGCTGAGAGACTACTTGTTTAATTTAACTTTACAGAACTGCGCGTTCCACACCTAGGCGGGGAACACGTATTCAAATTTGGCTCCTCTTCGTACACACAGACTTGCCACATGTATCCATCTTCTGTCAAATGCCGCGCGATGCAGCCTTCTTCTATCACATCTGATCTTCACCCGTAGTTGGTGTTTAAAGAACGCGATCAGATCTTGATCAGAAAAAGACAACACCCCCCGGCAACCTTGCAGACGCGACGTCCAAATCACCATTCTCGCCACGGCCAGAATCGTAACGTAGACCATTTGTCTTTCCCGGTCCCACGGCGGCCTCACGTTGTCCACAACATTGGATACAGTAATTGGGTGAGGATGCTCAGGATCGATGCGAGCCGTCACCCCACTGACATACGACCAGTACTGGCGGAGTTCGCGGCAATCGAAGAAAGCGTGATCCGTAGTTTCCACAGCCGTTGTCCCACAACGGGGACAATCAGGCGACTCCAGAAACCCAGAACTGCATTGTATGTTGTTGAGTGGAAGTGCATTTCGGGCCAATCGCCAGGTCAGAGAGAACTCCGAATTGTTCAGATGACTCGAACCTGGCGCCCAGCTCCACGCGGAGCGGATCTCACTCTGCTGCCACCCCAAACGCGCGCATAGCGGGTCGTCAGCGGCCTCCTTCACTAGATCCCTGTGGAGTTCCCTACGGGTAGCAGTCACAAGGTCACTGGACCTTGGTAGTCGTTTTAGCGCGGCTCGGCACTCTTTCATGTAGGCAGATTCTCCCCGCGGCCTGCGACGGCTCTCGATGGAAGGGTCGAGAACGAGGTCGGGGAAGGCGGCAGTAACCACGGGGTGCCACGGTTGGTCCTCCTGCATATAGTGGCTCAGGAAACTTTGATCTTTGCACCCCCGTGCCGCCGAAGCGGTTGGGGGTTCTTGGGACCTGGGTTTATCTATTTGCTTCCCCACTGAGCAAATTAGGCACAAGGCCGTTTTTTTATGTGGAGATAGAGGGAGGGGGGAGGGAAAGGGGGATCCTGCTCCCGAGAGGTGGGAAATGGGAGCTGGATGGTAACTGTGGTCGTAGGGTGATCCCTACCTTGACCAAGTTCGGATATGTGGGGTTACCCCCACATATGGTCTTTGCTAGTCATAGCTGGTCTTTACTCAAACTTCGTATCGATAAATCCTGTTGGCAGGCACAGTGAAGGGAGATGTGTTGTCTCTTGTCGTGATGTTATACCAGTAGACAGCCTCCTGTATGGGACAACGCATTCTATCCGCTATTCATTTCACTGTTCGGTGACATCGCTCTGCTATGCCATTCTCAGCTGGAATGTATGCACAATGGAATCGCAAGTGAACTCCCCATTTATGTGCAAATGCTTGGAATGCGTTGCTGCAGAAAGCTGTGTCATTGTCTAAAACGATTTCATCCAGTGAGCCACGCTCGAGGAACACTACCTCCAACTGATGAATCATGCTTGCCGATCGTGCCTTGCCAATTTCCTCCAAATGGAGAAATGCGATGGACCACAGTCTGTTAGAGTTAAAAAATGGTGCCATAATGCGTGATATCCATTCCAATTCTCTGCCAATTCTCGTTAACTTCCAACTTTCCCTTTTCACACCTGACTGGCGCTGGGTCAATGGACTGACATTCCTCACATTTCCATATGAGCGTTTTAACAGTTGCTTTTGTCGTGGTTGGGCACAACTTCTCCTGACAAAGTAGGTAGTGCGTCGCACCCCCAGATGTCCACTACCTTGGTGAATAGCCATGATTTGACTCTCATCCAGCTCGTTTGTGTGAACCGCGCCTATTACCGGGTCAAGCCCGTTTTTCTTTTTCATTGCCTCAAACCACCACTGTGGTACTTATATCAATCGGTCAGCAATGTTTTGTGCTAATGGAACCAGCGTCACATTCACTGTCAGCCCATACTCTTTCACAAGCTCCTTGAGAGTGCTTAGTCGCCTCCTAATAAGCATCTCACTTGCTGCTTTGGTGCGTACTCACGCCTTTCCAGTTAGCGTGTCTGAGACCCAATGGTATAGGCAGACAGAATCTGTCTTTATGTGCAGCACCTTGCTCTGCCGTTGAAGAGCCAAATTGATGCCTTTCAATACGGCATCCAGTTCAGCTAAGTTGATATGTTGAGAGTCATCTTCAGGTCGCAGCCAACATGCATCTTCCAACACAGTTTCACGCATCTCCAAGACTGCAATAATTGCTAGGGAGCTAGCATCGACCCATACATTCAGCTCTTTGCTTTCCACACACCAAATTTCCCTGAGCCGGATCGTTCCACTGACAGATTCTAAGGTTTCAAACATCATATGATGCAGTACGGCGTCCCTTGCTTCATCATTCCAGCCCTTAGTTACCAAACTTACTCTCCTTCTGAGTATTCCACAAGTCACACGAAACCAACCGCACACTGGAAAGTGCCCGACAAGTCGACCACACATGGAAACTATTGTTCGTCGCGTAACAAGGCTGGGAGCGTCTGGAATTGCATTTCCTCGCTTCGACCGTAGTTCACTGCATTCCATCCTGACCGCCAATCCCAGCACCCATGCACCGTCCTTCAACCGCTCTGGGTTCTTGCACTCCAACCCGAACTGGTCGTGGGCACCACATCTTCATTGACAAAAATGTCATCAATGTAAGCAGATGCTGCGCAGCTTACAACTTCTTCCTGAGATAATACTTCACTGACAATTGCTCTCATTATCAGGGGAGCCACATTCAAACCGAATCCCAGACAGGTTAGACAGTATTTTTTCCCATCGACTTCCACAGTCTGGTATGGCCACAGTGTCTCATGGACCCGGACTTGTAGGTATGCTCTCCTGATGTCCAGTAGAGACATGTTAGCACCTTTTTGTTTCCATTCGTGCAGTTTAGCCGCACAAACATCTGTGTTAGCCATAAATGCGTCTACGTAATGATTTAGCTCCCAGTAGTCCATCACCAGGCACACTTTGACTTTGTTCTGCTGTATCACAGCCATCCTCTGGGTACGGCACGAGCGAACCATTATCTATCCAAGTGTAGATCTCCTGCGTGTATTCTTCACAGATTTCTGCTCGCACTGGGTATTCTGACACTCAATTGTGTAGCCTTTCAGGGGGGTGGTCCTCAGACCACTTCCACGATGCGGTCCACGTTCAGTTTTGATTGTCAAAGGTGGTGGTGAAATCCAGTTCATTAACAGAAATGGCTGCGCATTTAATATTTTTCCTGCCGCCCAGTTGCACTGATCCTATAGGCTTGACAACGACAACTCCCAGAGCTTTTATGGCATCGATCCTTAGAAGTAAGTCAAACCCCAGCGGTTTGCCACGCACCACCAACACATCGATTCTGGCAGACACACCTGCATCAGTGGATACAGAGACCGTTCCAACACCGCAGCACGCATGGAACATTCCACCAATCATTTTGACATTCACGTTTGTTTTTCTCCAAGACTGGCACCGGTCTGCATGTAAAATCGTCCTAGAGCATCCTGTATCAATAAGCGCCAAACATCGCGTCCCATTAACATGGATGCTTATCACCGGGAGCGTCGTGTTCGCATCTTGGTGGGGAAGGAGACTGGTGCTTATGCATCCTCTCCTTGCTCATTTCCCGAGCAGTTCCGAGCCCAGTGTCCACTCTCACCGCAACGGTAACTTGCTATTTATGGACTGGTGGTCATGTGAAGTAACGAGATTTGGAGGAATATGCAAATGAGATGCAGTCAGTTTTTCAAATAAAAGCCTGTGTGTTAGAGAGTGAGGGCGTGTCTCTTTGGCAGAAGATATTTCTGACAGATGTGCGCTGGGGATTGATACCGAGAATTGCGAGCAGGAGAGCATAACGGTTGAAAATTCTTTCTTTGGATTTTACTTTCTAATATTATCAACATATTTAACCGCACCAATAATAATAATTATTATTATTATTATTATTACTACTACTACTACTACTGCTACTATAATAATAATAATAATAATAATATTATTATTATTATTAAATTATAATAATAATATAAAATAGAAATCTTTATTAAAATTCCACACCCTACAATTAATAACATTACTATGAAACCAGTAACAACATTTTAAAATGCTAAATGTAATAACACTGTATTCTGTGATGCTAATTCTGTGAACATCTTTTGGTGTCTAATTGAATTCATGTGTGTATTCTCATCTACCCGGTTGAGATCCGTTCAAGTTTCATGATGAGAATCTTTGTTTCAAGTGGGAACCGCTTGATAAATTCGACATAGTTATAATTAGAAGTACTTTTGGTTTGATCGCAAGCTGTCCTATAGCGGAGATAGTTAAAAATTTAAATATTTATTTAAGTAACATTGGTGGAAAATACTTTTCGATGAAGTGACAGAACTTAAATCTAAAAATAATAAAAAGCGACCACAAATTCTTGAAAAAAAAAAAAAATAGCAAAAAAGAAAAACTAAAATCACACTTGAATCCTTCATAAGTATTCTTGTAACATACCCCCTTTTCAAAACAAAATTACACACACATACCACCTGGTGGTGCAAAACTTGATTTTGATCTCACTTGTAGTAACGCTAATGGGTTTTCTGCTCCATAAAAAGCGATGCACAGACATTCTTAGGACCTGTTGCAGATTATTGTTACGATTTTTGGAGCACTCTATATAATGTTTGAATAAATTAATCTTGGGATATTCGATATGTGCTAAATACCACGGTGGGATAACAGAATGGATTTTGATTAAGATAGAGAAAACGAGCACACTTTTCTGTGTAATAAATTTCTACAGATAAAAAACAAATATCCCAGCGGCTGTAACTCCTGTAATAGCAACGATTATCTCCCCTCCCTTATTTATTGTTTAGAATTTTAATATCAGGAAAGTTTATTCAATTTGTGAGGTCGATAGGTCAGACTTTCTGTAGGAGGAAACGTCTGTTAACAAAAATGAAAGAAAATGGCTATTATTAATTATTCTGTGCAGAGGTATTTGAGGTATTTGAGGTATTTGAGGAGTAGTAATCACAACTTCTGGGTGGTCATCTAGTCCCACCTGAATGCCGGAGGCTTAAAGTGTGTTGTGCCCGGGTTTTCATCTTGGCTTTAGTAATGCTGTTGCATATGTATGTGGTTTTCATCTTGGCTTTAGTAATGTTGTTGCATATGTGTGTGGTTTTCATCTTGGCTTTAGTAATGTTGTTGCATATGTGTGTGGTTTTCATCTTGGCTTTAGTAATGTTGTTGCATATGTGTGTGGTTTTCATCTTGGCTTTAGTAATGTTGTTGCATATGTGTGTGGTTTTCATCTTGGCTTTAGTAATGTTGTTGCATATGTGTGTGGTTTTCATCTTCGGATGAGGAGTAAACAAGTAGGTTGTGTGTGGGGTTTGTGGCTTAGGGATTTTTTTGAAGAAACTGGAATTTCTTGCAGTTTGATTGCCCTCATGGGTCCCTTTTTCTTTGTTACACTCATTGGATTAAGTTGTGAAGATCTATGAGGTGTGATCGATGACTGTGTCACCCACACTGAGATCATTGGGTTTCACATATACCTTTTTGTCAGCGTATTGCTTTATTGTTTTCTTAGCTTGGGTGTCCCACCCCCTAATGCTAGGGTCTCCAACTATAGGTCTAACCAGGTGTGGCAGACAATTTTTTATGGTTCAACCAAACAGGATTAAGGCTGGGGATACACCGGTGGTACAGTGGGACACTGATCTGTAGTCCATTAAGAATTTGAATAACCCATGCCTCCAGTTTCGACCTTTGAATAAAACGTTCTGTTTCAGCATGGGCCTGAGTAATGGGGTTGTTATCTTCCTGTGTTTGAATCCAGTGGTGAAGGCGTAGGGTTAGGGTTTATTATATCAAAATGTTTATCATGTCAAATCATTAGCATACGCTAATGATTTGACATGATAAGCATTTTGATATGATAAACATTTTGATATGATAAACATTTTGACATGATAAACATTTTGACATGATAAACATTTTGACATGATAAACATTTTGATATGATAAACATTTTGATATGATAAACATTTTGATATGATAAACATTTTGACATGATAAACATTTTGACATGATAAACATTTTGATATGATAAACATTTTGATATGATAAACATTTTGATATGATAAACATTTTGACATGATAAACATTTTGACATGATAAACATTTTGATATGATAAACATTTTGATATGATAAACATTTTGATATGATAAACATTTTGACATGATAAACATTTTGATATGATAAACATTTTGACATGATAAACATTTTGATATGATAAACATTTTGATATGATAAACATTTTGATATGATAAACATTTTGATATGATAAACATTTTGATATGATAAACATTTTGACATGATAAACATTTTGACATGATAAACATTTTGATATGATAAACATTTTGATATGATAAACATTTTGACATGATAAACATTTTGACATGATAAACATTTTGGGTGTGAAAAAACTGCACTATTTGTTGGTATGGATGGCTGAAGTGTCTTGTCTTTTGCAGTTTCTATTGGAACTTCATCAATTGTCATTGGATTTCAACCTCCAAAGAGGTTGAAATTGAGAGAATGTAGTTTGCTATTTTCTGTTCCCTGTTGTTTAGTGGCAGGTGCATTGGATGGCAGCTGAGAAAGCCAACTGGGCTGTCGTGGCCTGGTCAGTATATGACAGCTTAGTCGTATGGTTATGTTTATAAAACCTAACATTCAATGCGTTCTGATAGTTTCGAGTGGGTGTTGTTGAAAACTGATATTAAGGGTTTACGAACTGCATGGACAGTAAATGTAACTAATAAATGGGTCTTCAAAATATGATTGTAAAAGTGTTCACATGCCTATGTGTTAGTGAGTGCTTCACATTCTGTTTGGGAGTATCTTTGTTTAACTGTGGATAGTGCTCAGCTTTCGAATTGTACTGTGCGTTCATTTTGTGACAGTATGGCAAAGATGCTTACAGGGCTGGCATCTCGGTGTATATCTTGGTGTGTTTGTTCATGTCAAAGTAGACGAGTAAGCATGCTTTGTGCAAAGTATCCATGAGTTTTTTTAGACTTAGGCATTTAGTGTGACGTTCAGTCCAGAACCATTGTGTTTTATGTGTCTTTCTTTTTTTTTTTATTAATTGACGTAGTGTGTGGTGCACGATTCATTTCAAATTATGCAACTCTTACCCATGTAAGAGTTGCATAATTTGAAATGAATCCTGCACCACAGAAGTTTGACATCTCCAACATGCGTTGAGTAAGCCAAGAATTTTTTTTTATTATTTTAAGCTCATGCTTTAACTGATGTTTTGTTTACTGAATATGTATCCGAAGAATTGCAACGACCTCTTGTTATTTTTTTAAAATTTATTTATTTTATTCACCTTAACACCAAACTTGGACATAAGGGGCTACTAATTGGAATCATGCCTAAGAAAGATTAACAAGATGTTGGTTTACGTTATATTTGAACTTCTACATATGAGTACTGTCAGGGAAGCATGTAGCAGGAAAGGAATTCCAAAGCTTACTTGTTTGAGGCAAGAAGCTATTAGAGTAGAACGCTTTCTGGCATTTAGGGGCCTCAACAGTGAAGGCGTGAGGTTTTGTTGCTAAATATGTATGTCGAGGGGTTACAAGTGCAATGAGTTCATCAGAACACATGCCATTAAAATATTTGTAAAATAGGTACAGTGATAAATCATTGCGGCGATGGGACAGGGGTTGGAGCCGAGTTGACAAAGCGAGATCTATTATGTTAAAGTTGGAGTTATCGAACTTGGTGGCCTTTTTCTATATATTTAGTTCTGTCCCTTGTCATCATATATACGCAGCTATACAATCCTATCGATAGCGAGAAATGTATCTCTCAGATTGGCTAATTATCAAGTAGGGATATCATGAACAAGATACTATTTTTACATATAAATCATTATGAGCGGTGATCAAAACATCTACAATATAACAACAAATTGAACTGTTACTGTGTCATGTGACGCAGA
Organism: Euprymna scolopes; assembly: GCF_053919585.1. Classification (NCBI taxonomy): domain Eukaryota; kingdom Metazoa; phylum Mollusca; class Cephalopoda; order Sepiida; family Sepiolidae; genus Euprymna; species Euprymna scolopes. Next base: position 77,964,412 of record NC_136501.1, read on the forward strand.
AAGACTATTTTCATTCCAAATGCTAATTATCTACCCAAACGGAATATTCCTAATCTGAAACAATAAATATATGTGAAACACTAAATATATGTGAAACAATAAATATATGTGAAACAATAAATATATGTGAAACTATAAATATATATGAAACAATAAATATATGTGAAACTATACATATATATGAAACAATAAATATATGTGAAACTATAAATATATGTGAAACAATAAATATATGTGAAACAATAAATATATATTAAACTATAAATATATGTGAAACAATAAATATATGTGAAACAATAAATATATGTGAAACAATAAATATATGTGAAACAATAAATATATATGAAACTATAAATATATGTGAAACTATAAATATATGTGAAACTATAAATATATGTGAAACTATAAATATATATGAAACAATAAATATATGTGAAACAATAAATATATGTGAAACTATAAATATATGTGAAACTATAAATATATATGAAACAATAAATATATGTGAAACAATAAATATATGTGAAACTATAAATATATGTGAAACAATAAATATATGTGAAACAATAAATATATGTGAAACAATAAATATATGTGAAACTATAAATATATGTGAAACTATAAATATATATGAAACAATAAATATATGTGAAACTATAAATATATGTGAAACAATAAATATATGTGAAACAATAAATATATGTGAAACAATAAATATATGTGAAACAATAAATATATGTGAAACAATACATATATGTGAAACAATAAATATATCTGAAACAATAAATATATATGAAATTATAAATATATGTGAAACAATAAATATATGTGAAACAATAAATATATGTGAAACAATAAATATATGTGAAACAATAAATATATGTGAAACAATAAATATATGTAAAACTATAAATATATGTGAAACAATAAATATATGTGAAACTATAAATATATGTGAAACAATAAATATATGTGAAACTATAAATATATGTGAAACAATAAATATATATGAAATAATAAATATATGTGAAACAATAAATATATGTGAAACAATAAATATATATGAAACAATAAATATATGTGAAACAATAAATATATGTGAAACTATAAATATATGTGAAACTATAAATATATGTGAAACAATAAATATATATGAAACAATAAATATATGTGAAACAATAAATATATGTGAAACAATAAATATATGTGAAACAATAAATATATATGAAACAATAAATATATGTGAAACAATAAATATATGTGAAACTATAAATATATGTGAAACAATACATATATGTGAAACAATAAATATATCTGAAACAATAAATATATATGAAACTATAAATATATGTGAAACAATAAATATATCTGAAACAATAAATATATCTGAAACAATAAATATATGTGAAACAATAAATATATGTGAAACAATAAATATATGTGAAACAATAAATATATGTGAAACAATAAATATATATGAAACAATAAATATATGTGAAACAATAAATATATGTGAAACTATAAATATATGTGAAACAATACATATATGTGAAACAATAAATATATCTGAAACAATAAATATATATGAAATTATAAATATATGTGAAACAATAAATATATGTGAAACAATAAATATATGTGAAACAATAAATATATGTGAAACAATAAATATATGTGAAACAATAAATATATGTGAAACAATAAATATATGTGAAACTATAAATATATGTGAAACAATAAATATATGTGAAACTATAAATATATGTGAAACAATAAATATATATGAAACAATAAATATATGTGAAACAATAAATATATGTGAAACAATAAATATATATGAAACAATAAATATATGTGAAACAATAAATATATGTGAAACAATAAATATATGTGAAACAATAAATATATGTGAAACTATAAATATATGTGAAACAATAAATATATATGAAACAATAAATATATGTGAAACAATAAATATATGTGAAACAATAAATATATGTGAAACAATAAATATATGTGAAACTATAAATATATGTGAAACAATACATATATGTGAAACAATAAATATATCTGAAACAATAAATATATATGAAACTATAAATATATGTGAAACAATAAATATATCTGAAACAATAAATATATCTGAAACAATAAATATATGTGAAACTATACATATATGTGAAACAATAAATATATGTGAAACAATAAATATATATGAAACAATAAATATATGTGAAACAATAAATATATGTGAAACAATAAATATATGTGAAACTATAAATATATGTGAAACAATAAATATATATGAAACAATAAATATATCTGAAACAATAAATATATGTGAAACTATAAATATATGTGAAACAATAAATATATGTGAAACTATTAATATATGTGAAACAATAAATATATGTGAAACTATAAATATATGTGAAACAATAAATATGTGTGAAACTATAAATATTTATGAAACAATAAATATATGTGAAAAAATAAATATATGCGAAACAATAAATATATATGAAACTATAAATATATGTGAAACTATAAATATATGTGAAACAATAAATATATGTGAAACAATAAATATATGTGAAACAATACCTATATATGAAACAATAAATATATGTGAAACAATAAATATATGTGAAACAATAAATATATATGAAACAATAAATATATGTGAAACAATAAATATATGCGAAACAATAAATATATCTGAAACAATAAATATATGTGAAACTATAAATAAATGTGAAACAATAGATATATGTGAAATTATAAATATATGTGAAACTATAAATATATGTGAAACAATAAATATATGTGAAACAATAAATATATGTGAAACTATAAATATATGTGAAACAATAAATATATGTGAAACTATAAATATATGTGAAACTATAAATATATGTGAAGCAGTAAATATATGGTAAACAATAAATATATGTGAAACTATAAATATATGTGAAACAATAAATATATGTGAAACTATAAATATATGTGAAACAATAAATATATGTGAAACTATAAATATATGTGAAACTATAAATATATGTGAAACAATGAATATATGTGAAACAATAAATATATCTGAAACAATAAATATATGTGAAACAATAAATATATATGAAACAATAAATTTATGTGAAACTATAAATGTATGTGAAACTATAAATATATGTGAAACAATAAATATATGTGAAACTATAAATATATGTGAAACTATAAATATATGTGAAACAATAAATATATGGGAAACAATAAATATATATGAAACAATAAATATATGTGAAACAATGAATATATATGAAACAATAAATATATATGAAACTATAAATATATGGGAAACAATAAATATATGTGAAACAATAAATATATGTGAAACTATAAATATATGTGAAACTATAAATATATGTGAAACAATAAATATATGTGAAACTATAAATATATATGAAACAATAAATATATGTGAAACAATAAATATATATGAAACAATAAATATATATAAAACTATAAATATATGTAAAACAATAAATATATGTGAAACAATAAATATATGTGAAACTATAAATATATGTGAAACAATAAATATATGTGAAACTATAAATATATGTGACACAATAAATATATGTGAAACTATAAATATATATGAAACAATAAATATATGTGAAACAATAAATATATGTGAAACTATAAATATATATAACTATAAATATATATGAAACAATAAATATATATGAAACTATAAATATATGTGAAACAATAAATATATGTGAAACTATAAATATATATTAAACTGTAAATATATATGAAACTATAAATATATATGAAACTATAAATATATGTGAAACAATAGATATATGTGAAACCATACATATATGTGAAACAATAAATATATGTGAAACAATAAATATATATGAAACTATAAATATATGTGAAACTATAAGTATATGTGAAACAATAAATATATGTGAAACTATAAATATATATGAAACTATCAATATATGTGAAACTATAAATATATGTGAAACTATAAATATATGTAAAACAATAAATATATGTGAAACAATAAATATATGTGAAACAATAAATATATGTAAAAAAATAAATATATATTAAACAATAAATATATGTGAAACAATAAATATATGTGAAACAATAAATATATATGAAACTATAAATATATGTGAAACTATAAATATATGTGAAACAATAAATATATGTGAAACTATAAATATATATTAAACTATAAATATATATGAAACTATAAATGTATATGAAACTATAAATATATGTGAAACAATAGATATATGTGAAACTATAAATATATGTGAAACAATAAATATATGTGAAACAATAAATATATATGAAACTATAAATATATATGAAACTATAAATATATGTGAAACTATAAATATATGTCAAACAATAAATATATGTGAAACAATAAATATATGTGAACCAATAAATATATGTGAAAAAATAAATATATATGATACAATAAATATATGTGAAACAATAAATATATGTGAAACAATAAATATATATGAAACTATAAATATATGTGAAACTATAAATATATGTGAAACAATAAATATATGTGAAATAATAAACATATATGAAACTATAAATATATATGAAACAATAAATATATATGAAACTATAAATATATGTGAAACAATAAATATATGTGAAACTATAAATATATATTAAACTATAAATATATATGAAACTATAAATGTATATGAAACTATAAATATATGTGAAACAATAGATATATGTGAAACTATAAATATATGTGAAACAATAAATATATGTGAAACAATAAATATATATGAAACTATAAATATATATGAAACTATAAATATATGTGAAACTATAAATATATGTCAAACAATAAATATATGTGAAACAATAAATATATGTGAACCAATAAATATATGTGAAAAAATAAATATATATGATACAATAAATATATGTGAAACAATAAATATATGTGAAACAATAAATATATATGAAACTATAAATATATGTGAAACTATAAATATATGTGAAACAATAAATATATGTGAAACAATAAATATATATGAAACTATAAATATATGTGAAACAATAAATATATGTAAAACAATAAATATATGTGAAACAATAAATATATGTGAAACTATAAATATATGTGAAACTATTAATATATGTGAAACAATAAATATATGTGAAACTATAAATATATGTGAAACAATAAATATATGTGAAATTATAAATATATGTGAAACTATAAATATATGTGAAACAATAAATATATGTGAAACAATAAATATATCTGAAACAATAAATATATGTGAAACAATAAATATATGTGAAACAATAAATATATGTGAAACTATAAATGCATGTGAAACTATAAATATATGTGAAACTATAAATATATGTGAAACAATAAATATATGTGAAACAATAAATATATGTGAAACTATAAATATATGTGAAGCAATAAATATATGTGAAACAATAAATATATGTGAAACAATAAATATATGTGAAGCAATAAATATATCTGAAACAATAAATATATGTGAAACTATAAATATATGTGAAACTATAAATATATATTAAACTATAAATATATGTGAAATAATAAATATATGTGAAACTATAAATATATATGAAACAATAAATATATGTGAAACAATAAATATGTGTGAAACAATAAATATATGTAAAACAATAAATATATGTGAAACAATAAATATATGTGAAACAATAAATATATGTGAAACAATAAATATGTGTAAAACAATAAATATATGTAAAACAATAAATATATGTGAAACAATAAATATATGTAAAACAATAAATATATGTGAAACTATAAATATATGTGAAACAATAAATATATGTGAAACAATAAATATATGTGAAACAATAAATATATGTGAAACAATAAATATGTGTGAAACAATAAATATATGTGAAACAATAAATATATCTGAAACAATAAATATATGTGAAACTATAAATATATGTGAAACAATAAATATGTGTGAAACAATAAATATATGTGAAACAATAAATATATGTAAAACAATAAATATATGTGAAACAATAAATATATGTGAAACAATAAATATGTGTGAAACTATAAATATATGTGAAACAATAAATATATGTGAAACTATAAATATATGTGAAACAATAAATATGTGTGAAACTATATATATATGTGAAACAATAAATATATGTGAAACAATAAATATATGTGAAACTATAAATACATGTGAAACAATAAATATGTGTGAAACAATAAATATATGTGAAACTATAAATACATGTGAAACAATAAATATATGTGAAACTTTAAATATATGTGAAACTATAAATATATGTGAAACTTTAAATATATGTGAAACTATAAATATATGTGAAACAATAAATATATGTGAAACAATAAATATATGTGAAACTATAAATATATGTGAAACAATAAATATATGTGAAACTATAAATATATGTGAAACTATAAATACATGGGAAACAATAAATATATGTGAAACTATAAATACATGGGAAACAATAAACTGAGAACAGCCATTGAATGAGAAAGCGATAATAACTAATAATAAATGAATTAAATATACTTTTGCAAAACAATATGCAAATTAATTGGCCCGAATATATTACTTGTGTGAATATTATTATGTTAAGAAACTTATTTTTCTTTTTTTTTTTTATACGAAATTAGAGTTTAATATGTGAAATAAATGTGTAATCTTATTTTTCCAGAATGTCTTTTTAAAAAATGTTCTTTGATTTTCACATATATCACGCAAACTCCACACACACACACACACACACACACACACACACACACACACACACACACACACACACACACACACACACACACACACACACCAGTGTACGTGCACACACTCATTCAGTACAGGAGAGATGCAAATAATTACACTTAAAGAGGCGGTTAGAATCTTTAAAAAAATCTCAGTTGGATAGCTGATGAATGGCACCAGGTAGGTTGTCCCATTCCCAGCTAAAACAAAATAAAAATAACAATTTAAAAAATACTAATATTTAGAAAATCTATGCTTTTTAACAATATGACAGGTTCTAGAAAAGGTAGAAAAATTTCATATTTTCATTTTCATTTTTTATTTCTGTAACAATAAAAAGGTTGGTTGTTTTTGTTTTACAGCATATCAATCCTTTTCGGGTTATTTAATACCGAATCCAAAGATTTTGAAGAAAATGTTTTAATAGAATATATTTGTTGTTTTCAAATCGGTTTCTATTTAACCCATAGCTGGGACCGTAACAGGTAGTACCACTCCGGGTCAGAGTGGACCTGGAAGCAAAAGTAATTACGGGGTGGCTCCACACTCCCCAAAGCCCAAAAGCTAGGGTCTCACCACTGGATATAGTTTAAGTTCACATTCAGGACCACAATAAAAATGATTTTCGTAAAGATTTATTTATTGGTATTTTCTATTTCTTTCTTCTTTTTTGTATCGATTCCCATTAGTGATTTTTTGTATAGATTTGCAATGGTGATTTTTTGTATCGATTTGCATTAGTTATTTTTTGTATCGATTTGCAATGGTGATTTTTTGTATAGATTTCCATTAGTAATTTTTTGTATCGATTTGCATTAGTGATTTTTGTATCGATTTGCATTACTGATATTTTGTATCGATTTGTAATTGTGATTTTTTTTGTATCGATTTATATTAGTGATTTTTTGTATCGATTTGGATTAGTGATTTTTTGTATCGATTTGCAATGTTGATTTTTGTATCGATTTACATAAGTGATTTTTGTTTCGATTTGTAATGGTGATTTTTTGTATCGATTTACATTAGTGATTTTTTGTCTCGATTTACATTAGTGATTTTTTGTATCAATTTACATAAGTGATTTTTGTATCGATTTGCAATGGTGATTTTTTTTGTATCAATTTGCATTAGTGATTTTTTGTATTGATTTGCATTAGTGGTTTTTTGTATCGCTTTGCATTTGTGATTTTTATTATCGATTTACATTAGTGATTTTTTGTATCGATTTGCATTAGTGATTTTTTGTATCGATTAAGATTAGTGATTTTTGTATCGATTTACAGTAGTGATTTTTGTATAGATTTTCATTAGTGATTTTTGGTATCGATTTGACTGGTGATTTTTTGTATCGATTTGCATTAGTGATTTTTTGTATCGATTTGACACGGTGATTTTTTGTATCGATTTACATTAGTAATTTTTTGTATCGATTAACATTAGTGATTGTTTGTATCGATTTACAATGGTGATTTTTTGTATCGATTTTCATTAGTGATTTTTTGTATCGATTTGAATTAGTGATTTTTGTATTGATTTACATTAGTGATTGTTTGTATCGATTTGAATTAGTGATTTTTTGTATCAATTTAGATTAGTGATTTTTTGTATCAATTTGCATTAGTGATTTTTTACATCGATTTATATTAGTGATTTTTGTATCGATTTGCATTAGTTACTTTTGGTATCGATTTACATTATTGATATTTTGTATCGATTTACATTAGTGATTTTTTGTATCGATTTACATCCATGATTTTTGTATCGATTTGAATTAGTGATTTTTTGTATCGATTTTCATTAGTGATTTTTTGTATTGATTTGTATTAGTGATTTTTGTATCGATTTGCGTAAGTGATTTGTTGTATCGATTTAATATGGTGATTTTTTGTATCGATTTGATATGGTGATTTTTGTATCGATTTGCATTATTGATATTTTGTATCGATTTACATAAGTGATTATTTGTGTCAGTTTACATTAGTGATTTTTTGTATCGATTTACATTCATGATTTTTCCATCGATTTCCATTAGTGATTTTTTATCAATTTACATTAGTGATTTTTGTATCGATTTGCGTTAGTGATTTGTTTGTATCGATTTGATATGGTGATTTTTTGTATCGATTTACATTATTGATTTTTTGTATCGATTTACATTCGTGATTTTTGTATCGATTTACATTAGTGATTTTTGTATCGATTTGCATTAGGGATTTTGGTATCGATTTGCGTGAGTGATTTTTTTATGGACTTGAATTAGTGATTTTTGTATTGATTTACATTCATGATTTTTGTATTGATTTACATTAGTGATTTTTTGTATCGATTTGCATTAGTGATTTTTTGTATCGAGTTGCATTAGTCATTTTTTGTATCGATTTGCAATGGTCATTTTTTGTATAATTTTTATTAGTGATTTTTTGTATCGATTTACATTAGTGATGTTTTGTATCGATTTACATTAGTGATTTTTCTATCGATTTCGATTAGTTATTTTTCGTATCGATTTACATTAGTGGTGTTTGTATCGATTTGCATTAGTGATTTTTTGTATCGATTTACATTAGTTATTTTTTGTATCGATTTACATTAGTGATTTTTGTATAGATTTGCATTAGTGATTTTTGGTATCGATTTGAATGGTGATTTTTGGAATCGATTTTCATTAGTGATTTTTGTATCGATTTACATTCATGATTTTTTTTATCGATTTAGATTAGTGATTTTTTGTATCAATTTTCATGAGTGATTTTTTATATCGATTTATATTAGTCATTTTTTGTATCGATTTACAGTAGTGATTTTTGTATAGATTTGCATTATTGATTTTTGGTATCGATTTGAATGTTAATTTTTTGTATCGATTTGCATTAGTGATGTTTTGTATCGATTTGCCATGGGCATTTTTTGTATCGATTTACATTAGTGATTTTTTGTATCGATTTTCATTAGTGATTTTTGTATCGATTTACATTAGTGATTTTTGTATCGATTCGCGTTAGTGATTTTTTGTATCGATTTGCAATGGTGATTTTTTGTATCGATTTGCATTAGTTATTTTTTGTATCGATTTACATTCGTGATTTTTGTATCGATTTACATTAGTGATTTTTTGTATCGATTTGCATTAGGTATTGTTCTATCGATTTGCGTTAGTGATTTTTTATGGACTTGAATTAGTGATTTTTTGTATCGGTTTACATTCATGATTTTTGTATCGATTTACATTAGTGATTTTTGTATCGATTGGCAATGGTCATAGTTTGTATATATTTTCATTAGGGATTTTTTGTATCGATTTACATTAGTGATGTTTTGTATCGATTTACATTAGTGATTTTTTGTATCGATTTACAGTAGTGATTTTTGTATCCGTTTACATTAGTAATTTTTGTATCGATTTGTATTAGTTATTTTGTATTGATTTTGTATTGATTTGTATTAGTTATTTTTGTATTGATTTTGTATTGATTTTTTGTATCGATTTGGATTAGTGATTTTTTTATCGATTTAGATTAATGATTTTTTGTATCAATTTGCATTAGTGATTTTTTGCATCGATTTACATTATTGATTTTTGTATCGATTTTCATTAGTGATTTTTGTATAGATTTGCATAAGTTATTTTTGGCATCGATTGGAATGGTGATTTTTTTAATCGATTTTTATTAGTGATTTTTTTATCGATTTACATTCATGATTTTTGTATAGATTCACATTAGTGATTTTTTGTATCGATTTATATTGAGATTTTTTGTATCGATTTACATTATTGATATTTTTTATCGATTTACATAAGTGATTTTTTGTGTCAGTTTACGTTAGTGATTTTTTGTATCGATTTACATTCATGATTTTCGTATCGATTTCCATTAGTGATTTTTGTATCGATTTACATTAGTGATTTTTGTATCGATTTGCGTTAGTGATTTTTTGTATCTATGTGATATGGTTATTTTTTGTATCGATTTACATTGTGATTTTTTTATCGATTTACATTAGTGATTTTTTGTATCAATTTGCATTAGGGATTTTTGTATCGATTTGCGTAAGTGATTTTTTTATGGAATTTAATTAGTGATTTTTTGTATCTATTTACATTCATGATTTTTGTATCGATTTGCATTAGTGATTTTTTTGTATCGAGTTGCATTAGTCATTTTTTGTATCGATTTTCAATGGTTATTTTTTTGTATAGATTTTCATTAGTGATTTTTTGTATCGATTAACATAAGTGATGTTTTGTATCGATTTACATTAGTGATCTTTTGTATCGATTTAGATTAGTGATTTTTGTATCGATTTACATTAGTAATTTTTATATCGATTTGCATTAGTGATTTTTTGTATCAATTTACATTAGTGATTTTTTGTATCGATTTACATTAGTGATTTTTCGTATCGATTTACATAAGTTGTTTTTGTATCGATTTGCATTAGTGATTGTTTGTATCGATTTGCATTAGTGATTTTTTTTATCGATTTAGATTAGTGATTTTTTGTATCAATTTGCATTAGTGATTTTTATTATCGATTTACATTAGTGATTTTTTGTATCGATTTACATTAGTGATTTTTGTATAGATTTGCATTAGTGATTTTTGGTATCCATTTGAATGGTGATTTGTTGAACCGATTTTCATTAGTGATTTTTTATATCGATTTGATATGGAGATATTTCGTATCGATTTACATTATTGATATTTTGTATCGATATACATAAGTGATTTTTACTGTCAGTTTACATAAGTGATTTTTGTATCGATTTACATTCATGATTTTTTATCGATTTGCATTAGTGATTTTTTGTATCGATTTGCTATGGTGATTTTTTGTATCGATTTACATAAGTGATTTTTTGTATCTATGTGATATGGTGATTTTTTGTATAATTTACATTGTGATTTTTGTATCGATTTACATTAGTGATTTTTTGTATCGATTTGCATTAGGGATGTTTGTATCGATTTGCGTCAGTGATTTTTTTATGGAATTGAATTAGTGATTTTTTGTATCGATTTACATTCATGATTTTTGTATCGATTTACATTAGTGATTTTTTGTATCGATTTGCATTAGTGATTTTTTGTATCGAGTTGCATTAGTCACATAGATTTTTTGTATCGATTTGCAATGGTCATTTTTTTGTATAGATTTCATTAGTGATTTTTTGTATCGATTTACATAAGTGATGTTTTGTATCGATTTACATTAGTGATTTTTTGTATCGATTTACATTAGTAATTTTTGTATCGATTTGCATTAGTGATTTTTTGTATCGATTTACATTAGTGATTTTTCGTATCGATTTACATAAGTTGTTTTAGTATCGATTTGCATTAGTGATTGTTTGTATCGATTTACATTAGTGATTGTTTGTATCGATTTACATTAGTGATTTTTGTATAGATTTGCATTAGTGATTTTTTGTATCGATTTGAATGGTGATTTTTTTAATCGATTTTCATTAGTGATTTTTTGTATCGATTTTCATTCATGATTTTTTTTTATCGATTTAGATTAGTGATTTTTTGTATCAATTTGCATTAGTGATTTTGTTGTATGACTTTGCATTAGTGATTTTTTGTATCGATTTATATTAGTCATTTTTTATCGATTTACACTAGTCATTTTTGTATAGATTTGCATTAGTGATTTTTGGTATCGATTTGAATGGTGATTGTTTGTATCGATTTGCATTAGTTATTTTTTGTATCGATTTGCGATGGTGATTTTTTGTATCGATTTACATTAGTGATTTTTTGAATCGATTAGTCTTAGTGATTGTTTGTATCGATTTACAGTGGTGATTTTTTGTATCGATTTACATCAGTGATATTTTTATCGATTTACATTAGTGATTTTTTCTATCGATTTACATTGCTGATTTTTTTGTATCGATTTGAATTAGTTATTTTTTGTATCGATTTTCGTTAGTGATTTTTTTGTATCGGTTTGCGATGGTGATTTTTTTGTATCGATTTTTTAGTGATTTTTTGTATGGATTTGCGTTCGTGATTTTTTGCATCGATTTACATTTGTGATTTTTTGTATGGATTTGCAATTGTGATTTTTTGTATCGATTTGCATTAGTAATTTGTTGTATCGATCAACATTAGTGATTTTTTGTATCGATTTGCATTAGTGAGTGTTTGTATCGATTTGCATTGGCGATTTTTTGTATCGATTTCCAATAGTTATTTTTTGTATCGATTTGCAATGTTGATTTTTGCATCGATTTTAAATGGTAGTTTTATTGTATCGATTTTCGTTAGTGATTTTTTGTATCGATTTGCAATGGGATTCTGTGTCGATTTGCATCAGTAATTGTTTGTATCGATTTACATTAGGGATATTTATATTGTTTTGCAATGGTGATTTTTTTGTATCGATTTGTTAGTTATTTTTTGTATCGATTTGCATTAGTGACTTTTTTTAATCGATTTACATTAATGATTTTTTGTATTGATTTGCAATTTTGATGTTTTGTTTCGATTTACATTAGTTATTTTTTGTATCGATTTGCATTTGTGATTTTTGTATCGATTTGCATTAGTGATGTTTTGTCGATTTGCTTTAGTGATTTTGTTGTATCGATTTGCATTAGTGATTTTTTTGCATCGATTTGCAATGTTGATTTTTGTATCGATTTGCAATGGTGATTTTTTGTATTGATTTTCGTTCGATATTTTTTTGTATTTATTTGCAATGGTGACTTTTTTGTATCGATTTGCATTAGTAATTTTGTGTATCGATTTACATTAGAGATTTTTATATCGATTTGTAATGGTGATTTTTTGTGTTTATTTTTTAGTGATTTTTTGTATTGATTTGCATTAGTGATTTTTGTATTACTTTACATTAGTGATTTTTGTATCGATTTGCAATGGTTATTTTTTGTATCTATTTACATGAGTCATTTTTTGCATTGGTAATGTGTTGTATTGATTTAAATTAGTGATTTTTGTATCGATTTGCATTAGTGATTTTTTGTATCGATTTGCATTAGTGATTTTTTTGTATAGATTTGCATTAGTGATTTTTTGTATCGATTTATATTGGAGATTTTTTGTATCGATTTACATTGGAGATTTTTTGTGTCGATTTGCATTAGTTATGTTTTGTATCGATTTACAACTGCGATGTTTTGTATCCATTTGCATAAGTGATTTTTGTATCGATTTGCATTAGTGATTTTTGTATCGATTTACATCGTTGATTGTTTGTATCGATTTGCATTAGTGATTTGTTGTATAATGTTGAAATGATTGTTTTTATTTATTTGCATTAGTGAGTTTTTGTATCGATTTGCAATGGTTATTTCTTATCGATTTGCATTAGTGATGTTTGTATCGATTTGCATTAGTGATTGTTTGTATCGATTTTCATTAGTGATGTTTTTATTTCGATTTGCATTAGTGATGTTTTTTGTAAATTTGCATTAGTGATTTTTTATCGATTTGCATTAGTGATTTTTTTGTATCGATTTGCGATGTTGATTTTTTTATCGATTTGCAATGGTGATTGTTTGCATCGATTTTCGTTAGTGATTTTGTTGTATTTATTTGCAATGGTGATTTTTTTTGTAACGATTTGCATTAGTATTTTTTGTATCGATTTACATTAGAGATTTTTATATCGATTTGCAATCGTGATTTTTTGTATCGATTTGTTAGTGATTTTTTGTATCGATTTGCAACGGTAATTTTTTTGTATCGATTTACATTATTGATGTTTGTATCCATTTGCAATGGTGTTTTTTGTATTACATTACATTTAATGGTATTAAATGTATTTACATTTACATTAGTGATTTTTTGTATCGATTTGCATTAGTAATTGGTTGTATCGATTTACATTTGTGATTTTTTGTATCGAATTGCATAAGTGATTTTTTGTATCGAATTGCATTAGTGATGTTTTGTACCGATTTGCATTAGTGATTTTTTGTATCGATTTCCAATGGGGATTTTTGGTATCGATTTTCAATGGTGATTTTTGTATCGATTTTCAATGGTGATTTTTGTATCGATTTGCAGTAGTAATTTTTTGTATCGATTTACATTAGAGATTTTTATATCGATTTGCAATGATTTTTTGTATCGATTTTTTAGTGATTTTTGTATCGATTTGCAATTGTGATTTTTTGTATCGATTTTCATTAGTGATTTTTGTATCGGTTTGCAATGGTGATTTTTTGTACCTATTTACATTAGTGATTTTTGTATCGATTTCCAATGGGTTTTTTTATCGATTTGCATTAGTGATTTTTTGTATGTATTTACATTAGAGATTGTTTGTATCGATTTGCATTAGTTATTTTTTATCGATTTGCATTAATGATGTTTGTATCGATTTGCAATGGTGAGTTTTTGTATCGATTTTCATTAGTGATTTGTGTTACGATTTGCATTAGTGATTGTTTGTATCAATTTGCATTAGTGATTTTTTTCTTTCGATTTGCAGTAGTGATGTTTTTGTTGATTTGCATTAGGGATTTTTTATCGATTTGAATTAGTAATGTTTTTTGTATCGATTTGCAATGTAAATTTTAGTACCGATTTGCAATGGTGATTTTTTATATCGGTTGTCGTTTGTGAATTTTTGTATCGATTTGCAATGGTGATTTTTTTGTATCGATTAGCATTAGTGATTTTTTGCAATGGTGATTTTTTTATCGCTTTGGATTAGTAATTTTTTGTATCGATTAGACTTAGTGATTGTTTGCATCGATTTTTAGTGATTCTTTTATCGATTTACATAAGTGATTTTTTGTATCGATTTACATTAGTGATTTTTTGTATCGATTTGCAATGGTGATTTTTTATCGATTTACATGAGTGATATTTGTATCGATCTGCAATGGTGTTTTTGTATCTATTTACATTAGTGATATTTTGTATCGATTTGCATTAGTAATTTGTTGTATCGATTTACATTAGTGATTTTTTGTATCGATTGGCATTAGTGATTTTTTGTATCGATTTGCATTAGTGATTTTTTGGATCGATTTGCATTAGTGAATTTGTATATCCATTTGCATTAGTGATTTTTTGTATCGATGTGCAATGGTGAGGTCTTGTATCGATTTACATTAGTTATTGGTTTTATCGATTTACATGAGTGATTTTTGTATCGATTTAAATTAGTGATTTTTTGTATTGATTCACATTAGTGATTTTTTTGTCGATTTGCATTAGTGATTTTTTTGTATCGATTTGCAATGAAGATTTTTTTTTTCGATTTGCAATGGTGATTTTTTGTATCGATTTGTATTAGTGATTTTTTGTATTGACTTACATTATTGATTTTTTGTATCGATTCGCAATTGTGATTTTTTGCATTAGTAATTTTTTGTATCGATTTGCATTAGTAATTTTTTGTATCGATTTACATTAGTGATTTTTGTATTTATTTACATTAGTGATATTTTTTATTGATTTGCATTAGTGATTTTTTGTATAAAGTTTAAATGATTATTTTTTGTATTTATTTGCATTAGTTATTTCTTTTATCGATTTTCATTTGTGATTGTTTTTATCGATTTGCATTAGTGATGTTTTTATTTCGATTTGCATTAGAGATTTTTTGCCGATTTGCATTAATGATTTTATTTATCGATTTGCATTTGTGATTTTTTTGATCGATTTGCATTAGTGATTTTTTTGTATCGATTTGCAATGTAAATTTTTGTATCGATTTGCAATGGTGATTTTTTGTATCGGTTTTCGTTAGTGATTTTTTGTATCGATTTGCAATGGTGATTTTTTGTATCGATTTGCATTAGTAATTTTTTGTATCGATTTACATCCATGATTTTTATATCAATTTTTATATTTTGCAATGGTGATTTTTGTATCGATTTCATAAGTAATTTTTTCATCGAATTTGTAATGATTGTTTTTCTCGATTTGCATTAGTGATTTTTTGTATCGATTTGTAATGGTAATTTTTTTGTATCGAATTTCATTGGTGATTTTTGTATCGATTCGCAGTGGTGTTTTTTGTATCTATTTACATTAGTGATTTTTTTGTATCGATTTGCATTAGTAATTTGTTGTATCGATTTACATTAGTGATTTTTTGTATCGAATTGCATTAGTGATTTTTTGTATCGATTTGCATTAGCGATTTTTTGTACAGATTTGCATTAGTGATTTTTTGTATCGATTTCCAATGGTGATTTTTTGTATCGATTTACATACATGATTTTTTATCGATTTCCATTAGTGATTTTTGTATCGATTTACATAAGAGATTTTTATATCGATTTGCAATGATTTTTTGTATCGATTTTGTAGTGATTTTTTATATCGATTTATATTAGTGATTTTTTGTATTACTTTACATTAGTGATTTTTTGTATAGATTTGCATTGTGAATTTTTTTATCGATTTTCATTAGTGATTTTTGTATTGGTTAGCAATGGTAATTTTTTGTACCTATTTACATTAGTGATTTTTGTATCGATTTTCAATGATTATTTTTTGTATCGATTTGCATTAGTGATTTTTTGTATGTATTTACATTAGTGATTGTTTGTATCGATTTGCATTAGTGATTTTTTGTATCGAGTTGCATTAGTGATTGTTGTATCAATTTGCCTTAGTGATGTTTTTCTTTCGATTTGCAGTAGTGATGTTTTTGTCGATTTGCATTAGGGATTTTTTATCGATTTGCATTAGTAATGTTTTTTGTATCGATTTGCAATGTAAATTGTAGTATCGATTAGCAATGGTGATTTTTATATCGGTTGTCGTTTGTGAATTTTTGTATCGATTTGCAATGGTGATTTTTTTGTATCGATTTGCATTAGTGATTTTTTGCAATGGTGATTTTTGTATCGCTTTGGATTAGTAATTTTTTGTATCGATTAGACTTAGTGATTGTTTGCATCGATTTGTAGTGATTCTTTTTTATCGATTTACATTAGTGATATTTTGTATCGATTTGCAATGGTGATTTTTTATCGATTTACATGAGTGATATTTGTATCGATCTGCAATGGTGTTTTTTGTATCTCTTTACATTAGTGATATTTTGTATCGCTTTGCATTAGTAATTTGTTGTATCGATTTACATTAGTGATTTTTTGTATCGATTGGCACTAGTGATTTTTTGTATCGATGTGCATTAGTGATTTTTTGTATCGATTAACATTAGTGATTTTTGTATCGATTGGCATTAGTGATGTTTGTCTATATTTTTTTTGGTTGATTTGCATTAGTGATTTTGGATCGATTTGCATTGTTATTTTTTGTATCTAATGGCATTAGTGATGTTTTTGTATCGATTTGCATTAGTGATTTTTTGGATCGATTTGCATTAGTGAATGTGTATATCCATTTGCATTAGTGATTTTTTGTATCGATGTGCAATGGTGAGGTCTTGTATCGATTTACATTAGTTATTTGTTTTATCGATTTACATGAGTGATTTTTGTATTGATTAACATTAGTGATTTTTTGTATGGATTCACATTAGTGATTTTTTTGTCGATTTGTATTAGTGATTTTTTTTATCGATTTGCAATGAAGATTTTTTTATCGATTTGCAATGGTGATTTTTGTATCGATTTGCATTAGTGACTTACATTATTGATTTTTTGTATCGATTCGCAATGGTGATTTGTTTGTATCGATTTGTATTAGTAATTTTTTGTATCGATTTGCATTAGTAATTTTTTGTATCGATTTACATTAGTGATTTTTGTATCTATTTGCAATGGTGATGTTTCGTATCGATTTACATTAGTGATTTTTTGTATCGATTTGCAATGGTGATTTTTTGTATCGTTTTGCATTAGTAATTTTTTGTATCGATTTACATCCATGATTTTTATATCAATTTTTATATATTTTGCAATGGTGATTTTTGTATCGATTTCATAAGTAATTTTTTGTATCGAATTTTTAGTGATTTTTTGTATCGATTTGCATAAGTGATTTATTGCAATGGTGATTTTTTGTATCGATTTGGATTTGTGATTTTCTGTATTGATTTGCATTAGTGATTTTTGCAATGGTTATTTTTTGTATCGATTTGCAATGGTGATGTTTTGTATTGATTTGCATTAGTGATTTTTTTTTGTTTCAATGTGAATTAGTGATTTTTTGCATCGATGTGCGTTAGTGATTTTTTGTTATCCATTTGCAATGGGTATGTTTGTATCGATTTGCATTAATGATTTTTTGTATCGATTTGCATTAGTGATTTTTGTGTATTGACGTACATTAGTGAGTTTTTGGATCGATTTGCAGTGGAATTTTTTTGTATCGATTTGCATTAGTGATTTTTTAATCAATTTTCATTGTGATTTTTTTATCGATTTGCATTAGTAATTTTTTGTATCGATTTGACTCAGTAATTTTTTGTATCTATATTTTAGTGATTTTTTTATCGATTTACATTAGTGATTTTTTATATCAATTTCCATAAGTATTTTTGTATCGATTTGCAATGGTGATTTTTGTTATCGATTTACATTAGTGATTTTTGTATCGATTTGCAATGGTGATTTTTTATATCTTTTTACATTAGTGATGTTTTGTATCGAATTGCATTAGTAATTTGTTGTATCGATTTACATTAGTGATTTTTTTGTATCGATTTGCATTAGTGATTTTTTGTTTCGATTTGCGTCAGTGATTTTTTGTTTCGATTTCCAATGGTTATTATTGTATCGATTTGTGTTAGTGATTTTTTGTATCGATTTGCATAGGAGATTTTTGTATCGATTTGCATTAGTGATTTTTTGTATCGATTCACAACTGTGATTTTTTTGTATCCATTTTCATTAGTGATTTTTGTATAGATTTGAATTAGTGATTTTTGTATCGATTTACATTAGTGATTTTTTGTATCGATTAGCATTAGTGATTTTTTTGTATAAAGTAGAAATGATTATTTTTGTATTTTTTTGCATTAGTGATTTTTGTATCGATTTGCAATGGTGATTTCTTATCGATATGCATTAGTTATTTTTGTATCGATTGCATTAGTAATTGTTTGTATCGATTTGCATTAGTGATGTTTTTTCGATTTGCATTAGTGATGTTTTTTTCGATTTGCATTAATTATTTTGTATTTGTATTAGTGATTTTTTATATCGATTTGCAATGTTGATTTTTGTATCGATTTGCAATGGTGATTTTTTGTATCGATTTTCGTGAGTGATCTTTTTGTATTGATTTCCAATGGTGATTGTTTTTGTATCGATTTGCATCAGTAATTTTGTGTATCGATTTATATTAGAGATTTTTATATCGATTTGCAACAGTGATTTGGTGTATCGATTTTTTAGTGATTTTCTGTATGGATTTGCGTTAGGGATTTTTTACATCGATTTATATTAGTGATTTTTTGTATTGATTTGCAATTGTGATTTTTTGTATCGATTTGCAATGGTGATTTTTGTATCGATTTGCAATGGTGATTTTTTTGTATCTATTTACATTAGTGTTTTTTGTATCGATTTGCATCAGTAATTTGTTGTATCGATTTGCATCAGTAATTTGTTGTGATTAACATTAGTGATTTTTTGTATCGATTTCCAATGTTTCTTTTTTGTATCGCCTTGCAATGTTGATTTTTGTATCGATTTTCAATGGTATTTTTTGTATCGATTTTCGTTAGTGATTTTTTGTATCGATTTGCAATGGGTTTTTTTAGTATCGATTTGCATTAGTAATTTTTGTATCGATTTACATTAGAGATTTTTATATCGATTCGCAATGGTGATTTTTTGTATCGAGTTTTTAGTGATTTTTTGCATCGATTCGCATTAGTAATTTGTTGTATCGATTAACATTAGTGATTTTTGTATCGGTTTGCATTAGTGATTTTTGTATCGATTTGCTATGGTGATTTTTTGTATCGATTTACATGGGTAATTTTTTGTATCGATTTACATGGGTGATTTTTGTATCGATTTGCTATGGTGATTTTTTGCATTAGTGGTTTTTTGTATCGATTTTAATTCGTAATTTTTTGTATTGATTATCATTAGTTATTTTTTGTATCGTTTTGCATTCGTGATTTTTTGTATCGATGTCCAATTGTTATTGTTTTTTATCGATTTTCAATTTTTATTTTTGTATCGATTTTCAATGGTGATTTTTTGTATCGATTTTCGTTAGTGATTTTTTATATTTATTTGCAATGGCGATTTTTTTGTTATCGATTTGCATTAGTAATTTTTTGTATCGATTTACATTGGAGATTTTTATATCGATTAGCAATGGTGATTTTTTGTATCTATTTACATTAGTAATTTTTTTTATCGATTTGCATTAGTAATTTGTTGTATCGATTTACTTTGGTTATTTTTTTATCAATTCACGTCAGTGATTTTTTGTATCGATTTGCAATGGTGATTTTTTGTATCGATTTACATTAGTGATTTTTGTATCGATTTGCAATAGTGATTTTTTGTATCGATTTGCGTCAGTGATTTTTTGTATCGATTTCTAATGATTATTTTTGTATCGATTTGCGTCAGTGATTTTTTTTTATCGATTTGCATAGGAGATTTTTGTATCGATTTGCATTAGTGATTTTTTGTATCAATTTACAACTGTGATTTTTTGTATCCATTTTCATTAGTGATTTTTGTATCGGTTTACATTAGTGATTTTTTGTATTGATTTGCATTAGTGATTTTTTGTATAAAGTTGAAATGATTATTTTTTGTATTTATTTGCATTAGTGATTTTTTATCGATTTGCAATGGTGATTTCTTATCGATTTGCATTAGTGATTTTTGTATCGATTGCATTAATGATTGTTTGTATCGATTTGCATTAGTGATGTTTTTTTTCTATTTGCATTAGTGATGTTTTTTTTCTATTTGCATTAGTGATGTTTTTTTCGATTTGCATTAGTTATTTTTTTATCGATTTGTATTAGTGATTTTTGTATCGATTGTCGTTAGTGATTTTTTGTATCGAGTTCCAATGGTGATTGTTTTTGTATCGATTTGTATCAGTAATTTATTGTATCGATTTACATTAGAGATTTTTATATTGATTAGCAACGGTGATTTTGTGTATCGATTTTTTAGTGATTTTTTGTATCGATTTGCGTTAGGGATTTTTTGCATCGATTTACATTAGTGATTTTCTGTATCGATTTGCAATTGTGATATTTTGTATCGATTTACATTAGTGATTTTTGCATGGATTTGCAATGGTGATTTTTTGTATCGATTTTCATCAGTAATTTGTTGTATCGATTTACATTAGTGATTTTTTTTTATCGATTTGCATTAGTGATTTTTTGTACCGATTTCCAATAGTTATTTTTTGGTATCGATTTGCAATGTGGATTTTTGTATCGATTTGCAATCTGGATTTTTGTATCGATTTTATATGGTGATTTTTTGTATCAATTTTCGTTAGTAATTTTTGTATCGATTTGCAATGTTTTTTTTATCGATTTGCATCAGTAATTGCTTGTATCGATTTACATTAGAGATTTGTTTAATAAGTTGCAATGGTGATTTTTTGTATCGTTTTTTTAGTGATTTTTTGTATGGATTTGCATTAGTGATTTTTTGTATCGATTTACATTAGTTATTTTTTGTATTGATTTGCAATTGTGATTTTTTGTATCGATTTACATTAGTGATTTTTGTATCGATTTGAATTGGTGATATTTTGTATCGATGTTCGTTAGTGATTTTTTTGTATCGATTTCCAATGGTGATTGTTTTTGTATCGATTTGCATCAGTAATTTATTGTATCGATTTACATTAGAGATTTTTATATCGATTAGCAACGGTGATTTAATGTATCGATTTTTTAGTGATTTTTGTATCGATTTGCGTTAGGGATTTTTTGCATCGATTTACATTAGTGATTTTCTGTATCGATTTGCAATTGTGATATTTTGTATCGATTTACATTAGTGATTTTTGCATGGATTTGCAATGGTGATTTTTTGTATCTATTAACATTAGTGATTTTTTGTATCGATTTGCATCAGTAATTTGTTGTATCGATTAACATTAGTGATTTTTTCTATCGATTTGAATTAGTGATTTTTTGTATCGATTGCCAATAGTTATTTTTTGTATCGATTTGCAATGTGGATTTTTGTATCGATTTGCAATGTGGATTTTTGTATCGATTTTATATGGTGATTTTTTGTATCAATTTTCGTTAGTGATTTTTTGCATCGATTTGCAATGTTTTTTTATCGATTTGCATCAGTAATTGTTTGTATCGATTTACATTAGATATTTTTAATAATTTGCAATAGTGATTTTTTGTATCAATTTTTTGTGATTTCTGTATGGATTTGCATTAGTGATTTTTTGTATCGATTTACATTAGTTATTTTTGTATTGATTAGCAATTGTGATTTTTTGTATCGATTTACGTTAGTGATTTTTGTATCGATTGTAATTGGTGATTTTTTTGTATCTATTTACACTAGTCATTTTTGTATCGATGTCCATTTTAATTGTTAGTATCGATTTACATTAGTGATTTTTTTGTATCGAGTTCCAATGTTTATTTTTTGTATCGATTTGCAATGTTGATTTTTGTATCGATTTTTAATGGTGATTTTTT
Source organism: Euprymna scolopes (assembly GCF_053919585.1). Classification (NCBI taxonomy): domain Eukaryota; kingdom Metazoa; phylum Mollusca; class Cephalopoda; order Sepiida; family Sepiolidae; genus Euprymna; species Euprymna scolopes. The sequence continues at coordinate 77,987,838 of NC_136501.1, forward strand.
GTATCGATTTTCTTTGTATCGATTTGCAATGGGTTTTTTTAGTATCGATTTAAATTAATGATTTTTTGTATCGATTTGACATTATGATTTTTCTGTATCGATTTGCATGAGTTATTTTTGTATCGATTTGCTATGGTGATTTTTTGTATCTATAGACATTAGTGATGTTTTGTATCGATTTGCATTCGTGATTTTTTGTATCGATTTGCATTAGTGATTTTTTGTATCGTTTTGCGTTATTAATTTTTTGTATCGATTTCCAATTGTTATTGTTTTGTATCGATTGTCAATGCTGATTTTTGTATCGATTTTCAATGGTGATTTTTTGTATCGATTTTCGTTAGTGATTTGTTTGTATTTAATTGCAATAGTGATTTTTTTTGTATCGATTTGCATTAGTAATTTTTCTTATCGATTAACATTAGAGATTGTTATATCGATTTGCAATGGTGATTTTTTGTATCGATTTTTTAGTTAGTTTTTGTATCGATTTACATTAGTGATTTTTTTTTACATTACATTAGTGATTTTTTGTACCGATTTGCAATTGTGATGTGTTGTATCGATTTACATTAGGGATTTTTGTATCGATTTGCAATGATGATTTTTGTACCAATATACATTAGTGATTTTTGTATAGATTTGCGTTAGTGATCTTTTGTATCGATTTGCATAAGTGATTTTTTGCATCGATTTCTAATGTTTATTTTTTGTATCAAGTTGCATTAGTGATTTTTTATATCGATTTGCATTAGTTTTTTTTGTATCGATTTACAACTGTGATTTTTTGTATCGATTTCCAATGGTTATTTTTTGTATCGATTTGCATTAGTTTTTTTTGTATCTATTTACATTAGTGATTGTTTGTATCGATTTGCATTAGTGATTGTTTGTATCGATTTGCAGTATTGTTTTTTATCGATTCGCAATTGTGAGTTTTTGTATCGATTTGTATTAGTGATTTTTGTATCGATTTGCATTAGTGATTGTTTTTGTATCGATTTACAATGTAAGTGTTTTATCGATTTGAAATGGATATTTTTTGTATCGGTTGTCGTTAGTGTTTTTTTGTATCGATTTTCAATGGTGAATTTTTGTATCGATTTGCATTAGTGATTTTTTGCAATAGTGATTTTTTGTATCGCATTTGATTAGTAATTTTTTGTATCGATTTGACTTAGTGATTTTTTGCATCGATTTTTTTGTGATTTTTTGTATCGATTTACATTAGTGATTTTTTGTATCGATTTACATTAGTTCTTTTTGTATCGATTTACAATGGTGATTTTTTTATCGATTTATAGTAGTGATTTTTTTATCGATTTGCAATGGTGATTTTTTGTATCTATTTACATTAATGATTTTTTGTATCGATTTGCATTAGTAATTTTTTGTATCGATTTACATTAGTGATTTTTTGTATCGATTCGCATTAGGTATTTTTTGTATCGATTTGCTAATGCATTAGTAATTTTTTCTATCGATTCACATTAGTGATTTTTTGTATCGATTGGCATTAATTATGTTTGTCAATGGTATTTCTTTGTATTGATTTGCATTATTGATTTTGGATCGATTTGTATTAGTGATTTTTGTATGTATTGGCATTAGTGATTTTTTTTGTATCGATTCGCATATGTGATTTTTTGGATCAATTTGCATTAGTGAATTTTTATATCCATTTGCATTACTGATTTTTTGTATAGATGTGCAATGGTGATTTCTTGTATCGATTTACATTAGTGATTTTTTGTATTTACTTACATTAGTGATTTTTTGTATCGATTCGCAATGGTGATTTGTTTGTATCGATTTGCATAAGTAATTTTCTGTATCGATTTGCATTAGTGATTTTTGTATCTATTTAAAATGGTGATGTTTCGTATCAATTAACATTAGTTATTTTTTGTATCGATTTTCATTGTGTATCGAATTACATTTGTGATATTTTGTATCGATTTGCATTAGTGATTTTTTGTAGAAAGTTGAAATGATTATTTTTTGTATTTATTTGCATTAGTTATTTTTGTATCGATTTTCATTAGTGATTGTGTTTATCGATTTGCATTAGTTATGGTTTTTTTCGATTTGCATTAGTGATGTTTTTGTGGATTTGCATTAGTGATTTTTTTTCGATTTGCAATGTAAATTTTTGTATAGATTTGCAATGGTGATTTTTTGTATCGGTTTTCGTTAGTGAGTTTTTGTATCGATTTGCAATGGTGATTTTTTTGTATCGATTTGCAAATTAGTAATTTTTTGTAGCGATTTAAATCCATGATTTTTATATCGATCTGAAATGGTGATTTTTGTATCGATTTCATTAGTGATATTTTGTATCGATGTTTTAGTGATTTTTTGTATCGATTTGCATTAGTGATTTGGTGCAATGGTGATTCTTTGTATCGATTTGGATTAATGATTTTTTGTATCGATTTGCATTAGTGATTTTTTGCAATGGTGATTTTTTGTATCGATTTGCAATGGTGATGTTTTGTATTGATTTGCATTAGTGTTTTTGTTTGTTTCGATGTGCATTACTTATTTTTTGAATCGATTTGCATTAGTGATTGTTTGTATCGATTTGCAATGGGTATTTTTGTATCGATTTGCATTAATTATTTTTTGTATCTATTTGCAAAAGTGATTTGTTTGTATCGATTTGCATTAGTGATTTTTTGTATTGACGTACATTAGTGATTTTTTGGATCGATTTGCATTAGTGATTTTTTTTATCAATTTTCAATGATGATTTTTTTTGACGATTTGCATTAGTAATGTTTTGTATCGATTTGACAAAGTGATTTTTTGTATCGATATTTTAGTGATTTTGTTACTGATTTACATAAGTGATTTTTTGTATCAATTTACATTAGTGATTTTTTGTATCTATTTGCAATTGTGATTTTTTGTATCTATTTGCAATGGTGATTTTTCTATCGATTTACATTAGTGATTTTTGTATCGATTTGCAATGGTGATTTTTTGTATCTATTTACATTAGTGATTTTTTTATCGATTTGCATTAGTAATTTTTTGTATCGATTTACTTTGGTTATTTTTTTATCGATTTGCACTAGTGATTTTCATATCGATTTCCAATGGGTTTTTTTTTGTATCGATTTGCATTGGAGATTTTTGTATCGATTTTCATTAGTGAATGTTTGTATTGATTTACAACTGTGATTTTTTTATCATTTTCATTAGTGATTTTTGTATAGATTGGCATTAGTGATTTTTTGTATCGATTTACATTAGTGATTTTTTGTATCGATTTGCATTAGTGATTGTTTATATCGATTTGCAATGGTGATTTCTTATTTATTTGCAATGGTGATTGTTTATTGATTGCATTAGTTATGGTTTGTATCGATTTGCATTAGTGATGTTTTTTCGATTTGCATTAGTGATGTGTTTGTGGATTTGCATTAGTGATTTTTTTATCGATTTGTATTAGTGATTTTTTTTATCGATTTGCAATGTTGAGTTTTGTATCGATTTGCAATAGTGATTTTTGTATCGATTTGCATTAGTAATTTTTTGTATCGATTTATATTAGAGATTTTCATATCGATTTGCAATTGTGATTTTTTGTATCGATTTTTTAGTTATTTTTTGTATCGATTTGCGTTAGTGATTGTTTGTATCGATTTACATTAGAGATTTTTTTATCGATTTGCAATTGTAATTTGTTGTATCGACTTACATTAGTGATTTTTGTATCGATTTGCAATGGTGATTTTTTGTATCTATTTACATTAGTGGTGTTTTGTATCGATTTGCATTAGTAATTTGTCGTATCGATTTATATTAGTGATTTTTTGTATCGATTTGCATTAGTTATTTTTTGTATCGAGTTCGAATAATTATTTTTTTGTATCTATTTGCAATGTTGATTTTTGTATCGGTAGTCAATGGTGATTATTTTGTATCGATTTTCGTTAGTGATTTTGTGTATCGATTTGCAATGTTTTTTTTGTATCGATTTGCATCAGTAGTTGTTGTATCTATTTACATTGAATATTTTTATATCGATTTGCAATTGTGCTTTTTTGCATCGATTTTTTAGTGAGTTTTTTTATCGATGTTTATTAGTGATTTTTGCCATCGATTTACATTAGTGATTTTTTGTATCGATTTGCAATTGTGATTTTTTGTATCAATTTACATTAGTGATTGAATGTATCGATTTGCATTAGTGATGTTTTTATCTATTGGATTAGTGAATTTTATATCGATTTGCATTAGTGATTTTTTGTATCGATTTGCAATGGTGATGTTTGTATCGATTTGCATTAGTGATTTTTGTTACTATTTACATTAGTGAGTTTTTGTAACGATTTGCATTATTGATTTTTTTGTATAGATTTACTTAGTTATTGTTTGTATCAATTTACATTTGTGATTTTTTTGTATCGATTTACATTTGTGATTTTTTTGTATCGATTTACATTTGTGATTTTTGTATCGATTTGCAATGGTGATTTTTTGTATTTTTTTACATTAGGGATTTTTTGTATCGATTTATATTAGTGATTTTTAGACCGATTTCCAATGGTTATTTTATGTATCGATTTGCATTAGTGATTTTTTGTATCGATTTTCATTAGTGATTTTTGTATCGATTTCTATTAGTGATTTTTTGTATCGATTTACATTAGTAATTTTTGTATCGATTTGCAATAGTGATTTTTGTATCTATTTACATTAATGATTTTTGTATCGATTTGCATTAGTAATTTGTTATTTCGATTTGCATTAGTTATTTTTTGTATCGATTTACATTAGTGATTATTTGTATCGATTGGCATTAGTGGAGTTTGTTAATTGTAATTTTTTGTATTGATTTGCATTAGTGATTTTGGATCGATTTGCATAAGTGATTTTTTGTATCGATTGGCATTAGTGATTTTTTGTATCGATTTACATTAGTGATTTTTTAGATCGATTTCCAATGGTTATGTTTTGTATCGATTTGCATTAGTGATTTTTTGTATCGATTTTCATTAGTGAATTTTTGTATCCATTTCCGTTAGTGATTTTTTGTATCGATGTGCAATGGTTATTGGTTGTAATGATTTAGATTAGTTATTGTTTTTATCGATTTGCAATGGTTTTTTCTTATCGATTTGCATCAGTGATTTTTTATCGGTTTGCATTAGTGATTGTTTGTATGTATTTGCATTAGTGATGTTTTTATTTCGATTTGCATTAGTGATTTTTTGCCGATTTGCATTAATGATTTTATTTATCGATTTGCATTAGTGATTTTTTTGTATCGATTTGCAATATTTATTTTTGTATCGATTTGCATTAGTGATATTTGTATCGATTTTCGTTAGTGATTTTTTGTATCGATTTCCAAAGGTGATTTTTTTGTATCGATTTGCATTAGTAATTTTTTTGTATCGATTTAAATTAGAGATTTTTTTATCGATTTGCAATGGTGATTTTTTGTATCGATTCCATTAGTGATTTCTTGTATCGATCTGCATTAGTGATTTTTTGTATCGATTTGAATTAGTGATTTTTGCAATGGTCATTTTTTACATTAGTGATTTTTTGTATCGATTTGCATTAGAGATTTTTTTATCGATTTGCAATGGTGATTTTTTGTATCGATTCCATTAGTGATTTCTTGTATCGATCTGCATTAGTGATTTTTTGTATCGATTTGAATTAGTGATTTTTGCAATGGTCATTTTTTGCATTAGTGATTTTTTGTATCGATTTACATTAGAGATTTTTTTATCGATTTGCAATGGTGATTTTTTGTATCGATTCTATTAGTGATTTCTTGTATCGATCTGCATTAGTTATTTTTGGTATCGATTTGAATTAGTGATTTTTGCAATGGTCATTTTTTGCATTAGTAATTTTTTGTATCGATTTGCATTAGTGATTTTGGGAATGGTTATTTTTTGTATCAATTTGCAATGGTGATGTTTTGTATTGATTTGCATTAGTGATTTTGTTTGTTTCGATGTGCATTAGTGATTTTTCATCGATTTGCATTAATGATTTTTGTGTCTATTTGCAATGGCTATTTTTGTATCGATTTACATTAGTTATTATTTGTATCGATTTGCATTAGTGATTTGTGTGTATCGATTTTCATTAGTGATTTTTTGTATCGATTTACATTAGTGATTATTTGTATCGATTGGCATTAGTGGTGTTTGTCAATGGTAATTTTTTGTATTGATTTGCATTAGTGATTTTGGATCGATTTGCATAAGTGATTTTTTGTATCGATTGGCATTAATGATTTTTTTGTATCGATTTACATTAGTGATTTTTAGATCGATTTCCAATGGTTATGTTTTGTATCGATTTGCATTAGTGATTTTTTGTATCGATTTGCATTAGTGAATTTTTGTATCCATTTCCATTAGTGATTTTTTGTATCGATGTGCAATGGTTATTTGTTGTAATGATTTAGATTAGTTATTGTTTTTATCGATTTACATTAGTGATTTTTTGTATCGATTTACATTAGTGATTTTTATATCGATTCACATTAGTGATTTTTTTGTCGATTTGCATTAGTGGTTTTTTGTATCGATTTGCAATGGAGATTTTTGTATCGATTTGCAATGGTTATTTTTTGTATAGATTGGCATTAGTGATTTTTTGTATTGACTTACATTAGTGATTTTTGTATCGATTTTCATTAGTGATTTTTTGCAATGGTTATTTGTTGTATCGATTTGCAATGGTGATATTTTGTATCTATATGCATTAATGATTTTGTTTGTGTCGATTTTCATTAGTAATTTTATCTATTTATTTACATTAAGTATTGTTTGTATCGATTTGCAATGGTCATTTTTTGTCATGAATTTTAAATCATTAGTTTTTGTATAGATTTGCAATGGTGATTTTTTATCGATTGGCATTAGTGATTTTTATATCGATTTGCATTGGTGATTGTTTGTATCGATTTGCATTAGTGATGTGTTTTTATCGAGTTGATTAGTGATTTTTTGTCGATTGGCATTAGTGATTTTTTGTATCGATTTGCAATGGTGAGTTTTTGTATAGATTTGCATTAGTGATTTTGTGTATTGATTTACATTAGTGATTTCTTGTATCGATTTGCAATGGTGATTTTTTGTATAAACTTGATATGATTATTTTGTTTATTTATTTTCATTAATGATGTTTTGTATCGATTTGCAATGGTTTTTTCTTATCGATTTGCATCAGTGATTTTTTATCGATTTGCATTAGTGATTGTTTGTATGTATTTTCATTAGTGATGTTTTTATTTCGATTTGCATTAGTGATTTTTTGCCGATTTGCATTAATGATTTTATTTATCGATTTGCATTAGTGATTTTTTTGTATCGATTTGGAATATTTATTTTTGTATCGATTTGCATTAGTGATATTTGTATCGATTTTCGTTAGTGATTTTTTGTATCGATTTCCAATGGTGATTTTTTTGTATCGATTTGCATTAGTAATTTTTTTTGTATCGATTTACATTAGAGATTTGTTTATCGATTTGCAATGGTGATTTTTTGTATCGATTCCATTAGTGATTTCTTGTATCGATTTACATTAGTGATTTTTTGTATCGATTTGAATTAGTGATTTTTGCAATGGTCATTTTTTGCATTAGTGATTTTTTGTATCGATTTGCATTAGTGATTTTGGGAATGGTTATTTTTTATATCAATTTGCAATGGTGATGTTTTGTATTGATTTGCATTAGTGATTTTGTTTGTTTCGATGTGCATTAGTGATTTTTCCATCGATTGGCATTAGTGATTTTTTGTGTCTGTTTGCAATGGCTATTTTTTATCGATTTACATTAGTTATTATTTGTATCGATTTGTATTAGTGATTTGTGTGTATCGATTTGCATTAGTGATTTTTTGTATTGACGTACATCAGTGATTTTTTGGATCGATTTGCAATGGTGATTCTTGTATCGATTTGCATTAGTGATTTTTTAATCAATTTTCAATGGTGATTGTTTTTATTGATTTGCATTAGTAATTTTTTGTATCGAATTGAATTAGTGATTTTTTGTATAGATTTTTTAGTGATTTTTGTATCGATTTTCATTAGTGATTTTTTGTATCGATTTACATAAGTGATTTTTTATATCGATTTACATTAGTTATTTTTGTACCGATTTGCAATGTTGATTTTTTGTATCGATTTTCATTAGTGATTTTTTGTATCGATTTACATTAGTGATTTTTCGTATCGATTTACATTAATTAGTGATTTTTTTAATCAATTTTCAATGGTAATTTTTTTTATCGATTTGCATTAGTAATTTTTTGTATCGATTTGACTTAGTGATTTTTTTTATCGATTTACATTAGTGATTTTTTGTATCTATTTACATTAGTGATTTTTTGTATCGATTTGCATTAGTAATTGTTAGTATCGATGTACATTAGTGATTTTTTGTATCGATTTGCAATTGTTTTTTTGTATCGATTTGCAATGTTGATTTTTGTATCGATTTTCAATGGTGATTTTTTGTATCGATTTTCATTAGTAATTTTTGGTATCGATTTACATTAGTGATTTTTGTATCGATTTGCAATGGTGATTTTTTGTATCGATTTGCATTAGTGATGTTTTGTATCGATTTGCATTAGTGATGTTTTGCAATGGTTATTTTTTGTCTTGAGTTGCATTAGTGATTTTGTTTGTGTCGATGTGCATTAGTCATTTTTTGCATCGATTTACATTAGTGATGTTTTGTATCGATTTGCAATGGGTATTTTTGTATCGATTTGCATTAGTGAGTTTTTGTATCGATTTGCATTAGTGATTTTTTTGTATTGACGTACATTTGTTATTTTTTGTATCGATTTGCAATGGTGATTTTTTGTATCGATTTGCATTAGTAATCTTTTGTATCAATTTGAATTAGTGATTTTTTGTATCGATGTGTTTAGTGATTTTTTGTATCGATTGACATTATTTATTTTCTGTATGGATACGCATTAGTGATTTTTTTGTATCGATTTACAATGGTGATTTTTTGTATCGATTTACATTAGTGCTTTTTGTATTGATTTACATTAGTGATTTTTGTATCGATTTGGAATGGTGATTTTTTGTATCGATTTACATTAGTGATGTTTTGTATCGATTTACATTAGTGATTTTTTTGTATCGATTTACATTAATTATTTTTTGTATCGATTTACATTAGTGATTTTTTGTACTTTTTTTGTATCGATCTGCATTAGTAATTTGTTGCATCGATTTGAATGAGTGATTTTTTGTATCGATTTACATTAGTGATGTTTTGTATTGATTTACATTATTGATTTTTTGTATCGATTTACATTAGTTATGTTTTGTATCGATTTGCATTGGTGATGTTTTGTATCGATTTGCATTGGTGATGTTTTGTATCGATTTGCATTACTTGTTCTTTGTATCGATTTGCATTAGTGATTTTTTGTATCGATTTACATTAGTTATTTTTTGTATCAATTTACATTAGTGATTTTTGTATCGATTGATAATGGTGATTGAATGTATCGATTTACATTAGTGATTTTTTTTATCGATTTACATTAGTGATTTTTTGTATAGATTTACATGAGTGATTTTTTGTATCGATGTACATTAGTGATTATTTGTATCGTTTTCAATGGTGATTTGTTTGTATCGATGTGCATCAGTAATTTGCTGCATCGATTTTGCATCAGTAATTTGGTTCATCGATTTGAAGGAGTTATTTTTTTGTATCGATTGTCATTAGTGATTTTTTGTATCGAATTACATTAGTGATTTTTTGTATCGATTTACATTAGTGATTTTTTGTATCGATGTACATTAATGATTTTCGTATCGATTTGCAATGGTGATCTTGTGTATCGATTTACATTAGTGATTTTTTGTATCGATTTACATTAGTGATTTTTGTATCGATTTATAATGGTGATTGTTTGTATCGATTTACATTAGTGATTTTTGTATCGATTTGCATTAGTTATTTTTTGTATCGATTTGCCATGGTGATTTTTTGTATCGATTTGCATTAGTGATTTTTTGTATCGATTTACATTAGTGATTTTTTGTATCGATTTGCAATGGTGATTTTTTATCGATTTACATTAGTGATCGTTTGTATCGATTTACATTAGTGATTTTTTGTATCGATTTATAATGGTGATTGTTTGTATCGATTTACATTAGTGATTTTTTTATCGATTTGCATTAGTTATTTTTTGTATCGATTTGCAATGGTGATTTTTTGTATCGATTTACAGTAGTGATTTTTGTATCGATTTGCATAAGTGATTTTGTGTATTGATTTACCTTAATGATGTTTTGTATCGAGATACATTAGTGATTTGTTTGTATCGATTTACATTAGTGATTTTTTTATAGATTTATATGAGTTACTTTTTGTATCGATGTACATTAGTGATTATTTGTATCGATTTGCAATGGTGATTTTTTGTATCGATTTCCGTCAGTAATCTGTTGCATCGATTTGTATCAGTAATTTGTTGCATCGATTTGAATGAGTGATTTATTTGTATCGATTTTCATTAGTGATTTTTTTGTATCGAATTACATTAGTGATTTTTTGTATCGATTTACGTTAGTTATTTTGTGTATCGATTTACATTAGTGATTTTTGTATCGATTTGCAATGGTGATTTTGTGTATCGATTTACATTAGTGATTGTTTGTATCGATTTATATTAGTGATTGTTTGTATCGATGTACATTAGTTGTTGTTTTGTATCGATTTGCATTAGTGATGTTTAGTATCGATTTGCATTAGTGATTTTTTGTATCGATTTGCAATGGTGATTTTTTTATCGATTTACATTAGTAATCGTTTGTATCGATTTACATTAGTGATTTTTTGTATCGATTTACAATGGTGATTGTTTGTATCGATTTACATTAGTGATTTTTGTATCGATTTGCATTAGTGATTTTTTGTATTGATCTGCATTAATGATTTTTTGTATCGATCTGCATTAATGATTTTTTGTATCGATTTGCATTAGTGATTTGTTGTATCGACTTACGTTAGTGATTTTTTATATTGATTTGCATTAGTGATTTTTTTGTATTGATTTTCGTTAGTGATTTTTGTATTGATTTGCATTAGTAATTTTTTGTATTGATTAGCATTAGTAATTTTTTGTATGATTTAAGTTAGTTACTTTTTGTATTGATTTACGTTAGTGATTTTTTGTATTGATTTGCATTAGTAATTTTTTGTATTGATTTACGTTAGTGATTTTTTGTATTGATTTGCATTAGTAATTTTTTGTATTGATTTTCGTTAGTGATTTTTTGTATTGATTTGCATTAGTAATTTTTTGTATTTATTTGCATTAGTAATTTTTTGTATGATTTAAGTTAGTTATTTTTTATATTGATTTGCATTAGTGATTTTTTTGTATTGATTTACGTTAGTGATTTTTTGTATTGATTTGCATTAGTAATTTTTTGTATTGATTAGCATTAGTAATTTTTTGTATGATTTAAGTTAGTTATTTTTTGTATTGATTTACGTTAGTGATTTTTTGTATTGATTTGCATTAGTAATTTTTTGTATTGATTAGCATTAGTAATTTTTTGTATGATTTGCATTAGTGATTTTTTGTATCGATTTATATTAGTTATTTTAGATTGCTTATGTTTTGTCCCACTGACATTTTTTTCTTTCCTTCTCTCCTGTCAATTTAGCTGCGATATCTGGCCCAATGGGTCGACTGACATTTCCTGAAGTCTGTGTCCCCAGTATGACCCACGGGCATGGCATGCAAGCGATGATAACCAAACAATTTTCAACGTCATCCCAGTCTGTTCGTCATTTCAGCGGTGGGAATCTCCTCCAAGAAGAAAAACTCGTCAGCTCAAAAGCCAACTTCTTTGCCGATTCTTTTTCGGGTGAGTCAACACTAACAGATTTTGCTTTTTGTTGAATGAAAATAATAATTGATTTGTTTCGAATTTTCAGCTGACTTTCCTGTGAATGAATCGAAGGTTTGTTCTGTCTGTTTTATGGTATATTAACATTTTTTGAGGGGCAGGGAGTAATAATAACTAAACCAACAGTTCACTAATTTAGGAAATGTCATTATGTGCAATGGTTCCATGTTCAACTTCTGTCGAAAGTTTTGCATGAGAGATGGTGGCGTCTTAGTAATCGATTCGAAAAAATCAGAGAAAAGAATCAAAACACCTGAATGAAATTGAAAAAATCATAACGTACGATTTTTTTATTATTATTTATTTTCGTTTACGACATACCAACTTTTGGGGTAACTTATTGTCCAAGCACAATCACAATGCTAAACGGGTTACCTGTTTTACATAATATCAACCCGTTTTGGTGATCCAAAGCCAAAAAAATAATAATTATGATAAACGACATAAATTGTATGCAAGGTCACATTTTACCCATAGTTGCAGGTTCATGGCTTTCCTTTGCATAATTGAACAGAATAGCTCCGTCATAGGGACAACTGATTCCATAACTTGCGTCAATATTCGTTCAGTTAATTATTGCTTGGGAATTGAAATTGCAAAAAAAAAACTAAAATAAAATAAAATAAATAAGTTGAATTGTTTTTTAACAAAAATAAAAAAAGAATATCTACAATTTTCATGGCGTTAAAAAAAAAAACCCGCCCCACATGAACAGTCATTTTGTTTGTTATTTTGTAATCGATGTAAAGAGAGAGAGAGAGAGAGAGAGAGAGAGAGAGAGAGAGGGAGGGGGGATAGCGTCGAGTTAATTGTTGATCAATATTTGCTGATTAAGGGATCGGGTTTTGAACCTGAATGTGAAGACAAACACCACTTTTAGTCACACTGAAGAGACGTATTGCAGCGAAATAGCTTTATGTGGATGAATATAATTTCATAAATAATCCTGCCGTACAGAAAACGTCGCCCCCACCCAATTAAAAGCAAAAACCCAATCAATAAGATGCACCGTGTGAAAAGTCTTGTTTCGTGTTAATTAATTTGGATCATTCTCTAAAGTATAAGATTATGTGACAATGTTATTATAAAGATGTGCCACGATGTTTTCTTAAATGTTGTTTCTTTTAATTAATAGTAAGTAATTCTAGAACTTTTGATAATATTTCACTTATTTTTGCTCAAATTTTGGATAAAAATGACCATTTTTTTTACAATTTTATTTTGTGCCGTGAAATGTACTTTTTAGTTATTTTTTTTTTAAGTGTCGATAATCCAACCATTCTTAATCGTTGGTTGTTATTGATCTTTTTATGCCCCAAATATTTTTATTTTTAAAACACTTTTTACGCAAAAACTAAACGTTGTATTATTTTTTTACATTAAACGAATTTGCAGATTTGGAAAATATAAGAATGCTAAAACAAACGATAGTTTCATAAGAATAATTGTCAAAATATAAAATGACGGCCACCGAGCAAAACTTTTTAACAAAATTAAAGATGAAGTACAATTTTATTTAGAAAGAAGAAATGCAAAATAAAACAAAAAAATCAATTGTAACACACATTTGGGCAAACGTCAATTAAAATAGATTAGATACTCCAACTATACATCTGCTACAATTGAACTAAATCGTTAATTGGATGTACAACATGTACTGATAATTAATGTAAACGTTTTTTGTCTTTATATTTGATAACTACAGGTCATAAAAATGCAATGGAGCGAAAGACATCTTGTTACAATGACGAGAGTCACACGTCATCTCGAACAGACACTTTGGTCCGTGGAGGCCTAAACAAGGACAAACTACAAATGGTGACCACTGGCACAAGAGAATCGCGCAAATCGGGTAATGAACGGACGACAACAAGTAAAGGCGACAAGACTACACAGTCAAATGAACAATTCCAAACATCAACGCAAGACGAATTCTGTTTCGCCAATGAGGTTTGTAAGGAAAACTGTGTTTGTGTGAAAATGTTTTAAAACAATAAAGGGGAAACTTAAAAATAGCAATTCATTTCGAGTTTTGATATAACTTCCATATTGTCCTGATGATATTTTAGAGAACTCGCTCACCTCTCACAACTCCAGTCTGCAGAGTTTTGTTCGGCTGTTTGATTATTGTCAATAAATTTAGTAAATTTAGTTTGACACACTAAACATTTTTCCTTCTTCGATAGAATCGTTATCCTATGCTACTTGTAAAAATGAACACATCAAACATGGACCATACATTTTTAGCTTTTTAAACAAGTGACATTTAAATTTATAGTCATTGGACAGGAAATTATTGCGAAATGATATCAAATTCTTTTGAAAAGTCTGTATATATAAATTTGCTCTATAATAAAGAATGTTGAAGGAAAATATGAACCAAAGCAAAGACATTATTATCATAAAAAAAATCTATTAATTTTTCCAAAGATCTTTCACATATCAAATCACTAAATTACTTGCTAAATAGCAATAAAATATTCAGAATAGCATAACATCTTTGATAATATCGGGAGTAAATCTCCCTTTTGTGACAGCCTCCCATACTCAGGTCAGCAACTGACCTCTACCCTCATCGGAACTGTGGCTCGTGATCGCCTTCTCTGGGAGACCTTCACAAAAAAATACTCAGCATCTCAGCTCTGTGTTGATTTCTGCTGAAAAGCAAGAATAAAACATGGCGCCAGGGAAAGAAAGACAGACAACTCAAGGTTTCTAACTACGAAAAGTTAATTTCACAAAAATTACAGATTTTTTTACATATGTAGTTCACCAAAACATTTTAAGTCTCACAAAAATCTTCTTCGTCCACGGTCAGGATAGAGGTGGGGTCTCGGGTGTTCTGGGAGCGAGTTTCTTTCTTGAGAATTGGCTTCAGTCTGCCCCAAAAAGTTTGAGTGTTTGCTTAAACATTCATGGACGGGGTGAGTCTGGCGATTTGCCAGACCAACCAAAATTCAACACGTTGAGGGGAATCCCCAGCCATTTTGCATGTGTGCACTTCTGCAATCCGTCCACAGTTTTCAAAACCTGGGGCAAAAAATGAAATCCTTTCACACGACCTCAGGGGTCAAATTCAGAAAGCCATAGTCTGAACAGGTGTTCTCCAGGCCAACATAGGTCTGTTTTCATCTCCACATTATTCTGACATTTCCTGTCCTTTGGTTTTTTAAACAATAAAATTTATGTCTGTTTTTTTTTTTTTTCAAGCTCATCCCTTTTTGACAGGTCACCTGCCGCTGCTTAGGATTCAGTTAACGTTCAACAGACAATCTCAGCATATTTACCCGGCCTTCCTCAGGGTTTAGAGGTATCTCAATCTCCCCAATGGGGAGTAACATCGCTTCCTCAAACGGTTCTGTCACATTCGCTCCCCCCCCCCTTAGACACATTGCTTCTTATGGAACCAATAGGTCTAAGCCTAACACACTGCTCCATCCTTCTCACAGCTCACCATTAGGTTTCTTAAGCCCCCTCTCCATCGTTGGTTCAATAGAAACAATAAACTAGAAACAATAGCTAGTCTGATAGCCACCCTCCAACGAGGGTTCTCCCTCTTTTTTTGTCCATACAAAAGTTCATTAGAAAGTCATTACAAAGAATTAAAGAAAATCAAAAGTTCATTAAAAGTAATAAAAATGTAGAAGTTCACGGTCTTATTCAGGGTCATTAAGTCTCTTTTTCTTTTCATCATTCATTAGGAAAGTTTGTGGGGTTTTTTTTTCACACTTTACAATGATAACTCCAAAAAAATTCAACATTTATAAATGTCACTTATAGGTGTTTTCCTCAGTTCGTGAATCCTATACTTCCCAATTATCAACTTATTTTAAATTGTAATTTTTTTTTCAAAATATTACTCAGATTTTTTTTCATCAAGTTATTTCCCCTTTCTCATCATTTCTTTTCAGAGTTTCAGTCACAATTTATAAGATTTTTTACATTAACAGCACAGTCTCCCAATCGAAGGTATACAACCCTAATCAGGGTACTTAAGCACCCGCTTTTAGTAAAATACTAAATTGCCACAGTTACTAAAATGTAGAGGATTTTTTTCAGTATATTAGAATTTATCAATTATAATTTCGGGTTAAATTAAAATGTTATTACATAATTTGGATCCTAAAAGTGTCAAAATTTAGAGTCGAAGGTCAAAGTATCTTAAGAGGAAATTGAAATTCAGAGATTAATATTATTAATTGATAAAATTTTCACAGAAATATGTCTAAAGTGACTCCATTTACTTTTACCGCTTTGCATAAATCTAAGCATAAATCCCACACTACAAATCCCCATGCCTATATGAAACATATAAGTATTAAAATCAGTAACAAGTTAAGATAAAGAAAAGTACTGAAGATTATTTTTTAAGATAGATTTGCAGTCTACACCGAAATCGTTTTGAATTACATTTTCAAAATGAATAATTTTCTTTAATAAAGAAGATAAACCAAATAAAACTCAACCAGCGAAAAGATGGCCGCTGATATTCACCTTTTCTATTAAACGTTCAAAAATGATTTTTGAATGAAACGTTTGAATATTCAACATTTCTTGAATAACACAACAGTAATGTTTTAAGTTTCGTCTTTACTGTTAAAAATTCTGTTTTCAAGTGGATGAACTCCATCATGTGAATATAATAGCCGCGTTGTTTGCTCTCGATGGGAGAAACCTTCTAAGGCAGAGGTAGACAATCATAGCAGACATATAATAAATACGTTGTAAGTTAATGTTAAATATCCATGCCCGTGTATTGTACTTCATTCCTGGATGTAAATGTTCTGCCATAATTTATATATAGTGTCCGGAGTCGGATTAGAAAAAAAAAAAAAAAGATGGGAATAAAACAAGTCATCCCAAGTCGAGAAAAGAAAAAGATACACAGGAAGCCAGTAAATACACACTGAAAATGTCTAACTCAAACGAACCACAATCAAAACAGACCAAAATTGATACAACGACTCTCATGATGCAGATCCAGTAACAATAATGCTGAAAAATGACACCAATTATGACATCTTTATTATTTTCCAAGCAACACACTCCCACATCGTTCTTAACGCCACCTACGTGTGAGGTGTGAACGCCCAGTCATAAAACCAGTCTTACATTCAAAGATGCTTGACTACAAAGACATGTCACAGCCCATCGACCCTATAAAAACTTGAAACGAGCAATGATCTGCATGCCGTTCAATTAAATTGGTCAAGACGCATTCAATAATACCAGTAAGACGCCTTACATAATACCAGTAAGATGCCTTAAATAATACCAGTAAGATGCCTTAAATAATACCAGTAAGATGACTTAAATAATACCAGTAAGATGCCTTAAATAATACCAGTAAGATGACTTAAATAATACCAGTAAGGTGCCTTAAATAATACATTAAGATGCCTTAAATAATACCTGTAAGATGCCTTAAATAATACCAGTAAGATTAATTAAATAATACCAGTAAGATGACTCAAATGATACCAGTAAGATGCCTTAAATAATACCAGTAAGATGCCTTAAATAATACCAGTAAAATGCCTTGAATAATACCAGTAAGATTCCTTAAATAATCCCAGTAAGATGCCTTAAATAATACCAGTAAGATGCCTTAAATAATACCAGTAAGACGCCTTAAATAATACCATCAAAATGCCTTAAATAATAACAGAAGATGTCTTAAATAATGCCAGTACGATGCCTTAAATAATACCAGTAAGATGCCTTAAATAATACCAGTGAGATGCCTTAGATAATACCAGTAAGTTGCCTTAAATAATACCATTAAGATGCCTTAAATAATACAAATAAGATGCCTTAAATAATACCAGTAAGATTAATTAAATAATACCAGTAAGATGACTTAAATAATACCAGTAAGATGCCTTAAATAATACCAGTAGGATTCATTAAAGAATACCAGTAAGATGCCTTAAATAATACCAGTAAGATGCCTTAAATAATACCAGTAAGATGCCTTAAATAATACCAGTAGGATTCATTAAATAATACCAGTCAGATGCCTTAAATAATACCAGTAAGATGCTAAATAATACCAGTAAGATGCCTTAAATAATACCAGTAATATTAATTAAATAATACCATTAAGATGCCTTAAATAATACCAGTAAGATACCTTAAATAATACCAGTAAGATGCCTTAAATCATACCAGTAAGATTCATTAAATAATACCAGCAAGATGCCAATAATAATATCAGTAAGATGCCTTATATAATACCAGTAAGATGCCTTAAATAATACGAGTAAGATGCCTTAAATAATACCAGTAAGATTAATTAAATATTACCAGTAAGATGCCTTAAATAATACCAGTAAGATGCCTTAAATAATACCAGTAAGATGCCTTAAATAATACCAGTCAGATGCCTTAAATAATACCAGTAAGATTAATTAAATAATACCAGCAAGATGCCTTAAATAATACCAGTAAGATGCCTTAAATAATACTTGTAAGATGCCTTAAATAATACCAGTAAGATTAATAAAAAAATAATCCCAGTAAGATGCCTTAAAAAATACCTGTAAGATGCCTTAAATAATACCAGTAAGATTAATTAAATAATACCAGTAAGATGCCTTAAATAATACCTGCAAGATGCCTTAAATAATACCAGTAAGATTTATTAAATAATACCAGTAAGATGCCTTAAATAATACCAGTAAGATGCCTATAATTATACATGTAAGATGCCTTAAATAATACCAGTAAGATTCATTAAATAATACCAGCAAGATGACTTAAATATTACTAGTAAGATGCCTTAAATAATACCAGTAAGATGCCTTAAATAATACCAGTAAGATGCCTTAAATAATACCTATAAGAGAAATTACATCATACCAGTAAGATGCCTTAAATAATACCAGTAAGATTCATTAAATAATACCAGTAAGATGCCTTAAATCATACCAGTAAGATGCCTTAAATAATACCAGTAAGATGCCTTAAATATTACCAGTAAGATGCCTTAAATAATTCCAGTAACATGCCCTAGATAATACAATTAAAATGCCTAAATAAATACCAGTAAGATGCCTTAAACATTACCAGTACAGTGCCTTAAAAAATACCATTAAGATGCCTTAAATAATACCAGTAAGATACCTTAAATAATACCAGTAAGATGCCTTAAATCATACCAGTAAGATTAATTAAATAATACCAGCAAGATGCCAATAATAATATCAGTAAGATGCCTTATATAATACCAGTAAGATGCCTTAAATAATACGAGTAAGATGCCTTAAATAATACCAGTAAGATTAATTAAATATTACCAGTAAGATGCCTTAAATAATACCAGTAAGATGCCTTAAATAATACCAGTAAGATGCCTTTAATAATACCAGTCAGATGCCTTAAATAATACCAGTAAGATTAATTAAATAATATTATTAAGAGTCCTTAAATAATACCAGTAAGATGCCTTAAATAATACCTGTAAGATGCCTTAAATAATACCAGTAAGATTAATAAAAAAAATAATACCAGTAAGATGCCTTAAAAAATACCTGTAAGATGCCTTAAATAATACCAGTAAGATTAATTAAATAATACCAGTAAGATGCCTTAAATAATACCTGCAAGATGCCTTAAATAATACCAGTAAGATTAATTAAATAATACCAGTAAGATGCCTTAAATAGTACCAGTAAGATGCCTATAATAATACATGTAAGATGCCTTAAATAATACCAGTAAGATTCATTAAATAATACCAGCAAGATGACTTAAATAATACTAGTAAGATGCCTTAAATAATACCAGTAAGATGCCTTAAATAATACCAGTAAGATGCCTTAAATAATACCTATAAGATTAATTACATAATACCAGTAAGATGCCTTAAATAATACCAGTAAGATTCATTAAATAATACCAGTAAGATGCCTTAAATCATACCAGTAAGGTGCCTTAGATAATAGTAGTAAGATGCCTTAAATATTACCAGTAAGATGCTTTAAATAATTCCAGTAAGATGCCCTAGATAATACAATTAAAATGCCTAAAATAATACCAGTAAGATGCCTTAAACATTACCAGTACGATGCCTTAAATAATTCCATTAAGATGCCTTAAATAATACCAGTAAGATGCCTTAAATAATACCAGTAAGGGGCCTTATATAATACAAGAAAGATGTCTTAAATAATACCAGTAAGATGACTTTAATAATACCAGTAAGATGCCTTAAATAATACCAGTAAGATTCATTAATATTACTAGTTAGATTCATTAAATAATACCAGTAAGATGCCTTAAATAATACCATTAGAATTCCTTTAATAAGACCAGTAAGATTCATTAAATAATACAATTAAAATGCCTTAGATAATACCAGTAACATGCCTTACATAATACCAGCAAGATGCCTTAGATAATACCAGTAAGATGCATTAAATAATACCAGTAAGATTAATTATATAATACCAGTTAGATGCCTTAAATAATACAAGTAATATTCATTACACCATACCATTAAGATGCCTTTAATAATACCAGTAAGATGGCTTAAATCATTCCATTAAGGTGTCTTAGATAATAGTAGTAAGAGGCCTTAAATAATACAAGTGAGATGCCTCAAATCATACAAGTAAGATGCCTTAAATAATACCAGTAAGATGCCTTAAATAATACCAGTTAGATACCTTAAATAATACCAGTAAGATGCCTTATCATACCAGTAAGATTCATTAAATAATACCAGCAAGATGCCAATAATAATATCAGTAAGATGCCTTATATAATACCAGTAAGATGCCTTAAATAATACGAGTAAGATGCCTTAAATAATACCAGTAAGATTAATTAAATATTACCAGTAAGATGCCTTAAATAATACCAGTCAGATGCCTTAAATAATACCAGTAAGATGCCTTAAATAATACCAGTCAGATGCCTTAAATAATACCAGTAAGATTAATTAAATAATACCATTAAGATGCCTTAAATAATACAAGTAAGATGCCTTAAATAATACCTGTAAGATGCCTTAAATAATACCAGTAGGATTAATAAAAAAAAATTACCAGTAAGATGCCTTAAAAAATACCTGTAAGATGCCTTAAATAATACCAGTAAGATTAATTAAATAATACCAGTAAGATGCCTTAAATAATACCTGCAAGATGCCTTAAATAATACCAGTAAGATTAATTAAATAATACCAGTAAGATGCCTTAAATAGTACCAGTAAGATGCCTATAATAATACATGTAAGATGCCTTAAATAATACCAGTAAGATTCATTAAATAATACCAGCAAGATGACTTAAATAATACTAGTAAGATGCCTTAAATAATACCAGTAAGAGTCCTTAAATAATACCAGTAAGATGCCTTAAATAATACCTATAAGATTAATTACATAATACCAGTAAGATGCCTTAAATAATACCAGTAAGATTCATTAAAAAATACCAGTAAGATGCCTTAAATCATACCAGTAAGGTGCCTTAGATAATAGTAGTAAGATGCCTTAAATATTACCAGTAAGATGCTTTAAATAATTCCAGTAAAATGCCCTAGATAATACAATTAAAATGCCTAAAATAATACCAGTAAGATGCCTTAAACATTACCAGTACGATGCCTTAAATAATTCCATTAAGATGCCTTAAATAATACCAGTAAGATGCCTTAAATAATACCAGTAAGAGGCCTTATATAATACCAGAAAGATGTCTTAAATAATACCAGTAAGATTCATTAAATAATACCAGTAAGATTCATTAATATTACCAGTTAGATTCATTAAATAATACCAGTAAGATGCCTTAAATAATACCATTAGGATTCCTTTAATAAGACCAGTAAGATTCATTAAATAATACCAGCAAGATGACTTAAATAATACTAGTAAGATGCCTTAAATAATACCAGTAAGATGCCTTAAATAATACCAGTAAGATGCCTTAAATAATACCTATAAGATTAATTACATAATACCAGTAAGATGCCTTAAATAATACCAGTAAGATGCCTTAAATAATACCAGTAAGAGGCCTTATATAATACCAGAAAGATGTCTTAAATAATACCAGTAGGATGCCTTAAATAATACCAGTAAGATTCATTTATATTACCAGTTAGATTCATTAAATAATACCAGTAAGATGCCTTAAATAATACCATTAGGATTCCTTTAATAAGACCAGTAAGATTCATTAAATAATACAATTAAAATGCCTTAGATAATACCAGTAACATGCCTTACATAATACCAGCAAGATGCCTTAGATAATACCAGTAAGATGCATTAAATAATACCAGTAAGATTAATTATATAATACCAGTTAGATGCCTTAAATAATACAAGTAATATTCGTTACATAATACCATTAACATGCCTTAAATAATACCAGTAAGATGCCTTAAATCATACCAGTAAGGTGTCTTAGATAATAGTAGTAAGATGCCTTAAATAATACAAGTGAGATGCCTCAAATCATACCAGTAAGATGCCTTAAATAATACCAGTAAGATGCCTTAAATAATACCAGTAACATGATTTAAATAATTCCAGTAACATGCCCTAGATAATACAATTAAAATGCCTAAAATAATACCAGTAAGATGCCTTAAACATTACCAGTACAGTGCCTTAAGAAATACCATTAAGATGCCTTAAATAATACCAGTAAGATGCCTTAAATAATACCAGTAAGAGGCCTTATATAATACCAGTAAGATGTCTTAACTAATATCAGTAAGATGACTTTAATAATACCAGTAAGATGCCTTAAATAATACCAGTAAGATTCATTAACTATTACCAGTAAGATTCATTAAATAATACCAGTAAGATGCCTTAAATAATACCAACAAGATGCCTTACATAATACCAGTAAGATGCATTACATAATACCAGTAAGATTAATTATATAATACCAGTAAGATGCCTTGAATAATACCAGTAAGATTCCTTAAATAATCCCAGTAAGATGCCTTAAATAATACAAGTAAGATTAATTAAATAATACCATTAAGATTACTTAAATAATACCAGTAAGATGCCTTAAATAATACCAGTAAGATGCCTTAAATAATACCAGTAAGATTCCTTAAATAATACCAGTAAGATTAATAAAATAATACCAGTAAGATGAGTTTAATAATACCAGTAAGATGCCTTAAATACTACCAGTAAGATTCCTTAGATAATACCAGTAAGGTGCCTTAAATCATACCAGTAAGATTCATTACATAATACCAGTAAAATACCTTAAATGATACAAGTAAGATGCCTTAAATAATACCATTAAGATGCCTTAAATAATACCTGTAAGATGCCTAAAATAATACCATTAAGATGCCTTAAATAATACCAGTAAGATGCCTTAAATAATACAAGTATGATTCATTAAATAATACCAGTAAGATTAATTAAATAATACCATTAAGATGCATTAAATAATACTAATAAGATGCCTTAAATAATACCAGTAAGATGCCTTAAATAATACCAGTAGGATTCATTAAATAATACCAGTAAGATGCCTTAAATAATACCTGTAAGATTCATTAAATAATATCATTGAGATGCCTTAAATAATACCAGTAAGATGCCCTAAATAATACCAGTAAGATGCCTTAAATAATACCAGTAAGATTCATTACATAATACCATTAAGATGCCTTAAATAATACCAGTAAGATTCCTTAAATCATACCAGTAAGGTGCCTTTGATACTAGTAGTAAGATGCCTTAAATAATACCAGTAAGATGCCTTAAATAATACCAGTAAAATGCCTTTAATAATACCAGTAAGATTCATTAAATTATACCAGTAAGATGCCTTAAATCATACCAGTAAGGTGCCTTAGATAATAGTAGTAAGATTCCTTAAATAATACCAGTAAGATGCCTTAAATAATTCCAGTAAGATGCCCTAGATAATACAATTAAAATGCCTAAAATAATACCAGTAAGATGCCTTAGACATTACCAGTACGTAGCCTTAAATAATACCATTAAGATGCCTTAAATAATACCAGTAAGATGCCTTAAATAATACCAGTAAGAGGCCTTAAATAAGACCGGTAAGATTCATTAAATAATACAATTAAAATGCCTTAGATAATACCAGTAAGATGCCTTAAATAATACCAGCAAGATGCCTTGAATAATACCAGTAAGATGCATTAAATAATACCAGTAAGATTAATTATATAATACCAGTTAGATGCCTTAAATAATACCAGTAAGATTCATTACATAATACCATTAAGATGCCTAAAATAATACCAGTAAGATTCCTTAAATTATACCAGTAAGGTGCCTTAGATAATAGTAGTAAGATGCCTTAAATAATACCAGTGAGATGCCTTAAATAATACCAGTAAGATACCTTAAATATTACCAGTAAGATGCCTTAAATAATACCAGTAAGATGCCTTAAATAATTCCAGTAACATGCCCTAGATAATACAATTAAAATGCCTAAAATAATACCAGTAAGATGCCTTAAACATTACAAGTACGACGCCTTAAATAATACCATTAAGATGCCTTAAACATTACCAGTACGATGCCTTAAATAATACCATTATTATGCCTTAAATAGTACCAGTAAGATGCCTTAAATAATACCAGTAAGAGGCCTTATATAATACCAGTAAGATGTCTTAAATAATACCAGTAAGGTTAATTAAATAATACCAGTAAGATGCCTTAAATAATACCAGTAAGATTCATTAAATATTACCAGTAAGATTCATTAAATAATACCAGTAAGATGCCTTGAATAATACCAGTAAGATTCCTTTAATAAGACCAGTAAGATTCATTAAATAATACAATTAAAATGCCTTAGATAATACCAGTAAGATGCTTTTAATAATACCAACAAGATGCTTTAAATAATACCAGTAAGATTAATTATATAATACCAGTTAGATGCCTTGAATAATACCAGTAAGATTCCTTAAATAATCCCAGTAAGATTCCTTAAATAATACAAGTAAGATTAATTAAACATTACCAGTAAGATGACTTAAATAATACAAGTAAGATGCCTTAAATAATACCAGTAAGATGCCTTAAATAATACCAGTAAGATAAATTGAATAATACCAGTAAGATGACTTAAATAATACCAGTAAGATGCCTTAAATACTACCAGTAAGATTCCTTAGATAATACCAGTAAGGTGCCTTAAATAATACCAGTAAGATTAATTAAATAATTCCAGTAAAATTCCTTAAATGATACCAGTAAGATGCCTTAAATAATACCTGCAAGATGCCTTAAATAATACCATTAAGAGGCCTTAAATAATACCAGTAAGATGCCTTAAATAATACCAGTAGGATTCATTAAATAATACCAGTAAGATTAATTAAATAATACCAGTAAGATGCCTTAAATAATACCAGCAAGATTCATTACATAATACCATTGAGATGCCTTAAATAATACCAGTAAGATTAATTAAATAATACCAGTAAGATTCATTTCATCATACCATTAAGATGCCTTACATTATACCAGTAAGATGCCTTAAATCATGCCAGTAAGGTGCCTTAGATAATAGTAGTAAGATGCCTTAAATCATACCAGTAAGGTGCCCTCGATAATACAATTAAAATGCCTAAAATAATACCAGTAAGATGCCTTAAACATTACCAGTACGATGCCTTAAATAATACCATTAAGATGCCTTAAATAATACCAGTAAGATGCCTTGAATAATACCAGTAAGAGGCCTTATATAATACCAGTAAGATGTCTTAAATAATACCAGTAAGATGACTTTAATAATACCAGTAAGATGCCTTAAATAATACCAGTAAGATTCATTAAATATTACCAGTTAGGTTCATTAAATAATACCAGTAAGATGCCTTAAATAATACCAGTAAGATTTCTTTTAATAAGACCAGTAAGATTCATTAAATAATACAATTAAAATGCCTTAGATAATACCAGTAAGATGCCTTATATAATACCAGCAAGATGCCTTAGATAATACCAGTAAGATGCATTAAATAATACCAGTAAGATTAATTATATAATACCAGTTAGATGCCTTAAATAATACCAGTAAAAGGCCTTGAATAATACCAGTAAGATTCCTTAAATAATCCCAGTAAGATGCCTTAAATAATACCAGTAAGATGCCTTAAATAATATAAATATAAAAACTTGAAACGAGCAATGATCTGCATGCCGTTCAATTAAATTGGTCAAGACGCATTCAATAATACCAGTAAGATGCCTATAATAATACCATTAAAATGCCTTAAATAATAACAGAAGATGTCTTAAATAATGCCAGTACGATGCCTTAAATAATACCAGTAAGATGCCTTAAATAATACCAGTGAGATGCCTTAGATAATACCAGTAAGATGCCTTTAATAATACCATTAAGATGCCTTAAATAATACTAGTAAAGTGCCTATAATAATACCAGTAAGATGCCTTAAATAATACCAGTAAGATTCATTAAATAATACCATTAAGATGCCTTTAATGATACCAGTAAGATGCCGTTGATAATACCATTAAGATGCCTGAAATAATACCAGTAAGATGCCTTAAATAATACTAGTAAGAGGCCTAAAATAATATTAGTAATATGCCTTAAATAATACCAGTCAGATGCCTTAAATAATACCAGTAAGATGTCTTAAATAATACCATTATTATGTCTTAAATGATACGAGTAAGATGCCTTAAATAATACCAGTACAATGCCTTAGATAATACCATTAAGATGCCTTAAATAATACTAGTAAGATTCATTAAATAATACCAGTAAGATGCCTTAAATAATACCAGTAAGATTCATTAAATAATACCATTATGATGCCTTAAATAATACCAGTAAGATGCCTTAAACTATACCAGTAAGGTGCCTTAGATAATAGTTATAAGATGCCTTAAATAATACCAGTAAGACGCCTTTAATAATTCCAGTAAGATGCCCTAGATAATACAATTAAAATGTCTTTAATAATACCAGTAAGATGCCTTAGATAATATCAGTACGATAATACCATTAAGATGCCTTAAATAATACCAGTAAGATTCATTAAATAATACCAGTAAGATGCCTTAGATGATAACACTAAGATGCCTTAAATAATACCAGTAAGATTCATTAAATAATACCATTAAGATGCCTTAAATGATACCAGTAAGATGCCGTTGATAATACCATTAAGATGCCTTAAATGATACCAGTAAGATGCCGTTGATAATACCATTAAGATGCCTAAAATAATATCAGTAATATGCCTTAAATAATACCAGTCAGTTGCCTTAAATAATACCAGTAAGATGTCTTTAATAATACGAGTAAGATGCCTTAAATAATACCAGTAAGATGCCTTTAATAATACCATTAAGATGCCTTAAATAATACCATTAAGATGACTTTAATAATACCAATAAGATGCCTTAAATACATTGTAGTGAAATCCATCCACCCTGACGTTTATCGTCAACAATTCTTTGTGATGAAGCAAGAGATGCGGAAACTATCACATCCCTCATTTCCTGATTGAAATCACAAGCGATACTCCACACCTTCGAAAGACAATGTGGTTGCAGCAACCAACAATATAAACATCTGTTTTAGAGGATATGATTGAATCCCAGATCATTGCCAGCTTATGGCACACATCCCACCACATTTTGACAGAGATTACTTCTCAGCCAACCATAAATGACTTGACTGAATCCTGGAATCTACTGCTAGAGCATCAGACCACTTTCGACCTGCAGAGACCCCACAAATTGTCCCCAATCAACTCAAATCAAATCTACATTGTTGAAAAAATTTACTTCACAGAATAATACCAGGACAGGAGTTGGCAACAAATGCAAACCTAACCCTAACCGCAACCCAAAAGGTCGGAGGCAATGCCACAAATGCAAAAGAGAAAACCACTTCTCAAATACATGCCTAAACATAGCATTATCTAATGGAGGATGACACTAATGACGACCAGAGTGATAACGCCTCCTTCATATCAGATGACTAAAGGAAGAAGAGAGAATTCCACATGAACAAAGAACCAATTCACATCAGAATAACCAGGGCCACCACCATTCGTTAATATTAAAGTGATATTAAATTCGGTTTCCCACAGGCTTTTATGAATTACAGTGTGCTGGAGGAAATTGTCTGTGATGATTGACCCCATACAACTTTGATAAATGAAAGACATTTCTATAAATATGGGGTATAAACCTGTGAGTACCAATTATTATCCGCAAAGCAATGGCAGAGCTAAGGCAGTTGTCAAGTACATAAAGCAGATACTCACAACAAACATTAGTCATAGTGGTTCACTGGATACAAACCAAGTGATAAAAACACTTCTACTAGATTGCAACACACCACCACTAAACAAAAGTGTGTCATCAGTAAAACTGCTGTTCACTCAATCTTTGAATGACTTATTAAACCCTACAAAATTCTGCCATGAGTGGTTGGAATTTGCTGAATGCAACACCAAACATACTGAGAACAGGCAACAACTTAATCTATTAAGAATTGAAGAACATGCATCCATCAATATGGACACAAACCCCCTGCAGTGGGACAACACTGGCACAGTTGTTGAATCCCTGTCTTATAGACAGTTCCACATATCAGTTGATAGCAGCAGGAGAGCCACACTTCAAAACCACTATTACCTCCTGAATAAATGCAGATACACACAACCTGATCCATGATAACAGATTACCAGACGCCTTATTAAACAAGAAGATAGACAACCCCACCGAAATCTATACATCAAGAAAACTAACACCCTCAAACACAAATAACGCTGACACCACCTCCCACATCAAGAAGCAAGCGATAGAAACAATACAAAACAAAGGACTAGAAGCCACGTCTAGACCTATCTGTAACAAGACTTCCAGCTCGGATGATAACGTTTTTCTTTCTTTCAAATAAATAATAAATAATAATAGTATTAATTAATTGATAAATAAATAAATATAAATATAAATTTAAATAACATGGAATATAATACCCAAAGTGACGAGAAATCGGTATTTTTACATAGGGTAACTCTTCAAGGCAGAAGTGAACTGTCATGAGTTAATGTTAAACATCCATATCTTCTCTTCATTCCTGATGTAAATGTTCTGCTCAAAACATATATGGTATATTACCGTGAACATGTCGGTCTCAATTTTATGTTGAAGTGATTATACTGAGGCTTTGATATGTTTCAAGAGCAATCATTTAATTAATCCCAATTAGGTTTAACTATCTATTGATCAAATCTGTTTTGTTAAAGGGAGGTTACTCAATGATTATTTAGATTTTATGTAATATAATACATGTGAGGTTAATTATAATTTTTAAGTCATTTACATTTATATATATATATATTGTTATTAATGTAAACTTCATTATTAATACTATTATTAAATAATAAACATTTTTGGTTAATTCTTAATTAATAAGTTGTATCCCAGAAGTATTCTAAAAATCTAGGGGTGAGTAAACTATGAAATGTTTTAGATTCCCTACTTTATGGTGATAGTCATATTACATACTGCTCGTATTTTATTGGATATTTTTAATTAAAGATGTGTCATCTCTCAGATCTGCTCAAATTAATTCCAAGAATAGTTTTGCACCAATTTTATGTCTTGTTAAAATTCAAATCGAGGAATAATGCTATTAAAAATATCTAGAATTCTTATCCTAATTTTGATCAAAATTTTGTCATATAATTTGGATCAGAAAATTTCTGGATTTAATGCTCAAGAGACCTTAAGAAGAAATTAAAATTCAGAAATATTGCTTAACTGATAGAATTTATACAGAAATTAAAGTTATCTGAATTTGCACAAGTAACTATCTATATAAAAAGCCAAGTACGGCCAAGGATGGAATACTATTGCCATATCTGGGCAGGAGCTGCCAAAAACAGCCTATCACGCCTTGACAGAGTACAAAATAGACTTTGTGGTTTAGTGGGGGATGCCCTTTTCTCTAACCTGCAATCCCTCTCCCACAGAAGAGAGGTTGCGAGTCTATCCTTGTTTTATCGTTATTTTCATGGCAGGTGCTCGTCTGAACTCCAATCCCTGGTCCCCCCTCGCCAATCTTTCATGAAAAA
This sequence comes from Euprymna scolopes, assembly GCF_053919585.1. Lineage (NCBI taxonomy): Eukaryota > Metazoa > Mollusca > Cephalopoda > Sepiida > Sepiolidae > Euprymna > Euprymna scolopes. The sequence goes on from NC_136501.1 coordinate 78,017,901, forward strand.
CACCCGTCTAGCTGAATCCACTGTGAAAAATTTCCCCCACTCTATATCTGTGCCTAAATCAAAACGCAGATTTCATGAAAAAAGCTTCTTTCTTAGAACTGCACGCCTGTGGAACTCTGTTCCGTCTGCCTGCTTCCCTCCGGATTACAACTTGGATGTCTTCAAGTCTAATGTTAACAAATTCCTAATGAACCGCCCCCTTAAGTAAACACTTCATCAAATCTCCTCACTAATGTAATGTACTTGCAATAACCCTTATCCCTGAGTGGCTTCCGGGCCTTGATAAGTGATCTCTGTGTAAAAAAAAAAAAAAAAAACAACTTGATCTCCCTTTGCATAAAATTAAACTAAATACATATATCCCATATTACAAATACTTGCGCTTGTTTTACAAAATTTATAATAATTATTTAGTTACTTTCAGAGTGAATGATGTACATACAAGTATATAAATATATAAATATACTTAACTTTATATAGAGATATCCACATGGAATTATTAAAGTCTATTTAATTGTAGTTTATGCAATATTTATTAGAATTACTGTATCTAATAATTATAATTACTTAATACCAATCGATTTTAAATATTTTTATTATATTACACTAGGTATTTATTGAAGGAAAAAAAGAACATAATTCAACGTGTTTATCTTGAAAGTGCAATGTCAAAAGATTTCAGTTTAATAATCCCGTGCAAATTTTTTTAAGGAAAATGTTTAGGAAAATAATCTAATTATCAGGAAAGCACATACACAACAACAGGTGAAGCAAACTAGAGACGAAAATACATTATTCTTGAGTCATTTCCTCATTAATTCTCAACTTGCTTTTAGACACACAGGACTTTTGTCTAATATCCTATTATTATCCACCATTTTAACCGTGCTTAACATAGCATAACTATGTGAGGCAATTGTCAGCACAAATCTCTTTTTACCTACACTGATGCAGAAAAGACAACGTACTTACAATATATATATATATATATATATATATATATATATATATATATATATATATATATATATATATATATATATATATATATATTCATTTTTTATAACTCCAAATACTAGTGGTTCTTCCTTTCACATCCTTGTAAATAGATTCACTTAATTAAGATGATCTATAGTAATTGAGTGAATGAAAGTGGCCATCTTGCAGCCAACCGCCATTTTTATTTCACAGGCAGTGCTCAACTTTAAGTGATTATATTCTAAAAGAAGCGAAATGATTATAGATTTTAACTGATCATTTTTTCATAATGATGACTAGTGTTTTATGCTTTCCCAAAAATCAGGGTAGGAATTGACAATTGTGGCAATTCGAAAGATTCGAACGACATTGTCATCCTCGAGGCCACTGCCAACCACACTGAGAATTAGGGAAAATTTACGTTTATAAAGCACAAATTTCTGACAATGTTTAAATCTAATATTTATAATTATTGCTGCTCGTATTCAGTTAAATAAAATTTATCATTATTGCTTCTTATTTTCTTTTTGATATTATGTATAATTATTATTTTACATAATCATTTTATATTATTTCTAATTATTATTTTACATAATATTTTATACTATTTATAATTATTATTTTACATATTCATTTTTATATTACTTATAATTGTTATTTACATAATATTTTTTATATTATTTATAATTATTATTTTACATAATCACTTTTATATTATTATAATTATTATTTTACATAATCATTTTTATATTATGTATAATTACTATTTTACATATTCATTTTTATATTATTTATAATTTACTTTTATAATTTATAATTTTATTTATTTTATAATTCATAATTTTATTTTACATAGTCCTTTTTATATTATTTATAATTTATTTTACATAATCACTTTTATTATATATTTTTTATTTATAATTATTATTTCACTTATTAATTTTTATATTATTTATAATTGTTATTTTACATAATCACTTTTATACTATTCAGAATATATTTTTTGTAATATCTAATTTTATTTATTTTATAATTTATTATTTTATTTTACATATTCATTTTTATATTATTTATAATTAAAATTTTACATATGCATTTTTAAATAAGTGATAATTATAACTTCTCATATTCACTTTTATACTTATATAATTTTTACGTAACATAATTACTTTTTACTATAAGTATTGCGTCTCATATTTAATGTTATACTAATACATTTATTGTTTCTCATATTCACTTGTATACTATTTCTGATTATTGCTTCTTATATTAAATTTTATACTATTTCTGATTATTGTTTCTTATATTAAATTTTATACTATTTCTGATTATTGCTTCTTATATTAAATTTTATACTATTTCTGATTATTGTTTCTTATATTAAATTTTATACTATTTCTGATTATTGCTTCTTATATTAAATTTTATACTATTTCTGATTATTGTTTCTTATATTAAATTTTATACTATTTCTGATTATTGCTTCTTATATTAAATTTTATACTATTTCTGATTATTGTTTCTTATATTAAATTTTATACTATTTCTGATTATTGTTTCTTATATTAAATTTTATACTATTTCTGATTATTGCTTCTTATATTAAATTTTATACTATTTCTGATTATTGCTTCTTATATTAAATTTTATACTATTTCTGATTATTGCTTCTTATATTAAATTTTATACTATTTCTGATTATTGCTTCTTCTTATATTAAATTTTATACTATTTCTAATTATTGTTTCTTATATTAAATTGTTTACTATTTCTGATTATTGCTTCTTATATTAATTTAATACTATTATTATTATTTATTAATTTAATACTATTATTGTTTCTTATATTAATTTAATACTATTTCTGATTATTGCTTCTTATATTAATTTAATATTTCTAATTATTGTTTCTAATATTAAATTTTATACTATTTCTAATTATTGTTTCTTATATTAAATTGTTGCTTCTTATATTAATTTAATACTATTATTATTATTTATTAATTTAATACTATTATTGTTTCTTATATTAATTTAATACTATTTCTGATTATTGCTTCTTATATTAATTTAATATTTCTAATTATTGTTTCTTATATTAAATTTTATACTATTTCTAATTATTGTTTCTTATATTAAATTGTTTACTATTTCTGATTATTGCTTCTTATATTAATTTAATACTATCATTATTATTTATTAATTTAATACTATTAATTTTTCTTATATTAATTTAATACTATTTCTGATTATTGCTTCTTATATTAATTTAATATTTCTAATTATTGTTTCTTATATTAAATTTCATACAATTTCTTATTATTGTTTCTTATATTAAATTTTATACAATTTCTAATTATTATTTCTTATATTAAATTTTATACTATTTCTGATTATTATTTCTCATATTAAATTTCTTATATTAAATTTTATACTATTTCTAATTATTGTTTCTTATATTAAATTTTATACTATTTCTAATTATTATTGTTTTAGATATAACACGTGTTCATGTCTGCGTGGGTGTAACCATCGTTTGTTGCGGGACTGTTGGTATAGAAGGAAAAAGGAAATGTGTGTTCATCTCACGTTCGGGTCACTATCGTTCATTCGCACGTGGGAAGAGTGAGTAATGTAATGGAAATTGAAATGATAGTGCAGCGTGTACACAAAGACATGTTAGCAGTCAGCTACACGGAGGTGTTCTCTGGCACAAGTTGTAGATAGAGAGAGAGAGAAAGAGTGAGAATGTCAATCCAGTTTATGGAGATAGAAAGCGTATAAAATGTACGTATGGTCTGTTAGCTTTTTGTCCCACATAGTAGCAAGTGGCGTGAGGCATGCGCGTGCGTGCATGCCGAAAAGGCACGCTGTCGGTCCCTAGACCACCCAGCTCGGAAGCTGGTGTGAAAAGGGTGGAAACAGCTTGTCTCTTCCTTTTATAGGTGTTTCCGGTGTGTCTTTTGCACATGTGTGGATTTCCTTTGAAAGGGGAAGTGACGTCGCCCATGTGTGCGTATGTGTGCGCGTATATGTGCGTATATATGAGTACATGTGTGTACGTTAGCGTGTGTGTGTGTATACACGTGAATGTGAGTGTATATACGCGAACGTAAATATATGTACGTGTGTGGACGTGCGCGCGTATGTATATGACAATTAATATAACTTGAGATGTGAACGCGTGTTTTTGTGTGAGACTAGTAAGAGTAATGGCAATTAAAGGGTGGCTCCACACTCTCCAAAGCCCGCAAGCTGGGGCCTCACCATCGGATATAGTTTAAGGTCATATCCAGGACCGTTTAAGTTTGAAATAGCAGTTTGAATTAATACATCATAAAAATATCCATTCCTGTTATCATTCGATTTGAAGATGGTCATGTTTTGGTCTGTAGGTAGGTAGTCCCATGGTAATGTGTTTCTCAGGCGGGAAGTTCTTAGAAACTCTGATCATGGGAATTCCCCTTGATGCTATGCACACAACTATTCAGTTGTGGTAGCTAGACAAGTTCTTATTGTGAATGTCTTACAAGGTGGAACCAGTGCTTTTAGCTTAGTCAAGCATCTTCTATAGAAATAACGATAGAATAGATTGGCAGATTGCGAAGTCAATTTTGTACTCTGTTAACATATTTAAGAATACTCTGGGTGGCATCTCTTTAAATGTAGCTTCTATCTCCATCTTAAGACGTATCTGACTTTTATATAACTATAGAATTGCATCAGGAGTTCTTTCGGAGGAAGTAGAATGATCCAACCAGTTCGCAGCAATCTTAGCAACTGATACCACGGTTGTTATCCAGACAAAATTGTGTAAGCTATTCGTGAATATCATGCAGCTATGGTTCTCTCGTTTCTTTGGCTTATTTTTTCAATTTTTGTGTCAGCTTCGACCTTTGAGTGTGACATATCTAACATCATTTCGCAGTATTTCAGAATGTTAAAAGGCAGTTTGTAATTTTGGTATTTCCTTAAAATAGGAGCAGAAAATTATTGTCAGAAAAGTTTACAGGTTTTGATGAAATTTTACCGTTTTTTTTTTGTTGTTTTTTTTTTTTGTTTTTTTCAGGAGAGAGGAAACAATAAAAGTCAATATTATGAATATCCAAATAGAAATGTCCATGGAGTCAAAAATTACCACCTTTTATCGCTGTTTAATTTCGGACACTTTTCTTCAACTACTTACTCACTAACTCTGACCCTTCAGTTATAACCCTGAAAAGTAAACTTTGTCGCGTAATCACTGTCACCCAACACTAATCCTAACCCATAAAAAATAATAATATAGCAATAATAAAGAAGCAGCATTTTTATGTACTCCTCCAACAGCGGCAAATCTAATTGCCATCTCTATTTCAACAAGAAACTGATGTTGGAGAGGGGAAAACAAGACTAGATCAGGATTAGACCATTTCCCATTTCTGATTACAATTTTTAATATTCCATTTCGTAAAAAGTATTCATAATCTCATATGATTCATGCCAATCTATTTGAAATAATCAGTTATTTTGGTGTTGATTTTCGTAGCAACCTTTCTTTTAAAGGAAGTGGAATCGTCAGGTTTCTTTTTACAGCATATTCCATTCTTTCCTCCATCTGATGATGTTTGACTCACCCCCATTTTGATTATCTCCTCCCCCCCCCCATTTTTTTCTTTGTTCAAACAGAAAATTAATCTGATTTTTTTTGTTTCAGATTCCAAAAGAATTCGCACGAATTAAAATAAACGATGAGGATTTCATGGCTAGACCAAAGGTAAGTTGAAAGATATGTATAGAGAAATAGTATGGAAAGAGTTGGACGAACGAGAGGATCAGGGCTAGAAAAGGGGATAAAGAGGTTGAAAAGGTGATGGAGAGAAGGTAAAAGGAGAATAGAGAGAGATGAGATCAGAAAGAGACATAGCGATTGAAAGAGGAAGATGAGAAACTGTGACGAGCTGAAAGAGAATGAAATGAATAGATCAAAATAGAAAAAGAATGGCTATTCTAAGCGAGGGGTGATCGAAAAATAGTGAGACGAGAGTGGGAGATGACGGAAAATGCGATTGATGCCTGTGAACAAACTGACATGACTATATATCCTCCCTCCACGTATATCCGTATGTTTAATATATCCGTATGTTTAATATATCTGTATGTTTAATATATCCGTATGTTTAATATATCCGTATGTTTAATATATCTGTATGTTTAATATATCCGTATGTTTAATATATTCGTATGTTTAATATATCCGTATGTTTAATATATCTGTATGTTTAATATATCTGTATGTTTAATATATCTGTATGTTTAATATATCCGTATGTTTAATATATCCGTATGTTTAATATATCCGTATGTTTAATATATCTGTATGTTTAATATATCTGTATGTTTAATATATTCGTATGTTTAATATATTCGTATGTTTAATATATTCATATGTTTAATATATCCGTATGTTTAATATATTCGTATGTTTAATATATTCGTATGTTTAATATATCCGTATGTTTAATATATTCGTATGTTTAATATATCCGTATGTTTAATATATTCGTATGTTTAATATATTCATATGTTTAATATATCCGTATGTTTAATATATTCGTATGTTTAATATATCCGTATGTTCAATATATTCGCATGTTTAATATATTCGTATGTTTAATATATTCATATGTTTAATATATTCGTATGTTTAATATATTCGTATGTTTAATATATCCGTATGTTTAATATATCCGTATGTTTAATATATTCGTACGTTTAATATATCCGTATGTTTAATATATCCGTATGTTTAATATATTCGTATGTTTAATATATTCGTATGTTTAATATATTCATATGTTTAATATATTCGTATGTTTAATATATTCATATGTTTAATATATTCGTATGTTTAATATATTCGTATGTTTAATATATCTGTATGTTTAATATATCCGTATGTTTAATATATCTGTATGTTTAATATAGGCACCGCCAAAAATAGCCGAAAAATAAAGTTGTTGTTGTTTTTTAAAACGAAATTACATTTATTAAAATCCATTATTTCTGAGTAACTTTTTTTTCCAGAAAGATAAAACCCTGAATTTTATCATATAGAAAACAGAATAATGTAAAACTCTTTCTACTATTTTTAATTAAATTTTAAATGTTAAATTTTCCCAAAAAAGTTAACAATTGACATTTTTTTTCTTGCACAAGACACGTACAAAAATATTTAAAAAAAAAAAGGTATTTGAAATAATTAATATATTTATTTGTTGTCTAACTAAGATTTAGGATCATTTTCTATGAGAATATGCAAAAATATAAGTACCTGGATTTCAAATAATTCCACTTATTCATATAGGCAACCAGTTACTTCGCGTCGATCTAGTTGATAAAAAGCAAACTATGGAAGACCAAACAGGCTAAAAAAAACTTATTTTTCAGTGACGAAAATTTCAATGTATTATTAACGCTGAGGCTGGCCAATACCAGATGGGTGACCATTTGTATGAGTTTGGTTTTTAATGTGTATGTGTGTGGGGGCCAGGCTCCCCAAAATGGGGGAGGGGGCAATTTAAAGCAGAATACAAAAAAATTATTTCAGCGCGTTTGGTCCACCGTAGTCGAAAGGCGGCAAACGTTTTCAAACGGGATCGAAAAAATGATGCTATTTTTAACACAAAGGGCACAATATTTATCGAATTTTTTTTTGTATTCTTCAAAGCATGCCCTGTTTAATAATGGTCATGCATTATTCAGCTCGCTAAAAAAAAATTGTTAATTTATTTATCAAAGATTTTAAAATGGCTTTTTTCGTATAAATATTAAATTTTTTTTTTTTTTTTTTTTTTGCTTAACTTAAATTAATTATTTTACTTAACATATTCACCGAATTTCACACTTCAAAACTCAAAAGCGGGATAATTAAACACAATCGAAGTTCAGACGTCAAAATAAGGTACGCAAACAATTTTTTTTCTAATCTATAATTCTGTCCCTTACAACAACACAATATGTCGTGTTCAGTTTCAGATGATTATTTTAAGCATATTTGTAC